>NC_133773.1:11143656-11272249 GCF_003597395.2 Chelonoidis abingdonii | reverse complement strand
GGGATATGGTGGCTTCTGGTGCCCTATGCTCTGAGGCAGCAGAGTGGACCGGGACCAGGGGAGCACCCTGGGCTTGATGGTACGCCCAGGGTGTCCAAAAGGACCACTGTTGAGGCCCTGCGTCCTGAGGATGTGTGTCCTGAAAGACTCCCGCGGGCGCCTCGGTATCGCGGTCCCGGTTGTAGTAGCTGTCCACCTGTGAGGAAACAGACGTCTGTCTGGACGACCAGGGAGGGGCAGCAAACACTGGCCCTGAAGTGCCAATCGATCTTACACCTCGGGACCGTGGGGACCGGTGCCGGTACGCAGAGCGGTACCGAGAGCGAGACCGGGACCTGCAACCGGTCCAGTGCTGGGAGGTCGACCGGGATCTCGAGCCCCTATGGCGAGATCTGCTCCGGGAGGAATGGTGCCTGTGGCGGTACCGGGAGCTGGAGCGGTACCGCGAGTAACAGGACGGGGAACGAGAGATCGACCAGTGCCTGGAGATCGACTGGTGCCTTGAGACTGATCGGTGCCGCGAGCTCGACCGGTGCTGTGGGGAGCGGTGCTGGGATTGAGAGCGGTGCTGAGATGGAGAGCGGTGCCGGAAGCGGGAGCGACATCGCGATCTGGAGGGTTCGCGGGACCGAGACCTCGTGCGGTGACGGTCCGGCACGCTGACAGACAACGGCCTGGTCAGGATCGGCTTGCCCATGGAGGGTGTTACCCGCACTGGCAGTGCCGGGGGTATGGGCAGTGCTGGATCGGTCATAGCGATCAAGTCTCTGGCCGCCATGAACGTCTCCGGGGTTGACGGCAAAGTGAGCTCTACCACGGCCGGTGCCGGGGAGCTTCCAGGCGCCAGACTCGACGGCCCACGCGGGGCTGGAGTCGACGGAGCTGGCTTAGGCGGTGCCGCAGCCGGGGTCGGTGCCGGGCGGTCTGCCTTAGACGCAGTCTCTGTCTGCGATGCGGGCGTTGTCGAGCCCATCTGAGCTTTTGCCGACTTCGACCTCGGGGAGAGGGAGCGGCACATAGTTGACTTCGGTGCCAACTGCGGACGGTGCCGGGAAGCCTTAGGCGTACCGACAGTGCTCGATGCTGGAGGGGCGGTCTTGCTCACATGCTGGCTCGTGCTCGGTGCCGAGGGCGAGGGCGCTAACGCCGCTTCCATTAGGAGCTGTCGCAGCCTAATGTCCCGCTCCTTCTTTGTACGTGGCTTAAAAGCCTTGCAAATGGGGCACTTAGATGATAAGTGCGATTCCCCAAGGCACTTCAGACAGGAGTTGTGGGGATCTCCCGTCGGCATCGGCCTATGGCAGGCCGCACATTGCTTGAAGCCCGGTGAGCCAGGCATGGCTCCAGTACCGGGCGCGGGGTAGGGGTTATCCTCACACCCCGCCAACAAATACTAACGACTATAACTATAAACTACAACTAATCTAATTAACTATGTAAGAACAAACAACTATAACTATTATCAAAGAACGAGGATAAGCGAGTAGCTAGGGAAAGGTGGAGGTCAGCCAAGCCGCACTCCACTGTTCCAACGACCGACATGGGCGGTAAGAAGGAACTGAAGGGTGGCCGGGTCGGCTGGGGTATATATGCGGCGCCATAGTGGCGCCACTCCAGGGGGCGCCCAGCCGACCCGCCGAGTGTTGCTAGGGTAAAAGTTTCTCCGACGAACGTGCACGCGGCGCACGCACACCTAACTGGAATGTCAGGTCCCAGACTACTGCATTGGGCAGCCCAGCATGGGGAGGTGACCAGCCCTCTGTGGAGAAAGAAGTGGTTCAGGACTATTTAGAAAAGCTGATGAGCACAAGTCCATGGGACCGGATGCACTGCATCCGAGGGTGCTGAAGGAGTTGGCGGATGTGATTGCAGAGCCATTGGCCATTATCTTTGAAAACGCATGTAAATCGGGGGGAGGTCCCTGGATGAGTGGAAAAAGGCTAATGTAATGCCCATCTTTAAAAAAGAAGAGGAGGATCCGGGGAACTACAGGCCAGTCAGCCTCACTTCAGTTCCTGGAAAAATCATGGAGCAGGTCTTCATGGATCTAATTCTGATGCACTGAGAGGAGAGGAAAGTGATCAGGAACAGTCAGCATGGATTCACCAAGGGTTACTAATTGCCTTCTACGATGAGATAACTGGCTCTGTGGATGAGGGGAAAGCAGTGGACGTGTTATTCCTTGATTTTAGCAAAGCTTTTGATATCGTCTCCCACAGTATTCTTGCTGGAAAGTTAAAGAAGTATGGGCTGGATGAATGGACTATAAGGTGGATAGAAAGAGGGTTAGATCATCGGGCTCAATGGGTAATGATCAATGGTCAGGCTTGATAAAGCCCTGGCTGGGATGATTTAGTTGGGGACTTGTCCTGCTTTGAGCAGGGGGTTGGAATAGATGACCTCCTGAGGTCCCTTCCAACCCTGATCAGTACTGGATTTACCATGGCACCATGGTGCCGGGCCCACGATCCAAAGGGGCCGCTTAGTGCTGCTGGCTTCTGGAGCTCCTGCTGCAGCAGGGCATGCTCTGCCAGCAGCCACGCTCCTCCCCCTCACAAACCCACAGCCCCCTGCCCTGACTCCTAACCTCCCCCCCATCTCCACCTCCATCCTGAGCACCAAACGTGAGCTCCTGCGCCCCCCTGCATTCCCACCTGCACACCTCACACCAAACAGGAGCTGCCCCAGGTAAGCGCACCACACCCCAACCTCCTGCCCCAACCCTGAGCCCCCTCCCTCACCCTAGCTCCTGGCCAGACCCTGCACTCCAATGTTTTTTGTTTTTTGTTTTTTTTACAATATTTGGAAAGATCATTAAGTGGTCTGTCAAGACCCTCCCTGATTTTCAAGTGGTCTGTGGAAAAATAAGTTAGACTACAAGAACAATCAAGGTACCTCACTTTATTTTCATTTACTTGCTATTACTTATAGGAGGAGGATGAAGGAAAAAAGAATGAAAAAACAGGGGTGGGGGGAGATAAGAGAGAATGTTCTTTTTCTTGGCTGGGTCCCAAGAAGGGGCCCCAAAAATGAAGCTAAGCACAAGGCCTGGAGGCCCCACTAACTCTAAATCCACCACTGGCCATCACATCCCCTGGGCTGGGGATACTATGTCAGTTGACCCCCACAGTCTCCAACCTACCTGGGCAGGACAGCAGACATGATCCTGCCCACTAGCTCCTCTCCACTCCCTAGCCCACCCACCCCTTGCTTCCCACAGCTTAAAGTTTAGCCCTCTCACTTTTAAAAATGATTGCTTGCCTCTCCCGCCCGTCAGGCTTTTCTGGCAGCCCTGTTGCCAGGTATCCAGTTTTAGACTGGAAACTCCAGTAGAAAATGGGACCTGGGTGTCCCGTTAGCAGTGCTGACTGGAAACCAGAAGTCCGGTTATAGGAGTAACCACATTATCCTCCGCTCCTCTCATTCCCAACACCCGCCCCAGAGGGCTGAAAGAGAACCTGTCCTGCTTCTGGATGTCAGAGTGTGGGGGAGTCAGGGTCCTGCACCCGCTACTTCGTGCAATTCACCGTGACTCTCAGCCAGCCAGTAAAACAGCAGGTTTATTAGACAACAGGAACACAGTCAAAGCAGAGCTTCTAGGTATGGAAAACAGGACCCCTCAGCCAGGTCCATCTTGTGGGGTAGGGAGCCCAGACACCAATGCTCGGCCTCCCTCCGTTTCCCCAGCCAGCTCCAAATTGCAACCCCCTCCAGTCCCTCCTCTGGCCTGTCTCTCTTTCCCCAGGGCCAGGAGGTCACCTGATCTCTTTGTTCTCCAACACCTTCGGTTAGGACCTTGCAGGGGAGGGGCCCAGGCCATCAGTTGCCAGGACGCAGGGTTTCAGCCATTCTCTGTGCAGAAAGCATCACACCTGCCCTCTAGGGCTCTGCAACAATCACACAGACTTATCCCACCACCTAGATACTTAAGAAATGTATAGGGGAAACAGCAGCACCCACACAGTATCCAGAGAAAACATTAAGAACATTCCCACTTTGTCACACTGGAGGAGGGGCAGCTCAGTGCAGAGAGAGATGAAGAGAATGGGCTAGAACCAGGGAGAAGGTAGTTACCTGCTCTATGTGGGCAGGAGCAGGGGAGATCCTGTTTACTCCCTCCTCAGCCCTGCTGTGCTTGCAGTTTACCCCTGGCCCTTCCCTTGCTCCAGGGACCAACCCTAGCTCCTGCCCCACTGTGCTTTTGCCCCTGGACCCTTTTACAATCATTCCCCGGGGGGGCCACAAATATGTTTGGAGCCAGGACCACAAAAAGTTAATCTGGCCCTGACCCTGATATTCTATGATCTCCTTGGGAAAGAAGGAAGAAGTAAACCATGAGGCATGCCACATGCTGACAGCCGTGGCTATGGATCTGGCAGCTGCATCTGCAGCATCGAGGGTGGACTGAAGAGCTGTACAGGAGATCAATTGGCCCTCAGACACTACCGCTTTGAATCGTCGTCATTTGCCTTCCGACACATAATCAATAAATTGCATTACTTTGCATAATTCTCGTGGTCATATTTTCCTAAGAGCACTGCGTAATTTGTTACTCAAAATTGCAAAGTGGAAGATGAATGCACTTTGAATCCAAAGGAGTCCAGTCTCGTTCTCCCTGTCAGATGAGGTAAATCGGAAAGGTTGGTGCTTACTTTTCTGGTTGGCCGCCTTGAGCACTAGCTAACTAACTCCAGACCCTTCGATGGGACAAAATATTTGCAGTCCAGTCTCTTGCTAGTGGGGGTTATCATGGCCAGGGTCTGCCAGATAATTTTAAATTTTAGCTGGTTCCATGATGACCCCATTAATTGATAGGGCTATTTTGGATGAGGTGGTAGCCTGTAATATGTCAGTAAGTTCATGGTGGGTTTCTGGTACCTCCTTCAGGGTAGTCTTGAGTTCATTGGCTACCCTTTTAAATAATTCCTGAAAGTGGATGAGCACATCAGCAGTGGGAGCACCGTGGCCTCCTGTGGTAGTATCATTATAGGATGGGGAGTGATAGCCTGTGCAGACAGAGTGACTACTTCAGGCCTTATCTGCCTATCAGTGTAAGAAAGCATCGGGGAGCACCTGACAGCTTTTCTGCGAGTGGTATGGTGAACGCTCGATTGTGCCATGGAGTAGTTCCATGGACCGAGTGTGGCCATTGCCCAGGAAAGGGGGCAGGTGGTCCCATCCAGGAGTTGTCATACCAGTGTGGGTAGCCACTAGGATTGGAGGAGCATCTCCCACTTGTAGGTAAGTGAACCTGAGAGGAATATTGTGAGGAAAACATGATCATTGTCCTCTTCCTCCACTTCTCCACTTGAGAGGCTTGGAGCAGTAGGGGAGTACTGCAGATCGGGTGCTGAACATCCTGGTGACAGATCGGTGCTGAGTAGCGAAGACTGGGGGTATGTGACACTCTTAAGGCCCCTGGATGTAAAAACTGAGGTGGTGCAGTGACTCCAGGTGTCGAATGATAAGGGAGGAGAGGCGTGAGGGTTTAACGGAAGTGGAGCTGGTGCCACTGCTGTTGGTACAGGCAGAGTTGCAGAGGCATCTGCTGCACTGAAGGTTGCACTGGGGATGCATATTGTGCTGCAGGAGTAGGTGCCCCGGACATGGGCACTGTCAGGCAGGCAGGTGACATGAGGCAGCTCAGTGCCAGGAGCGTGAGGTGAGGAAGCGGTGCCACAAGATCGAAGGGCGGTGCTGCGATCTCTGCTTGTGCTCTTAGCACCGTGACAGCTCTCGGCACTGTGCTGTCAAAGGCTGCCGAGGAAGACCTGTAGGAGGCGGACAGCTGAAAACCCTGAGCCTGGGCACCAGGAAGATGAGCAGCCGACTGACAGTCGGTGCCTGCAGAGTTAAAAGTGCTGAGCCGTGGAACGGTGGGCACTAGTGAGAGGGAAGTCATTTGAGACTACTTTGCTGAGGAGAGGCTCCTGATGGGGAAGGATACTGGCCGGCCATTTCTCCCCTGAGGGTTTCAAAGAGCTTTGCTGGCCAGAGTCAGGTGTGGGTCTGAGGCAGTTTTCTAAGAGGAGCAGTTTCAGTCTTAGCTCCCTGCCTTGCAGGTTCATGCTTTAAGCTTATTACAGAGGATGCATTTTTGGGGTACATGAGACTCCCCCAAACAGCGTACATACTGTGAATGACCATCCGAGATAGGGATGGTCTCGTTGCAGGAGGGCACATCTCTTGAAGCCAGGCATGTCCATAGCCAAGGTTTATGTTTTTTTAAATAACTCTAAAAACTAAACTATTTTTCTTAAATAGTAACTCTATGGCTAAACTATATAAATTAAACAGAAACACGGAACTCTCTCTGAGTACGTCTGAGAACACTGCTGCACTCCGTCTCTAGCCAGGGATCGTAGAGAAGGAACTGAGGAGCCTGGGGCGTGCACGAACTATTCAAACACTGACAGCTCGAGAGGAAGGCACAGCGCAGGCAGCCCGTAGGCTACTGCTGTAGAAATCACTGATTGAAGGCATTGGGATGCACCTTGACCTGAAGTGGAGCACCCCCAGGGACAGCAGTAGTGGAGCAGTAGGATTATGAAATCCTACTGCACCAATGAAGAGCAGAGCCCAGTGCTTTTTCTACATGTAAGTCACATTTACAAGTCCAACTGAAAAATCACAGTGGCCAGTTAACTCAAGAGCTGTCTCTACCCTGAGACCACCAGGGGCTCCACTAACATGAACCCATAGAAGCACACAGCATCTTCCCAGTGGGCTTGGATCAGGCCTTCCCTGGCTTTTCACAACCACATGGGTCTGCACTTACAGGATCCTGCTGTCCCAAATTACTCTAGTGTTTGCTCAGTGCAGGATTTGATCAAAGGGGGAAGGGGGGAACTTTCAGAAAAGAAAGAACTTTACAGTGGTGGGTTTTTCCACTTCCTAGCCCCCGACCACTGTTGGGGAAAGCAAAGTTCAACTCCACTGACTTCAGCAGGGTGGTGCGATTTTATGCCAGCAATAAAGAAGGTTACTGGGCCCAATTTAATTTTTTAAAGGCTTTTCAAGCACCACTGTGGGCAAGTGGGAACAAGAGCCTGAGATCACCCAGTTGGACTCAAACCATGCTAATCCTTCACCTCTTAAGAATACTCTCCAGCTCTCTGTGACAGTTAGCCCTGCCTCTTCCTAGACAGGCAAAGCTGGGTTACCCTGGAAGAAATAAGTAGATACAGGATGGAGACAGCATATTGCTTATGGGGGAGATTTTCAAAAGCACCCAGGGACTCGGGCACACAGCTGTCCTCAGTGACCAATAGGAATTACATGCCTAAATCTCATAGGCTTCTCTCACACTTCCGGTCTGCATTTCGGTGTGAAGAGTTTGCTCTCGTACCAGAAATCATGAGTGTTAAGAGGAGTGTCTATGGTTTTAACAGGAGCCTAAGAGTGAGGTTGCAACCACCTGGCATGGAAGGATTTGTATTTAACTAGTTCTGAAGCTGTGAACGGTGGGTCTTAGACAGATAACGCCCCTGTGGCTTAGTTACTAAAATAAACCTTTAATAGGTTGCCAGTTCATTACAGCAGGGCAGCGCCTCAATCCAGTGACACAGGCACCCACTAGCTGCCCCAGCAAGAGACAAGACAAAGAACGTGGACTCTGCTAAAGTGACCATGTGCAGGACTCCGCTGTGCGCTGCCTGCTGCGCCTGGCCCCGGGCAGCCCCCGCGCCGGAGCTGGGAGGGGCGCTCCAGGCAGTTTCTATTCTGATCAGCCCTTCCGCTCGGCACTAACAAGATTCCCCCAAGGCCGTTCAGGCTAATCCAGCCTTAGCCTCGATAGCGCGGGGGCCAGCAGAGCGCCTGCCCAGGCTGGCTCGGCTCCTTGTGCCCGGGACTGCAGGGAGGCCGGGCCCGAGAGCGCGCTGAATCCCTGGGCCCGGGCAGCAGGGCAGGTCCCGCGGCTCCGGCCGGTGATCTCCCAGCGCGGCCGCTACGGCCGGACGGACCTGCCTGGCCGGGGACCAGCCACGGAGTAGGCGCCCAGCCCCGCGCCAGCTCGCAGCCCGGCACGCCCGGCTCCGGCCCCCGCCCCGTAACCTGCTCCCCGACCGCTTTTCCGCAGGCTCCGCGCCTCCCGCGGCTCAGCGCGGCTCCGAGCGGCAAGCAGCTCCGGCCCCCCGGGGTCCGGGCCAGGGTAGCGCTCAGCCGCTATCGTAAGGCGTGCGTAGGCCCTCAGCGCCGAGACCCGAAGCAGCGCCTGCGCCTGCCAGTCCGTACCCGCAGGACTGCTGCCACATAAATCACGAAACCGCGGTACTTCACCGACTCGCGCGGGACTCCAGCCACCGCCGGCGCGGGACTCCAGCCAACCCCTGGGCCTGGGGCCCGGCTGCGCGATCCCCGGCGCGGGCGGGACTGGGCTGTACCTCCGCCGGGCCCGCCCTGCCTTAGCACCGCCTCCCCTGCCGCGATCAGCCGGCTCCTCGCTCTGTCACACCGGCACCGGGTCTCCGCCAGCGTCCCCCGGCTGCACCGCGCCTTTCGCCTTCCTCCTCTCGCCACCCGGCCCGACCCCGAGCTCCCAGCTGCGAGGGTCGCTGCAAAAACCCACATTTGGAGGCTTGTTCTGTTTTGTATTTTACAAAGACCCCCCCGGGGGGGGGGGTTCTTCTCTCTCCATCCTGCCCAACCCCAGAGCAATGCCCAGAGCAGCTCTCCCTCAGCTCCACATTGCCCTGGCAAACCCCCTCCCCAGCCACCCGCCACTGCTTAGAACTTGACTTTTTCCCCTGGCGTGAACTGTGCGCTCGTGTCACCATGGCCGCGGGGGCTGGAACAATGTGTATGGGGGAGGGGGGGTGCTGAGAGCCACTGAGCCAAACTAAACCCTGTGTGTGATGGACACCACCTCAAGCCAGGAGTGCTGCCACATCCTCAGCACCCCTAGTCCCAGAGCCTATGACCAGGCCTGGATTAAGGCAGGGGCTTTAGGGGCTGCAGCCCAGGGCCCCAGCTCAAGGGGGCCCCTCAAACCTAAATCACAGGCAGCAATCTCCAACTCCAGGCTGCTAAAAGTGCCATGGCACAGCGGGGCACTCAGGGTGCCTGCCTGCCTTAGCCCCACACTGCTCCCAGAATCGGCCCACTGCTACAATGTCTCTGTGGCACCTGGGGTGGGGAGGTGGCTCTGCATGCTCCCCCAACCCCCAGCACCCTCCCCGCAGCTCCCATTGGCGGGAGCTACAGGGGCAGCACTTGCAGCCTCAGAGATGTGCTAGCATCTGGCTGCTTCTGGGAGCACCGTGGGGTTATGGCAGGCAGCCTGCCTGGGACTGGGCTGTGGTAAGTGCCTCCCAGCCAGAGCCTGCACCTTGCACCCTCCCTGCACCAAACTCCCTCCCAGGAAAATAATAGGGCCGGGCTCATAGAAGAATTCATCTGGCCCTGCCTATGACCATGGACAGCAATGTAACCTGGCAGACAGAATCAAACATGGCTGAGGCCTTGGCTACACTTGGAGGTCTGCAGCGCTGGGAGTTACAGCTGTCTTCATACAGCTGTGTAGGGACAGCGCTGCAGTGGGGCCACACTGACAGCTACCAGCGCTGCAGGATGGCCACATTTGTAGCATTTGCAGCACTGTTGGGAGTGGTACATTGTGGGCAGCTATCACACAGAGCACCTCGTCCCATTTTGGTGCCGTGGGTTGTGGGAAGGGGACGGAAGGGTGCGGGTCATTCCGCTTCCTGTCGCAACGCCTCGTGGTGCATCGCTTCACATCTGAGCACTCACAGTTTTTCAGTCCACGTTTGGCTCCATTGTGAGTCTCTGTGCAGCGCGATTTCTGTGGGAAATGGAGCCCGAGCTGCTGAGGACTTTGCTGATGACTGTTGTCAGCACATCACGTTTGGCAGTTGAGCTATTCCTTCAGCTCCAAAGTGACAGTGAGGAGTCCGACGATGATATCGAGTCGCCCTGACGTGTGTGACACTAAATTGCTTGTGGCAGTAACGGAAATGCTCAGCACCGTGGAACGCCGCCTTTTGGGCTCGGGAAACAAGCACTGAGTGGTGGGATCACATCGTCATGAAGTCTGGGATGACGAGCAGTGGCTGCAGAACTTTCGGATGAGAAAAGCCACTTTCATGGGACTGTGTGAGGAGCTCGCCCCACCCTGCGGCGCAAGGACACGAGATTGAGAGCTGCCCTGCCAGTGGAGAAGCGGGTGGCTATTGCAATCTGGAAGCTGGCAACTCCAGACAGCTACCGATCGGTCGCGAAACCAGTTTGGAGTGGGAAAGTCGACCGTTGGAATCGTGTTGATGCAAGTTTGCAGGGCCATTAATCGCATCCTGCTAAGAAGAACCGTGACTCTGGGAACGTGCAGGACATTCTGGATGGCTTTGCACAAATGGGTTTCCCTAACTGTGGAGGGGCGATAGATGGGACGCATATTCCTATTTCTGGCACCCACCCCACCTGGCATCCGAGTAGTACATTAATCGGAAGGGGTATTTCTCTATGGTTCTCCAGGCGCTTGTGGATCACCGTGGGCGTTTCATTGACATTTACACAGGCTGGCCTGGAAAGGTGCATGATGCACGCATCTTTCGGAACAGTGGCCTGTTCAGGAAGCTGCAGGCCGGGACTTTTTTTCCCAGACGGAAGATCACAGTAGGGGACGTCGAAATGCCCATTGTGATCCTTGGAGACCCCGCTTACCCGTTAATGCCTTGGCTCATGAAACCGTATATACAGGGAAGCTTGACAGGAGCAAGGACCGGTTCAACTACAGGCTGAGCCGGTGCAGAATGACTGTGGAGTGTGCTTTGGCCGTTTAAAGGGACGCTGGAGATCTCTTTATGGGAAGCTAGACTTGGGGGAAAGCAGCATCCCTGCGGTTATATCCGCGTGCTGTACCCTCCATAATTTTGTGAAGGGAAGGGTGAAACATTCAGTCAGGAATGGACCTCCGAGGTTCAACGCCTGGAGGCTGAATTTCACAGCCAGAGAGCAGGGCTACTAGAGAGGCCCAGCACAGGGCTACAAGGATTAGGGATGCCTTAAGGGAGCAATTTGAGGCTGAAAGCCAACAGTAATGTTTGGTGCCTTGCACGGGAGTGAAGTGCAGTGGTTACAATGATTTGCAGTGCCTGTTTTTTCCTTGGGGTACGGTATCTTTCACTTTCTGCAATAATAAAAAAACTGTTTTAAAAGCCAAAGAAATCATTTATTGAAAAGAAAGTAAGTAAAAGGGCAGGGGGGTAGGGTGGTGAACTGTACAGTCAGAGGTTTGAATATGTCCTGCCTGGAGTGCTGTGCAATGACTGCTGCACTTCAGGATGAAAATGCTGCATGGTGATGGGGGTTGAGTGCAGAGGGTAAGGGTCGTAGTTCTCAGGGCTGGTAGGTGAACGTACAGGTGTTGGGGGCAGCTGGTGGTGGTAAGAACCTGGATGCTGGAGAAGGGGGTTTGAGCTGACATTGGGGCACAAGGGAGAGAGCTTTGATGGGGACGGGGGGGGGGCAGCACGGTAGTGCTCTGCCTGCATGGCTACGAGTGACTGCATACAGTCCGTTTGGCGTGCCAGGAGGCTTATCAGCTGCTTCGTGCTTTTCTTCTTAGCCAATTCCTTTCTCTCCTGCTTTTCTTTCCCTCCACTGCTGCATTTTTTCTCTCCAGTCCTGCAGCCTCTTACTCTCTCTGGCAGACTGATTCATAACTGCTTTCACCAAATCTTCTCTTGCTTTTTCTTGGTTTCTCCTCAGGTTTTGTAGCTTTCAGCAGTCTCTGATAGGGCCAGTCGTATTAGTAGTACTAGTCAAGGACACTGTCATTAGAAAAAAACAAAAATTGAAATTTAATACAGAGGCAGCATTGTGTATAATCACAGTGAAGGAGTTTAGTCTCATTGTAGCATACTTTCCACATACCAAACACAGCACAGAGAGGCCACAGCAGCGAAGACATGGTGAGTAAGGGGGGAATGAGTGCAGGAGAATTAATCCTGGGAAGCCATCTGCCTGCATTGGCTCACCTGGGAAGGGGAACTGCTTGGTCAGGGCTGCACTGGGGTTTCTGTGCATTGGGGAAAGCAGAGAGCAGCTGGGGGACCTACACTGAACACTCTCCCAACATTTTCCACAGGTGTTTATCCTGGAAGATATCTCGCTGCTGCGGGTCACCTGGGAAGCAAGGGAGGGTCTTCTACAGCAATGCGAATTCCGCCCTGGCCCCTATGCAGCTTGCCTGTGTGCAGCAATGGTCCCCCCATCCCTCACGTGACACGGACCCGTTAGCCTGACTGGGACAAGGACCACAGTGGCTCTCCCTATAAACTTGCGCAAGTGCATTGCCCAGGCTCTGGAAGAAACTTTTGAAGAGATTACCGAGACTGATTACTGCGATGTGATAGACCACATCAATGGGCTATTCCACATCTAGGCATGCATGCAGCCCTAACTCCCCCCTCCTCTCCCGAAACATTTCCATCCTTAAAATAAAAGCTGCTTACCGGGAACCCGCTCCTCTGCTTCTTCACCAACAAGTTCCAGCTGCTGCGACTGGCTAGCTTCCTCCTGGCTTGAGAAGAGCTCCTGGCTGCATGCCTCCTGGGACTCCGGGGTGGCTGCCCCCACCCCAGTACGCTCACTCTCAGTTTCCTCCCCCGCCTCCACCTCCCTCTCCTCTCCCCGCTCTGAACTGTCCATTGTGGTCGTTGGATTGGCAGTGGGGTCACCCCCAAGTATCGCATTCAGCTCCTTGTAAAAACGGCAGGTAGTGGGGACAGCACCTGAGCAGCAGTTTCCCTCGTGGGCTTTGCAATAGGCACTCCGCAGCTCCTTTACTTTAACCCTGCACTGCACCACGTTCCGGTCATGGCTCCTTTCCAGCATGGCCCTTGAGATCTGCCCATAGGTATCGTAATTCCTACGGCTGGAGCGCAGCTGTGACTGCACAGCTTCCTCCCCCTAAACAGTGATGAGGTCCAGCAACTCGCCATTGCTCCATGCTGGGACTCGTTTGGCACGTGGAGGCATGGTCATTGATTGATTGCACTCCACACTTGGCTGAGCAAACAGGAAGGGGATTTTTAAAATTCCCGGGGCATTCAAAGGGCGGGTCACCTGAGCCCAGGGCAGTAGAGTGTGAACTGATGAGCAGAATGGCTGAACAGGTATTCTGGGATACCTCCTAATACCCTGGAGGCCAATTACAGTGCTTTTGGTGGCCACACTTGTAGAGCAGCGCTGCAATCGTTATACCTGAGGCACAGCAGGAGTACGACCAGCGCTGCAGCCAGGGACATGCAGTGCTGTATGTGCCTTGCAAGTGTGGACAGTAAGTTGCAGCGCTGGTGGTGGGTTTACAGCGCTGCAACTCTCCAGCGTAGCCAACCCCTGATACTGTAATAAGAACATTGTGGGCCTGATTTTCAACAGCTGCTTTCCTGTAGGTACTTAAATGAATTGGCCAAATTGTCAGGTGCCTACATGGGAGCAGTGGAGATAGGGATAGGGATAGGGCCAGGGCCTGGATTTTCAAATTCCACAATTAAAAAAACCATTTTGAGGAATGAAACTAAAATTCAAAATCTCCCTCTCCCCCAAAAAAATTATGTTGGGTTAATTGAAACATTAATTTCATCCTTTTAAACTTTTAAAAAAAATTTTTATACATAATTTTCTTTCAAAAAGTAGTTTCAAAACAAAAATGTTCCATTTTAAAAATGGGAAGTTTTAACACAGAGGTCAGGGATAGCTCAGTGGATTGAGTATTGGCCTGCTAAACCCAGGGTTGTGAGTTCAATCTTTGAAGGGGCCATTCAGGGATCTGGGGCAAAAATCTGTCTGAGGATTAGCCCTACTTTGAGCAGGGGGCTGGACTAGATGACCTCCTGAGGTCCTTCCAACCCTGATATTCTATGAACATTAAAACACTATTTTTTTACCCCTTAAATGAAATTTCATCAGACACCATTTTTCCAAAACATTTCACCTGACAAAAATGGTATTTTTAGTCAAACTATTATCACCAAAAAAAATCTGACCACCTCTGCAGACATAAAAAATGGGAAATGACTGCCTAGGAAGGAGTACTGTGAAAAGGGATCTGGGGGTCATAGTGAATCACAAGCTAAATATGAGTCAACAGTGTAACACTGTTGCAAAAAAGCAAACATAATTCTGGGATGTATTAGCAGGAGTATTGTAAGCAAGACATGAGCCATTCTTTCACTCTACTCCATGCTGATGAGGCCTCAGCTGGAGTAGTGTGTCTCATTCTGGGCACCACATGTCAGGAAAGATGTGGACATACTGAGGATGTCAAGAGAAGAGCAACAATGATTAAAAGTCTAGAGCAGTGGCTCTCAACCAGGGGTACACGTACCCCAGGGGATACACAAGGGTCTTCCATCAACTCATCTAGATATTTGCCTAGTTTTACATCAGGCTACATAAAAGGCACCACGAGCGAAGTCAGTACAAACTAAAATTTCATACGACTTGTTTCTAGTGCTCTACATACCATACACTAAAACAGAAGTACAATAGTTATATTCCAATTCATTTGTTATAATTATCTGATAAAGATGAGAATGTAAGCAACTTTTCAGTAATGTGCTGTGACTCTTATTTTTATGTCTGATTTTGTAAGCAAGTAGTTTTTAGGGGAGGTGAAATTTGGGGGTGTGCAAGACAAAACAGACTCCTGAAACGGGTACAGTAGTGTGGAAAGGTTGAGAGCCACTGGTCTAGAAAACATGACCTATGAAGGAAGAGTAAAAAATTGGGTTTGTTTAGTCTGGAGAAGAGAAGAATGAGGGGGGAACATAACCGTTTTCAAGTACATAAAAGGTTGTTACAAGGAGGAGGGAGAAAAATTGTTCTCTTTAACTTCTGAGGCAAGGACAAGCAATGGGCTTAAATTGCAGCAAGGATGATTTAGGTTGGTTTGGTCCTTGGGAAAAACTTCCTAATTGTCAGCGTGGTTATGCACTGTAATAAATTGCCTAGAGATGTTGTGGAATCTCCATCACTGGGGATTTTTAAGAGCAGATTGGACAAACACCTGTCAGGGATGTGCTAGATAATACTTATTCCTGCCATGAGGCAGGGGACTGGACTAGAGGACCTCTCGAGGTCCCTTCCAGTCTTAAAATTCTATGATTCTAGAGCTGAGTTCTTTTGAATGTCTGGTACTAGAGATATAACAGATGTTGTCTATCAAATTAAATACTATTTTAAAAATTATCAACATTTCCTTTCTCAAGTTATTAATGCCATCATTGATCACACACACAGAATTTTAAACTTTAATAGATTAAACATTTATTATTGTTTTCCCATTTTAATTTATTTTGGCTTGGACACAGTGAAAAGAAATTAGTCAGTTTCTCTTTCTGCCTCTCATTCATTAGCAAATCACTGCACTGCTCAAGCTAATAGCACATACAAAGCTATCCTAGTTAAAATATTAAAACATCTAATATTACATGTTATTACGTTTATATTTTTGGCCCAGTCTCCATTTATATCCTATGTATTTGCATATAACTAAGACGGCTGTTGTTGTTTTTTCATTTCACATTTAAAAAATGCAGGTGGTTAGCCCAAAATTATGGCCCAGTCTTTATGTTAACACATATAAAGATACTGTAACTTTACTCGTATGGGTAATTCCACTGATTTTAGCAGCTTTGCTCTGGTAAGTAGCTAAGCATGCACCGAAGTGTCTACTGGATCAAGCCTTTAGCCTGCTTTCTTTCTGATCTAGGTCTAATGTGAGGTCTGGTCCTGCACAAAGTTTTTAATCTGTTTCTTTGAAACTAGTTCAGTGCTGCAACTCTTAGCATGGCAGCAGACACATGGTATTAAGGCAGGGGTCGGCAACCGATGGCACGCGTGCCAAAGATGGCACGCGAGCCAATTTTTAATGGCACGCTGGAGCCTGCTGGGACTCCATCATGCCACTAAAAATCCTGCCCAGCCCGACGCGCTCTCCTCTGCCTTCCACTTCCCCTGCAGGGCAGGGAGCAGAAGCATAGCCGTGCGCATGGGGTGGGCAAATGGCCCCATTCTCCTGGCACGGCAAGCCACGGGGTCTGCGCTCTGGGGCTGGAACGCGGGGCCAAGCGCAGCAAGCTGCCGGCCCCTCCCCCACCTTTCCCCCTCCCCTGGAGCCCTGCTGCCATGCGCAGCGCTCTGGGGGTCGGGGCTGCGCGCTCCCGAGGGGAGCGTTTGGCTCCGTGGGGAGGCAGACACGCTCCCCGCTCAACCGGAGGGGCGGGGCTGCGCGCTCCCGCGGAGCAGCGTATCTAGCTCTGTGTGGAGCCTCATGGTGAGGGGTCCAGGGCTGGGGGCAGTTAGGGGACAGGGAGCAGGGTGGGTTGGATGGGGGGGTGGGAGTTCCACGGGGGGGTGGTTGGGCGGTGCGTTGGATGGGCATGGGGTCAGGATTTGTGAGGAGCAGGACAGTCAGGGATGGGAGCAAGCAGAGTCCTGGGGGGGGGGAAGAGTAGGGTGGAGGTCTCTAGAAGGGGTGGTCAGGGGACAAGGAGCTGGCGGGGGTTGTAGAGCCTTTTGCACCCAGCCTGGCAACTGGCAGAGTGACTTACGGCATGCCGCCCCAAGCACTGCTTGCGCGCTGGCTGGAGCGGCCCTGTGTATGAGCTGAGTTCTGGGGTCCTGTCAGGAGCAGGAGTTGTAGAGAGGAGTTGGCAGGCAGGATTGGGGGGGGGTCGGAGGGTCGGGAGTTCGGGCTTCTGTCAGGAGACAGGAGTGTGGATAGGCATGGTCCTGGGGGTGGCTGGGATGGGGTGTGGATGAGGTCAGGCAGTCAGGGGACAGGTAGGAGGTAAGATCCAGTCTGGGACAAGGAACAGGGAGGCTTACATAGGGGTGGGGTCCAGAGGGGTAATCAGGGGACAAGGGGCAGCGGGTGAGAGTTATTAGCGGGCAGTACCCAGCCTCCCTAAGCCTGATCCCAACCCCCCCACACCACGCCCTCTGCCCTAGTCCTGCACCCTCCAGGCCCCTGTCTGAGCCCTGGACTTCCTCATACATACAGCTCTACTTGACTCTTCATCTCCTACCCCGCAACCCTGCTAACTCTGGCACCACTCATACCCAGCACCCCCTGTCCTACACCTACGCCCCTCACATACCCAGCCCTCTGGGTCCTGCCGCCAGCCCGCACAGCCTGCTGCTGGTCTGGGTTCTGGCTGACGGACCTTCCAGCTGGGTCCCGGCCGCAGCCCGCTCAGCCTCTGCGGCCAGGTGAACAGACCCCAGACCAGCAGCAGGCTGAGCAGGCCGCAGCGTAGATACAACATTTTAATTTCATTTTAATGAGCTTCTTAAACATTTTGAAACCTGTTATTTTACAATCAACAATTTTAGTTATATAATATATAAGACAGAGAGAGAGACCTTCTAAAAATGTTAAAATTATTATGGACAAAAATCTTAAATTAGAGTGAATAAATGAAGACTCGGCACACCCCTTCTGAAAGGTTGCCGACCCGTTTTAAGATATCTTAGAGGAGTCTAGCTTATTTACATAAATTTGTTACGTACAGCTGGGGAAAAGAAGGGTGAACTGTAGCGTTTTAATATAGCAATCTTACAATTGATTGGGGGACACGTAAAATGGTGTATGTTACAGGATTTGCACTGTTTCCTGGTCAGTTACTCATGTTGAAATGCCCTAGTTCAGCCATGAGGTGGCATTTAGTACATAAAACTGCCTACAATCAGTAGGGCTGGTCAACTGAATAGCCTGGTCACACTGTGTGTTGTGGCATCAGGCTAGGGCACTTGTTTCACATTGGTTCAGGGCAGCCACATGAAGTCTCAGTGCACTTGGCATGCTCTCTGTTAGACTCTCTGTTCTGTATGTGGGGGCAAGATCCTCTGTGGCCACAGGGAGCAGGGAAAGCCAGGGTCTGTCTCTCTCTCAGTCCCATGACTGCTGGGGAGCAGGGCCTATTCACTGATTTCCCCTCAGCCCCTGCCCAGAGAGAGGAGATGGAAGGAGGGGAGGGGATGCTCAGCATGTGTCTGACACCCAGACAACTAGAAGATCGCTTTCAGAGGCTGCTCCCCTCAGAAAACTTGTAGACCAAAGCAGACATGGGCAGTGAGATGACGACACAGACTAGGCAGTGTTTTAAGGTGAGAAGAAGAAAAGACCAGCTTCGGAGGCTGGGCATTGCTGAGTGGAGGAGCTGTTGTGGAAGCTCTGCATCACAAACCCCAGGAAGCAAATCAGATTGACATGGGGCGCAGGAGGCAGCAGAATCCACGTCAGTGGTGACTGCGTGTGAGCATGGAACCTAATCGGGAGCCTTGGGAAGATGTGAGCTCCCCTGTGCTGTTACTGTAACCTACTCCCCAAAGCACAAGAATAGATAGCAGTTCCCAGTTGTTGTTTTAGAAAAGTTAGAAGTAAAAACACATTGGTTTCAAATGAGAAATTGACTGTAGAATTCTTTAGGTTGTCTTTAGGAGGCTAACAAAAGAGCGATGAGGAAGGTTAAGTTTTTGTCATAGGTTATTTTTAGTAAAAGTCAGAGATGGGTCACAGGCAACAAACAGAAAAAAGTCCCTGACTTTTACTAAAAATAAGCATCACAAAATGGGGCTGATGGGTGGATGAGAGCCTGAGCCCTGACTGCAGGGCCTGTCCAGCATTGGGTGCTTGGCAGTTCCAGGGTCCCCCTGCCATCTGCGGCGTCTCAGAGCTCCAGCCCCAACCCCCCTCTCCCCGTGGCTCAGAGCACCAGGGCCAGCAGCTGGGAGGTGCAGGGGCCCCTGCCAGCTCCAGCCCTGCCACCCCAGAGCTGAAGCAGAGAATGTCCCAGAGGGCTCTGGAAGTCACAGAATCCATGACCTCCAAGCCATAATCTTAGCCTTAGTGATGACCACAATGAGCACCATGCACCCCAGAAGCAGGAGATACTAAGTGAAGCATAGCTGCTGCACTGTAGATGTTTGCAGCATAATACATGCAAGTGATGTTAGGTGCAGTGTGCAGACAACATCAGCAATACACAGCTTCAGGGAGCAGCAAGGAGACCCAGACAGACTATAGGGAGCCACATGGCACCAGTGGTATGCTCCAGGCCCACTGCAAGTAGGGGCTGCATCAGGAGGTACAGCACCGGAGAGCCAGCCCAATGCTACAGTGGACAGTAGGTTGCTGCCAGCTCTGGAATGGGTCCCTTGGTGCCCTCCTGCAGAGGTGGCACCATAGGTCACTCAGATTCCCCCCACACACACACCCACAGGGGAGTTTCCTTCTCCACAGTCCTGGTAGGCAGTCCCTTACTTGCTACCCTACATCCCTGAAAAATGCTCCCAAATCCTGCAGCACCACCTCCTGGCCAAATGAGAGGGAGTATCTGCCCCTTCCTGCATCCTAGGCCCTCTTGGGAATTATTTTATTTGCACGTGTTGGTCCTCCTACCTCCGCCCTTCGACCCTGCTGCGCTGAAACCTGAAATCAAAATGGCCACTCTTGGATTTCCTGGTTCCGATGAAAACCTCCTGTTTTGATAATCTAGGTCAGAACATTTCATTTCAATAAATATTTGAAGGTTTCAGCATCTCATCTCAGTATCAAAATATTGCAATTTCCGACAGGATGGAAAAGCTGTTTTCTGATTAGCTCTGGTAAATTGGTATTTGAAAAGCAGCTCACATCCACACACACAGCCCCCCACCCTCACCCCACTCCCCCCGCACCAACCAGGTCTTTCCCAGGGTGAGGACTGGCACAGATGTCGTCATCGTTATGACATGATAAACACTCACTGACTCCAACAGGATTAGTTCAAGCACAGAAGAATTCATTTTTTCAGGGGGTGGTTTAAGTTCATTGTGCCCAACGAGATGGCTGTTTTGGAGTCCATCTTCTGAAAGTCCCTGTAAGCACTCACTGAGAACAATGGAGAACTCTGCAGCCATTGAGGACAATAGGAGCTGTGGGGCGCTAAGCACTTTGGAAAATCTGGCCCTGAATGTTAAATAGATTTTTTAAAAAGTAAGGCTGATGAAGTTCAGAGCCTGGGGGTATTTTAGATGCACTATGCACTGGAATTTAAAAGGAACAAAAATAGTTTTTCAACCCATGATCTTGTTTATTAGCTAAAGTTAGTGGAAGAGGATTAAAACAAAGATTTTTAAAAATCAAATTTAATTTTCCTGGGTTATGCTGTTTACTTTTCACATTTATAGTCACTGGGATGATGAAAGAGACTAGTGTGTTCAGTCAGTTTCAAGGTCTCGTGCCAGGTAGTGCATAAAGCAGTGGTTCTCAACCTATTTACCATCGTGGGCCACATCTGCAGCTTTCTCTGTGTTGTACAGGCCGCAGCCACACATTATACTACCTGTATGGCTCTGAGGATGTCAAATGGGCCACAGCTGTGTGCTGACTGGGCCACAAGTGGCCCACGGGTTGAGAACCACTGCTATAAAGTCTGGGAAGCAGATGCTGTAGAGCAATGTTTGTTTTCATTGGCAGAAGTGCATTTAGTCTTAGATTTTTCTAAAAGACTGATTTCACAAAGCCTGTAGTTTGTGCCAAACTTTGTCCACCTACCCTCTACTACTACAATTTACACTAAGTTCAGATTGCCCCACTCCTGCACTGTATGAACACCAGCATTTTCTGAAAGGCTTTACAGTTAAAGGAGAACAACTGTGATTGGAAGAGGAGAGAAAACAGCTCGCCCTCCTGCCCCCGCCAGCAGCCATATTCTGTATATAGCCACTACAGATCTTAGCACGAACCAAATCAGTACATACTGTCCAAGAGTGTATTAGGAAGATGAAAACACTGGTCATGCCTCTATAGTTGGAGTCGACAGGATCTGGGATTGCTCACCAAAAATCAGTCCAGTTTTATTGTGGAGTCTGAACTCCCAGTCTTCACATTTGACCGTTTTGGCCGTGATTATTAAGAACGTAGAGTTCTCCAAACTAGATTGCAAACATCTAAATAAATACACTCAAAAGTTGAATTCACAGTTGTTGTGCCCAGAGTGAAAGTTGCTTAGCGTGTTATGATTTAGTCTTCATAGTTCTAGTTAGAGGCCATACACGTGACAGACATAGTGATTTCTAACACTGCATTCGAGTTCTTTCTGTAAAAAATAATTGTGTTTTGTTCTGTTACCTCTGTTCTCAGCACATTCTATTGTGCTCTACAAAACAGTAGCACAAAAATGTGTTTTTGTGCCCGATCTGCCTGCCATCCAAAGCACAATACTCGCTGTAACTTGGTTTTGGAGCCAGAGAATTCCTTCCAGTCCACACATGCTTCTTTTTCTACCATGATCATTGCTACCTGCTAGCAATTGCCAAGCAACTGTCCTCCAAACGTTTCTGCTACTTAGATTGTAGCTGGTTAACACAGGAGCTATGCTCCCCTACAGTGCTAAGATAAGATGGTGCAACAGTTGTGACAGACTGAAAAGCAGTGTGTCTGACAAGCTGGTAGCTGGAAATGCAAGTATGGATGTTCTTTTGCTTATGGTTTTTGTCTGATGGCCTCCAGGAATTTCTGCTACAGTAAGAAATTCTGTTCCTGTGCCATGCAATGAATCCATCCCAGCTTAGCGGGCCTGGCTGTCTGAACTGCAGCCCGCAGACCCAGTGACACTTGTGCACCAGTCTATGTACAGTGTGCTGCCTGTAAGGCAGTCTGTGGTTGGCAGGCTTTGTTATTTCAACCACATAGAATTAATGGCTACCACAAGTGTGGAGGAAGCAAGAATCCCATCCTTAAAGAGGTACCATCACAGCAGTTCAGAGACAGCCTAACCAGCCCAGGGCCCCCCACAAGAGCCAACTCCTATGCTCATTTCTTTGCAAGGAGCTGAGTGCAACTGGCACCCCCGTAGTGGCTATCTCTATATATATCGGAATAAAACACCAGACACCACCTTACAATTCAGGGGCCTTAGGCTGGTACCGGAGTGTGCCTCGGTAAGACAGCAGGAGAAGCAGGCCATGAGGCATGGTCTACATCATCTTGCTGCATATTTCTAAACCCCCGAAGATTGCACCTGAACAGGTCATACTGAAATCTGGACTGTGTCCCTTGCACGTGACCAGACCCTGAAAACAAAGTATTCCAATGCCAGACACCATAGGGTAGATGCTCAGAAAGCTCAGCACTCTGACCCCAGAGGAGAGGTGCGCCATTTCTAATGCCCTACCTCATTCCAGAACACCGAGCGTGGGCTGCTCTCACATGCAGCACTGCCGAAGGCCTTTGTTAGCGGATAACACTGCAGCATTCTCACACACTCTGTTTGGCTAGAGGAAATCAAAGCTTACAGACAGTGCCAAGGCACCACAGGTCGCTTGCCCTGGGAAGCTCCACGCAACCTCAGTTTCTTGACACATTTACGAATGTGGCTCTCCAGAACTCAAGCCACAAAATGAAGTGAGAGTGAACTGTCCCTTCTGCCATGTACAGCCACCTCCAGACAGCAGCCCACAGGTCCAATGTCTGCCCTCCTGTCACCTAGGTGAGGGCTTTGCCAGGCAGCCCAGAGACAGCAAGGGCCCGTGGGGAGGCCAGTAATGTGGCATGTTTGTCAAGACTCATCACTCCAGCTGATTCTCTGATGTAAGCAGGACTGGGGAAATACTGTGTGTTAGTGTAACTGCTGCAGGCGGCCACAAGCACACCGGGAGGGACAACAGTCTGACTCCAAAAGCAAATAAACCCTAAGCCTCCTCCCCCTCCCCCCAAATAACTGAGGGAAGCATCAGCCAGCAAGTTAGGAAAGGGAGTGGGGATGGGCAAAGGAAAAGCTTCCCCTTCCCCTTCCCTTCCCACTGCAGAGGAAACGAAGCCCAGGAGGAACCTTTTCTAGACAGTGTGAAGGAAGCTTCTTACTCTGACCTTTATTCTGTTCTCAGCACTTTACAGCAGAGAGGTCTAGTCCCTCACATGGCCAGCTTGGCAACCCCTCTTGTCACCAGCCTCCTTTGCCTCCTTTCTTCTTCTTCTGCTGCTGCTTCTTCTTGGTTGCTGCAGCGCCAGCAGGTTTCTGGTGCCGGGGGGGGATCATGTTACTCGTGGCTGCGGAGGACGTGGCTGTGGAGCTGCCAGGCCGTGGGGAGGTAGGCGGGCTGCTTGCTGTCTTACTGGCATCCCTGCAGGGAGACAGGTAACGCCACTGGGTCAGGAGTGCTTCCCAGAGCCGGGGGACTTCGAACATCTTTGCTAGAGAGAGGAACATTTTCCCTTTCCTTGCCCAGAACAGAAATCAAAGGGAAACTAACTTAGGCTCCAAAACAGATAAAAAAGAAATTGGCCTTACACCCCTGGGATTTGCTTTTAAAGCTGTGGAATTACAGCCCAACAACTGAAGTGACCACGCTGTCTAAGTTATGAATAAATTATTCAGACACAAAGTAGAAAGCTCACACTCCAGAAAATGCAGACGAGCAGTATGAACCCAACAGAAGCCAGGCTGTTGCTGTTCTCTTGCCTGCACTGTTAGGAGGAGGTTTGTTTGCACTAGGGCTCCCCCTGCCCAGGAGCGGAGCCAGGGTTTCTGACGCCCTAGGCGGACGGCTGTTTCGCCACCCCCCGCAGCTCCGGTGGAGCTGCCGCAGTCGTGCCGGAGGGCGGTCCACTGGTCTAAAGGCTCCGGTGGACCTGCTGCAGGCATGACTGCGGTAGGTCTGCCGGAGCCTTTAGACCAGCGCACCGTCCGCCGGCACGACTGCGGCAGCTCCACCGGAGCCGCCACAGCAGTGGACCGTCCGCCAGCATGACTGCAGTAGGTCCCCCTGAGCCGCGTGCCGCCCCCCCGGCAAAATGCAGCCCCCAAAAATTCTGGCGCCCTAGACCATTGCCTAGGTCGCCTAAATGGTAGCGCCGGCCCTGCCCCTGCCACAACCCAGCCCCTCCCTGCTTGGCCCTGCAAGTAGCAGCACGGAGCTCCCATCCAGTGCACAATTAGTCTGCAGAAAAGAAGAATGAGGGGGGATTTGATAGCTGCTTTCAATGACCTGAAAGGGGGTTCCAAAGAGGATGGATCTAGACTGTTCTCAGTGGTGGCAGATGACAGAACAAGGAGTAATGGTCTCAACTTGCAGTGGGGGAGGTTTAGGTTGGATATTAGGAAAAACTTTTTCACTAGGAGGGTGGTGAAGCACTGGAATGGGTTCCCTAGGGAGGTGGTGGAATCTCCTTCCTTAGAGGTTTTTAAGGTCAGGCTTGACAAAGCCCTGGCTGGGATGATTTAGTTGGGGATTGGTCCTGCTTTGAGCAGGGAGTTGGACTAGACACCTCCTGAGGTCCCTTCCAACCCTGATATTCTATGATTCTTACTGAGTTCAGTGCAAACAGAACCTCACTTTAGCCCAGATCATGCTCAGGTAGCTTTGAAGAGTCTGTAGCAGCTGAGCTCACTTATCGTAAAACTAAACAGAAGAGTGTGCACAGTCTCTTTTCTAGTTTATCATGCATGTAACGTGGTACACCTGAAAAGCAGGAACGGAAGACGACAGGAGCCAGGAAACTTTTAGGAAGTGTGATTTGCATCCTAGCTCTAGCTCCAGAAAACAGCAACCAGCGCACACTTTGGTTCCAAATCAGAATATTTAATATCAGAAGAACAGAATAAGCTTGCAGAAGACAAATTCTGGGCTGAAGGGACCTTTTCACCCAAACCTCAGGTAGCACAAATAATCTGTTTGTTCACTACATACAAAGCACTGGGTCCCTCATTCTGTCTGGGCTGGGGTCGTGAAAGAGTGCAAGAGAAATCAGGTGAAAGTCAAGGGATACTTACCTCCATTAGGCACTTTTGAAACTCCCAACGTACCTCTCCTCTGGAGCATCAACCAGATGACACGTACCATTGGGTATCCCATCCCTGCAGGCCCCAGATGTGAGGAAGACTGGGGTTCTGATGGGGCAAAACAGCAACCCCCAGCCAGGTCTACAAGGACAATGACGAGCCCCTGGCTGCGAGGGAAGCCTCCCTGCTGCTGAATGGTTCTTGCCCAGGGATGGCTCCCACACTCCCAGACAGTGAGTGAGTGAGCAGGGCTGTAACAATGGGGCTTGCAGGAGGCTCTCTGCACTGCCCTGGAGCTGGAGACAGCAAGGTGGCCTGCCTCACAGCCACCGGCTCATCCTCCTGCTCTCTGTCTCTGCTCTGCCCTGTCAGGAACTCAGCCTTCACCGCATCCTTCCCCTGCTGGGATCGAGGTCACTACACAGTTATTGTCTGACACCTCAATTTTCTGTGACTGTGAAAATTCAAATAGAAAAATAATAATAAAAACAAGCGGAAGAGTTCTGTGGCACCTTATAGACTAACAAACGTATTGGAGCATGAGCTTTCGTGGGTGAATACAAAGTGTTCTCCTACAGGTTTTTGTATATTGCCATTCTTAATATCTGATTTGTGTCCATTTATCCTTTTATGTAGAGACTGTCCAGTTTGGCTGATGTACATAGCAGAGGGGCATTGCTGGCACATGATGGCGTATATTACATTGGTGGACGTGCAGGTGAATGAACCGGTGATGGTGTGGTTGATCTGGTTAGGTCCTGTCATGATGTCGCTGGTGTAGATATGTAGACATGCAACAGACCTTGATGCCAACTCTGCCCACATATCTACACCAGAGACACCATCACACAATCTCCCTGGACACACAATAGCAGATTTAAAGGTGGCCATCCTGCAGTAAAAAAACTTCAGGACCACACTTCAAAGAGAAACTGCTGAGCTTCAGGTCATCTGCAAATTTGACACCATCAGCTCAGGATTAAACAAAGACTGTGAATGGCTAGCCAACTACAAAAGCAGTTTCTTCTCCCTTGTTTTCACACCTCAACTGCTAGAAGAGGGCCTCATCCTCCCTGACTGAACTAACCTCGTTATCTCTAGCCTGATTCTTGCTTGCATATTTATACCTGCCTCTGGAAATTCCCACTACATGCATCCGACGAAGTGGGTATTCACCCACGAAAGCTCACGCTCCAATATGTTTGTTAGTCTATAAGGTGCCACAGAACTCTTTGCTTTTACAGATCCAGACTAACAAGGCTACCCCGCTGATAATAAAAACAAGGTGAAACCCTTCAGTTCACATCACTGAAAAAATTAAAATTGATACATTTCAAAATGTTTAACAGTAAGAATTGATGTACGTACGTCACAACAACAAAAAATAACCATTGACTTCTGCTAAGCCTCCGTCCTGTGCACAAATTCTGAGCCTGTGATTTGCAGGTGGTGATAGCTGCGTAACTGCTGCACTTAGCCTGAGTCCCAACTCACCAGATTGCAATCAGAGCCATAGCCAACTTGTTCACAAGTGACTGCAGTACCATATGGGTTAAGAGGAACTACAACTCCCATTTGCTTTTACCTGCTATTAGTAGCTTAATAGTTTCAATCCATTCTACAGTAATCAGCTACACTAAGAAGTGATTTAGCCATAAGTTGCCCATTTCACACTAGGCACATATTACACACACGAGTGTGATGAGAGACACAGAATTCATTCCACCCCAGAGGCACCACAAAGGAAAGGTTACTGAAAAAGTTGCAGCAGCTCTACCATTAAGCTAAGTCTAAGGCAGGGTTCCAAAAAGAACTAGGTAAGTTCATGGAGGATAGGTCCATTAATGGCTGTTAGCCAGGATGGGCAGGGATGGTGTCCTTAGCCGCTGTCTGCTAGAAGCTGGGAATGGGCGACAGGATGGATTCCCTGTTCTGTTCATTCCCTCTGGGGCACCTGGCATTGGCCACTGTCAGAAGACAGGATATTGGGCTAGATGATCCAGTATGGCCGTTCTAATAGTCTCATATAATTCTTTCTACCTAAGTTTTCCCACACTTGCAACTGGATAAGGATGTTTCACTTCCTGTTCCAAAGTGCTGCCTAATTCAGCCATGAGCTGTTGAAGAACTACTGTGTTTAATGACTGATAAAGCTCTACTAGTGTATTCTTTGTACATTATGGTCCAGTCCCACCCCTGGTATACACCAGACTCATGCTACACACGGACGATGTGCTCAGTTTAAGACAACTACAGATACAGTCCCTGCCCTGGGGAGCTGGCAATCTACAGAGCAAACGAATCAGGCTCAATGCACTGAGAACCAGAGGATGAGCCTCACCGGTCTCAGTGGGATCTGGAGGACATGTTTATGAAGCAGTTGAGAAGTGTTTGCTGCCTGAGGTACTGTGAAATTACAAGGCACTCTTCCCTGCAACCTCTACTCACAGCTCAGATGTGCCAGCTGTCGTTGCTCCCTGGGTTCCCTTTCCAATCTGATCCTTCTTTTTGCCCTTCTTCCTGCCACGATAGTAGGAGCGCTCTCGCATTGGCAGCCACCGCTCAGGGTCTGGGGTCACCTTGGGATCGTAGTTCTTAGGCAATTTTCCTGCAGAGCCGTCAGCAGGAGAAAAAAGTAGAGATCACGTGACACGGTGAGGAAAAGCCCCACACGTTGATATGAAGCTTGAGTAATCTTCCTTCCATCTGGGCTGTTGTGCTACAAGAGCTGCTCAAGGACTTATTCCAGGGCAGTTCGGGGGTGGCTAGTCCCTTCCGGCCTTGGAATCTGTGACTCTACAAAGCTTAAGCCCGCAAAGTATGCAGAGTTGAATGAAGCTCCTCTTGTTGGCACAGCTGCGTGCACTAGGTCTGACAGGCTGCTTTCCCCTCTAAAGGGGACATGGGAAATACTGTCAGGAAACAAAGGCTTGGGAATCAGAGGGGTTCTGGTTTGTTTAGGACCCAATCCTGTGTGATGCGAAGTGCCTTCAACTTCCACTGAAGCCAACGGGAATAGAGGGGTGCTCAGGCCTGGCCACTTCACATTTTATGTTGAACCCAGCAGCTGAGGTTAAAGAGACAGTACTAGGCAGGAGGCACAGTGACCTGGTGGGAGGGAGGGCATGTAGCAGCTGCCTGTCACTCTTTAAAAGAGGTGGTTTAAACTCCATAGGTGGAATTTCCAAACCCCTCCCTCCCCCACACAGACACCAAGGGAATGAGGCACTCAGCATCTATGGGACTTGGGCACCTAACTCCTGTAGGCGTCCCCCCACCCTCAAAACACAGCCTGGAATTTTCACAATCTTCTGATCCTGTTGGACGGGAGTTTAAAGAATGTTACCAGGGAAGGGGGCAGTGCACAGATGACAAGGTGTGATCGCTAGCAGGACAACAAAGGAGTACTGCAAACACACACAACTCACCTTTCTTTTTCCTCTTCTTTTTCTTTACATCCCCTTGCCTAAAAGAGAGAGGAGGAGAAACAAGATCACAGTGCTGCAGTGGGTTCCCGGGAACGCACTGACAAGCACGGAGCCAGGGTTGGGACAAGAGGAATGTCTCGTTTTTCAAAGAAGTGAGGACGTGAGGAGGAAAGGACACCAGTCTCAGAGAAATGGTTCTAATCCCCTAGAGCAGTGGATCTCCAGCTACTCCCCCTGCAGACCAGTCTGTAAGAGACCTTGACTTCTGCTCCCAGAACACCCCCATTTCCCTGGCTCAGTGTTTCATTCTGCAGCCTGCCAGCAAACACTCCACAACCCAATGAACGAGAACCCCAGAGTGAGGGAATGTTCCCCAGACCATGCTTGTCCTCACGCTAGTGGTGTGCACAGCTCTGGCTTCACAAGGGCCTTGCTGCCCACCTCTGCATTGCTGATAGGGACAATTTCCTTTGCATCACTGATTGGGACAACTGCTGTCCCTCTCTGAACCTCCTGGAGTTACCTACAGACACTCTAAGGGACAGTCTGCTTTTTGACTGGTCAGACCATTTGCAGGGTGGCTGGAGGAACAGTCCTGAAGCTCTGAGGTGATCCACACAGCAACTGCTTTCTAACCCCAAGACCACGGAAGGGAATGATGGGCATGAGAGACGCTTTTTACCCTTGCTCTTTCTGCTGGTTCTCTCCCGTGAGCTTTCCGCCTTTCTTCCGAACATACGTAGCCCCGGGGGAATTTTCAAGCGCATCTACGTCTACTTTCAAAGACATCGTGTCCGACGAGGGCAAGTGTTTGCTAAGGCTGTTGAGGGGCAGAGCTCAGGAATGGAAACAGGAATGCATTCAGCAGAGAAAGCTGGGATGGAGGTACCAGCAGCAACTCAAACCCCATCTTTGTCTCAGGGAGATTAACCAGCAGCTCCAATCCATACACACAGAGTGAATCAGTGGAGAGGGCAACAGACAGGGACCCAGGAGACCTGGGTTTTGTTCCTGGCTTTGCCACTGGCCTGCTGGGTGACCTTGGACAAGTCACTTCCCTTCTAGGTGCCTGTTTCCCCAGCTGTACAAAGGGAGTGATGACCCGGACCTCCTTTGTAATGCGCTTTGAGAGCTGCTGACGGGAACTGAGGTAAGAATTGGTTATTATAATAAGAGTTACACCAAATAATTCGATGGGAAAGTACAACATGCTACCACTACAGGACAAAAGTGCCACAGCAAAAAGTTGGATCATACTGATTTGTTCGCGCATCATTAACTGACTGAAGTTCTCACTGCTTTTGGGGGGCCAAGGGGAGATTTAAAAGCCCTAAGGGAATTTAGACACCCAAATCCTACTAGAAGCAAATAGCAGCTAGGCACCCAACTCACTTAGATGCTTTTGAAAATCCCACCCTTAATGTGGAGTTGCACTATGACCTTCCTGCTCTCCCCAGGGTCAGAGGTTCCCTGATGTCCCTGTTGGAAGAGTCCTGAAGCAGCTCAAAAATTCCTGACACTCATGACATCATTAGGAAAACATTCTGGGAACAGCAAACCCCTTCCCCTCTACAAGCCCAGTCACCACCACAAAGGATACACCTTCGCCTTCTCAGGATCTACGAGAGAGTACGCGGAGATGAGCTGGGCCAGAGTATGAATATCTTTTGGGTTTTGCCTCAAAGAGAAGAAGAAAGGAACATTGTAAAGTTCACTGAACACTCTACAAACACGAGCCATGCCCAGAGTATGCACTATAGCTAACCACACAGCCCAGCGCTGGCTAGCCCCAGGCAGATGCTTTCCGTGTGTGCAATAGCAGGTGCCGATAGTGTACAATGCAGGGTGTTCACTGCCAGGCACTTTGACTAGCCTCTCCCCGGGCTGTTGTCGCAGCCACCAACAACCCTAGAAATCTAAGGGCTGTTGTCATTTTTCTTACCCATTTTCTTATTCTAAATTTTTTTAATTGGTGTCTGTCTCTTTTTTTTCTTTTTTTTTTTTTTAAGGTCACTCCTACGAAAATCTTCTATCCCTATTAAAAAAAAACCCCTGCCTCTGCTTCTCTCCACAATTAGCTCAGACTGCACAAATAGGCTGATTTGTTTTTTCCTAACACAGGAGAGAGAGCTGCAGATCAGTCCTCAGAATGTGCCAGCATCAAGAAGGGCCTGGGGGTTCATATGAATTTCAGATACGGACTGGGGAACTCCTCCCACAGAGAAAATGGGTGCTGGCTGGGGACAGACAACATGGCATTCAATGTGAAAGACACAGCTTCTATCAGGATGTAATGCACAAGCACCCACAACAGAGATAGAGAGCTGTTCTTACAGATCGTGGAGCTAGCCCTGCTATAGCAGTTACTTCATCCAAGGGGTGGGGCAGGGGGCACAGCTTTGACCAGAAGCCCCTTTACAATGTCTAAAAAGGAGGAACTACTGCCTCACACGTTATCTGGCTCCAGAAACCCTGAGCAGTCCTCGCAGGGACCAGGCACTGCCCATGTTTCAGTGCCCAAAACAGCAGGACTACAGCTCAGGTCCAGAAGCAAAACAGGACATCCCTCTCCCCTCCCTGAACTCACTTCCACAGCTCTTCCAGGTCGCTGATCGCTTCCTTCTTCCTCCCGTACTTCAGCTTAAAGTTGGCTGCTTCCCTTATCAGTGACAAATGAACGGGAGACTTTGGCTGCAAGTCACAAGGTTTTCAAATGTTTGACAGCATTTAGCAAGTCAGTGATGGGGCTGCTTTGCTTCCTGACGTTACTAGAGACCAACATACACTCCTCACCCAGGTGATCTGGAAGAACTGAGCCGCAGGAATTTCTTCCCCATTCCTTGACGAAAAGGCTTGGCAGTCTGTGGCATTAACTCTAACCCCGCCTGCTACCAGCAGCCCATGATCAACAGAATTGGGAGGAGGGGGTGAAAATGGGAAGGGGACAGGCATTTTAGCCAGCATCTGACAATCACGGAAAACTAACAGTCATCTGCTGCTGCTGTTTATTTGCAGCCTGAAGTCACAGCCTGGTTTAGGACATCAGCCATTTCCTCAGTGACCAGCCAAGGCATCAGATCATAAGGAGGGGAACAAATGCAGGTAGATGCATTTTGAAAAGCCAAGCATCCTTGTTGACAGAAAACCAGGGAAGAGAGAAACATGGGAAACAGCCACTGCTAAGGCAGCTTTAAGAGAACACCTTCCCATGGGGCACATGCTTCTTCTGGCAATTCATTGTTTGCTGAAATAAACTGCTACATCCAGCCTCAAAATAACCAGGTTCCAGAAACTAATTACTGAGCCCCCAGAGGAACCATCATTGTGCTCATCCGACAGACTCCAAAGTGGCTCCTTTCAGCGGCCCAACGTTCCGATTAACTGAGTACAGCCAGCAGGCTGCCAGCCTGGAATCAGTGTCCCTCTCTGAAGCTCTCCTGGCTCAATCTTTTCCTTCTCAAGTAAGTGCACAAAGCCAACTGACTGCTGCTCGTCCAGTGTCAACACTGAAAGAGGGGCAGCACTGCGGTGCCCTCTGCTAGCCTGCAGAATCTATAACCTGACAGGCACTGGAAGAGCTGGTAAAGATAGTCTGCCATTTTCCCCACACTGCAAACTTGTCATTGGTCCGAATGACAAACCTGGTGCAAGCCGCATGTCAGAGAGAAAGGGAGACATGATGTAGAATGTTCCCCAACCCCCCAGCATCTCATCAGCCGTAGCGAGCCATTGGCAAGGAGACCACTTATTGCCATGTTCCTCTCCAGTCGATGTACAGGTAGGAGCTAGGAGCAAGTCAGGAACAGCTGGTCTCCAGGAAGTTAGTAAGGGACAAAAAGCAGCTTCAACTCTCAAATGTATTGTCTGCCCAGATCTACTTGCCTGGTATTCCTGGTACCACTGGATAGCTTGCGTGAAGACCTCAATAGCACTGTCAATGTCTTCTTCATGACCGTACATCGTCACTAATGCAGATACCTGCAAACCCCAACAACAGTCAGCGTGCAGTCAAGGGGCGGGCACTACTTGTAAGTGATCATTTTAAGATACTTTTCACGTAAACATGTTATGAAAAGAATTGCTGAGGAAAAAGGAAACGGAACAAACTGCAAAAATGGAAGTTTGAAGCAGCAGCCGCCCGCTGGGATTATCCTCCCCAGTACAGGCAGGACGTTACTGCAATGATCGAAAAAGCCCAGGAGAACTGTTGTTTAAAAGGTTTCCAATCAATGAAGGATAAAGGATGAGAGAAACACTGAACTGGGAAAGCCAAGGCTCCCACACTGTGCTCTCAACACCACAATGATCGGCAGGGCGCTTGCTACTGCTGGGGCCCTGATGGGAGATGGAAGGTCTTCGATGCTGGCTCCTCCTTGCTTCCTGCTACTCACCGCCACATAAAGCAGCTTAAAAATGGGTTTGGTACTTTCCCAACATTGCTTACTGGGCAAGAAATTGCTGTAGCTGCCCAAGGGCTGTTAAGGGAGTGCTGTAGGAAAGGGAGGCAGGTCTGTGCAACTGTGAATGAGAGGGAATTTGTCCACTCTAAAAACAAGCTGGGGGACTCTGATGCATGTTATTACCCTTTGCCTGGCTGGTTTCACCACAATAAGTGAGTTATCTAAAGGTCTAACATCTACTCTGAGGCATAATGCTGTGTATCAAAAATCTCAGCAACCAAACTGCACTGTGCAAGCAGACCAACAGACTGAGACCAATGCTGGGCACCCAGGTCTGAACCTCAGTCCAGGAGTAGCTCAGGAGACAGGGAAACAGGAACAGGGAAGGAGCATGAAAAGGATGATGGTATTCTGGGATGGTGCCTGTTAATTGCCACTCACCATGCCTGGCTTATGCTTCAGCTCTTCTATACTCCTCAGAATGATGCATGCTTTGGTGACGCTGCCTTAGAGAAAGAAGGGAGAATAATGCACTTTAAACTACACAGCAACGCTTTCCTTGCCCCTGTTCTCCATCCTGGATCCCCCTACCCTCGGAGTGTCCCTAGGGAAGTCAGCATACGCCAACTGACCACCATACTCCTCTGCCTGCAGGACCAACTGCTGAAGAGGTTTTCTCCACTATTATTGTTAAGACAATATGATCGCTGGCCGTTCATGGAGAAGAAATGTCAGTCTCAACAGTGCTCTTCTCATCCTCAGACTAAACAGCTTTTGCAGCAACCCCAGCACCTACTGGGCTCCCCATCTATGTCTGCAGCACGCCCAAGGCTGCTACCACATGCAAAGGGCTCATCCCCAGCTCCAATGCTAGAAGCAGTGGATCGAGAGCAATGCTTTATTTCCCTATGGGAGGGAATGGAGTACTATCAGCTGGGTGTATTTCAGAACAAACCTCAGTCAGCTCTGGCCTGCCTGCTCCGACTGATGCCAGTGCAAGTTTTATCACAAGCTTCAATGGGAGGAAAGCTAGGCCAACAGGAAGTGCTTTGATCACCCTTCCCCACTCTCCCTGCTCAAGCACTGCAGGGCCAGATCCTGCCCTCTTATTTCTCCTGAACAGTCCCACTGATTGCGGGCACTACTGCCAGGTGACAACGGAGTACGGCCCATGCCAAGTACTGGATGTTGGGTAGTGCATATTTGAGGTAGCCCGAGGGGAACTTTAAAACTTGAGTGACAAGCAGTCAGCAGCAGCCAAACATTTCAATACGCAGATCCTCAGCCTTTCCTGTACGTACTTCTGCGGCCACTCAGGAAAGGGTCGATCCTGCACCAAACACATTAATACAAATCCCCCTCCCCCCGCCTGTGCTGACTCTCAGTGCCCAGCTGTCCTGCTCCCCTTCTCAGGTCAGGCTGAAGCACACACATCAGCCCACTGTAATGTGTTGAATGCCAGCTATCAGCACAGTGCCCAGGGCTGCCCTCCACTTGCTCCACAGGCCCTGCCCCCTGGGGCACACAACCCACACATTGCATGGACAATGCCAGACTCAGACAGGAGCACTGATTTCCATAGGGCACTCTCTCAGCAAGAAGTACTATCCCCTAATTACAACCCCTTCCCCTGGTAACTCTCTCACAGACACTAGAGGGACGGGGCAGCCCTGTCCAAGAACTGATCAAGAGAAAAATGGTTCTGGCCAAATGCCTAGGACAGCTTGCTTTAATGCTGCTCACTGTGAGAAGTGGAAACGCTGTCCCAGCCTTCCTGCAGGGCTGTGAAGCGCAGTGTTCGCGAACTCCATCCTGGATGGAGCTGCCTTGCTGGGGCTCACAGCAGCAAAAAGCCATTCTCAGTCCTGGCTCTCTAGACACTAAGACCAGTGACAAAGGTTTGGGTATTTTTACCTAGAATTAAACAAGCATTTCCTAGCAAAAAAGGGCACTGGTACCTTGAGCGATTTTCAGCTGTGCCATCGTCAGCTTTATCTGTGCCGAGTTGGCAGGGCTCTGCTCTGCAAAGTCCTGAGGGCGAGAGATGCAAGGGCACATGAGCATGTTCATGAACACAGCGCGTCAGCCTTGGCCAGGGCCCGTTTTAAAACCAACTTCAGAAAGAAAAGCTCAACTGTGTCATTTGAAGCCAGGGAGCGAGCCAGTTTGAGTAGAACTACTCCACACAGAGTCCTGAATTGCTTCCATGGTCTGTCACTCCTTCCACAGCGCTGCTCCATTCCACCACAAGCAAGTCCCAGGGTCCATGCCCTCACCGCACACACCAGCTGCTCCCTCTAGGCAGACAGCTGGCAAGTGCAGCATGCCAGGTGACACTCGACACCAGGATCGAGGCCTTGTTTACATGAGGAAGCTGCATCCATTTAAGTAAACCAGTTAAAGTGCCATGCAAACATGACTTCAGTTTAAAACCAGCTTATTTCAATTTAGCAGAAGTCTATTAGGAACAGGGCATTCTGAAACAGAAGTGTCCACAGAGTCTTTGGCACCGGTTTAAACCTCAATTTTAAGTAAACCAGTGCAACCTGTGCATGTAGACAAGGCCAGAGAAGGGCTGTGGACACCCCTTTGGGATGAGAGGCCAGGAAAAGTGAAGTCCTGCCTTCCAGAGGAGCACAGTCCCAGGCACCAGCACCCACCAGGTCCCTATGGGGAGGAAAAGCAGCCCTAGCTCCACCGTCATAGTGAAGGAGGCCCTTTGCCAAGTGGGGCTCTCCCATTATAGAAAGAACACATCCTTCATGATCACAGCATGGGAATGTAAATGTCTCTCCCAAGCACTGCTAAGCCCTGCATAAGCCACACTCATTATACAACACAATGACCATTGCAGGTGGTTGAGCTAACATCCATTTCTGCACTGTGCAGTGTTTCAGGACTATTAATTGCCCCTTGTACCAACTCCATCCGTCAGGTTCCAGTGCAGGAACAGCCCTCCACTCTCCAGACCAGCAGGAGGAGATCAGTCACCCACCTGTAGGAGCTCTATTGCCTTCGCATGCTGCTTCTCTCGACAGAGCTGGGCAGCCTGGATTAGCACAGGTAGCAGGTGCTCAGGGTTCTGAGACTGTAAACTTGCTGACAGCTTGCGGCACTGATCTGCCTAAAGGACACAAGGAAACGTTTTCCTCAGTATTAGTGACCAGTCAGTGTGACTGTGCAAACTCCACAGAGAGAACAGGGCGAGGGGGCTAGTGGGGCCCGACATTGCCTGCCATCAGCTGATTCCAAGAGACACTGCATCGCCCATTGAGGACCAGATTATACTGCCCTAACCGGGCATGGGACATGGTGGCGGTAGAGGCTGTACAAACAGGGGAAGTCACTGGCCCAAGGAGATTCCGACCCACGATTCCCACATGGCAGGGCCTTTGGGTGATAACCACAGCCATCACTCTACACTCCTCTACATCTCTGTGTGCAAGCAGCTGGTTACTACACTGGCCACAGCCTCTTCAGTGCCCCCTTGTGCTCCTCCTGCCAGCTTATTACATCTGTCTAGACACTTAGACAAGCCCTACGTTACCTGCAGGATCAGCGGGCAGCAATCAATCCAGCGGGGCAGGGGGGCCGATTTATCGCGGCTAGTCTAGATGTGATAAATTGTCCCATCGACTCCAGTACTCCACCACAGCGAGAGGCGCAGGCGGAGTCAATGAGGGAGCGTCAGCTGTCAACTCACCGCAGTGAAGATACCGCGCTGAATAGATCTAAGTCATCGACTTCAGCTACGTTATTCATGTAGCTAAAGTTGCATAACTCAGATCGATCCCCCCCAGGGTAGACCAAGCCTTAGGGTCTGGGGGCAGAGACAGTCGGTTATATGCATCCAGTGCCTAGCTCAAATCAGCATCAGAGCCTGTTGGTGCTACCACAGTAATAAACACATTATCTGGGAAGAGACTCTCCAAGCGAGGTGCTGTGTGAGCCACCATCAGATGAATTTTTCTCAAAGGTTCTCCCTTTTTTCTCACTAGAAATGTCTGTGTGGGAGAGGGAGGAGCTAGACACACATAGGGGGGTGGAGTCTGATTTAACTAAGAGCTCTGGAAATGGAAGGGGAACTAGGCGAAAATGCCCAGAGCACCCCTTCTGCCAGATTCTGTAACAGACAAAGGATAAATCTCAGCTTCTGCACACATGCAGCTCCAGGCATTTATTTCTTGCTAGAGTGCCTCAATCTCCCTCATTACAAGGCCACACTGAAAGCTGCCATCAGCAGCCAGTGTGTAACCCCATGAAGTGCCTGCACAGGTAGCTCTCTGTGGTCTAGAAACCAGACAGTATTTTTGTTAGTTATTTAGACTTCTATAAAGCTCACCCATCCAAACCACTGAGCTCCTGGACCCCGATATTAGTACCAAATCCATTATTCCTGTGTTTTTGTTCTGGCAATGGACGTTATTGGTCCTTGTTAACAAGAACAGCAGTATGCACATTTCCTCATATAGGGCAATGCACAATTTCTTCTCAATCTGCACATACCCAGTTAATACTATTTTAATAAACAATACATTTACCAGGATAGTCATGAAGTTTTTCTGATAGGTATTAAACATTATGGGCCAGATTTTTATTTTTTAAATGCTCATCTCCAGTTTAGGCACCTAAATGAATTGGCCAGATTATCAAAAGGCCTCAGCAAAAAGATTATTCTCAATATGAGCTGCTGGGTGCAGAGCACTTTTGAAAAAAAATTTAGCATTTAAAATTCACTCCATCTCTGGACAACATCCTGACTATTTTGAGGGGGAAAGAACAGTCTATGGAGATCTGACTAGATCAACTGGATTTACATTTCTGCTCAAACTCCTGTGACTGATCGTAAATCTGTACCTAGCAGACACAGGACAGTTCTCTACCTGATTGGTGTACATAGCCAGTAAAGCTTTGTTGAATTCGATGGCCTGGAGCTGTTTCTTGGAGAGTTTGTGCTCTACGCCGTCTGCATTGGTCAATTTCACTTTTTTCTTTGAGTCAAAGACATTTTGGTCCTGTAGGAAACAAAACTGAGATCAAGCCAAGTTCCACTACTTTCATTAAATGGTGATCTCTATCTGGGCCCCTAAACTGACTTCATCCTTCCCCACACCACATGCAGAATGGGCAAGGAACACCCACAGGCATATGTTTCTGCCTTATTTGCCAGCACTGGGCAGCATAAAGAACACAAGAAAGGAGCCAGTGAGGCACGGTGACTGGGAGGGGAATAAGATAGGAGAGCATAGTGTGGTTAAACATCTATATAGCCTCCATTACGGTGCTACCTGAGCACCTTACAACCTTTACTCTCTTTATTCTCAACACCCCTGTGAGGTAGGGCCATGTTGTCATCCCCATTGTACAGATGAGGAACTGAGGCACACATTTGACAAAGGTCACAAAAAGAGTTTGTGGTAGAGCAGGGACAGAACCTGGGTCTCCTAAGTCAGCACCTTTCCCTCTGGGCCACATAATCTGAGTCTCCCCTCACTATTCTCCACCATAAAAACACAGTAAAAGTATATAACTAGCCAAATCCTGTCTTATAGAAACAGTATTTGCTTCCTACAGCAAAGCCTTCCTAGACCTCCTGGGAAAGAAACAAGACCTTGATAACTGCTGACAGAAATCAACCTTTATGCTTGTTTGTTCACTTGCAAGACCGACTTTGTAATTCTCACTGGTTTCTTATTACAAAAAGAATTCATTTGCTTGACAATAAAAACACAAATTAACCAGTCGCAATCCTTTTGGAATGTTACATTATTTATGTATTTATGTGATTTCCCGTGAGATACATACACAAAAGAGCATTATGAGAGTCAATAGTTTCCCCTGGAGACTCTCTCATGTTCCAGAGTTTTCATTTAACAAGAAATCAGGCTTATGGCTGTGAAGAACACTTCCCAAATGTGAACCAAGTGTAAACTGGAGCTGTGATACGTAACTAAGGCCTGGTCTACACTGACCTAGTTGTGCATGTGTCTACACTCAAATTGGTCTCCCACCAGTGAAATTACCCCGTTATGCCAACATAGTAACACCTCAGCCTGAGCAGGGGAGACCACAATTGATGTGCTTAAGTCAGCACAATACAAATATAGGCTCTGCGTTAGTTACACTGATCTAACTGTCCTCCAGCATCTGTTTCAGTGCTCCACACTGACCGTGCTGGTTACCATTGTGAAATCCACTGCGCAGGGGTCATGGAGATCAGAAGCTCCTCCCCTTTAAAGCCTGGCAAATTTTTGAAATTCCTTTTTCTAATTGCCTGTCTTGGTGAGCACACTTAGCAGCTCTCCACTGTTGAGTGGAGCTGCCCAGCTGACCATGCTGACTACACACTCCAGCCTGGAGCAGATAGGAGATATTGGATCTTCTGGGCTGGTGGGAAGAAGAGGCTGCGCAGACACAGCTCCAATCCAGCCATAGAAACATGGATCTGTATCAGCAGATTGCTCGTGGGATGCAGAAGGGGTACGAAAGGGACAGTAGCAGCATCAGGTGAAAGCAGGCCAGTGAGGCCAACAGTCAATGCAGGGCTGAGCCACAGACCTGTCATTTTTACAAAGAGCTACATGCCATCCTCTGAATGGCGAGGAGGAGGTGGTGCTGGTGGGTGAGGAAGAGGAGTATAAGGTCATGCGACCGGTGGGATCCACCTGTACAGCAAGCCAGGACCTGCTTTTGACTCCACTGCCGTCCAGCCAGTCCCACCAGTGGCACACAGGTGAGCCTGATGCAGGGAAGGAACCTCGGGTAGGTATGTAGATAACTTTTCCATTACAGGGATGGCACCCCCAAAATGGCAGGACACAGCTGTTGACTTTCCATTACTTTACTCGTGCTAGAAGAAGGAGTGGTACAACCAAGAGAGGTAGAGTTGTTATCTGCTTTTCATTCCCCTCAGGAGATAGGCCAAGTGGAGCAGCCTGTTTATATGCACCGGGATGTCTTGCGAATCCTCCATCGAGATCTCGAGGAAACTTTCATGGAGGTACTTCAACTGAAGGTTTCTAGAGAAGGCAGCCTTATCTCTTCCGCCGCGGTGGGACACTTTCCCATGCCAGTCAGTGACAACTTCAGCAGGCTCCACTGAAACGCGCAGGTTAGCAGCACACGGACCCTGGTGGCTTTGGGATGCTAGCAGCAGCTTTGCTCTCTTTGCCTTTGTTACCCTGAGGAGTGAGAGATCAGCTAAAATCACCCCTGCCTGTGGGAAACAGTGCCAGTGCTCAGTGCCATTGCCCTCTGCTACTAGAATCAAGAGGTCATCGAGTCCAGTCCTCTGCCCTCATGGCAGGACCAAATACTGACCATCCCAGATAGACATTTATCCAACCTACTCTTAAATATCTCCAGAGATGGAGATTCCACAACCTCCCTAGGCAATTTATTCCAGTGTTTAACGACCCTGACAGTTAGATACTTTTTCCTAATGTCCAACTAAACCTCCCTTGCTGCCAGTGAGCAATTCCTTCTGCATTTCCCCAACCCCAGTGGGTCATACTCACCAGGCTGGTATGGTGAGTGGGGCCATGCACAAGCAATCCCAATCCCAAGCAAGAATATAGAGCTTACAAAGCTAGGGGAGCAAGGGGAGTGAGTTCAGCAGCAGTAGTTTTACTCTCTGTAGTGAATGCGCTGATAATGAACCGCTGTGTGTTGTATCTTCAGCTGCTGCCACTGCGGCCTTCAGGGTCTCCCCCCCACACCCACAGGACACCTAAGCCAGATGAGGAGAAGAAAGAACACGACTCAGGATAACATGTTCAACGCGACCCTGCAAGCCAGCGCTGCATCGGACCACAAGCACAAGGCCTGGAGGATGAACATTGCGGACAGCCTGGAGAAGGGAAGAGTGGAGAGGAGACAGGCCCAGAAGTCCCAGAAGGAAAAAGAGAGGGAGAAGCACCAGGACATAATGGAGCTTCTCAGACAGCAAACACAGATGCTGCAGACTCTGCGGGACCTGCAGGTTCAACAAGCCTGGGCTCGCCTCCCTCTGCAGCCCATTGCAAACTCAATAGCGGGACCTGCTCATTAACCTCCCCCCAACATTCCATGTGGCATCGAGGTCACTGCACTACCCCTACCACTCCACCTGGGGGGGCACTGAAGACAATTGCAGCTTCACAGACACAGACCTGTGAAAGCCACGGTTGGTGTACGTGTAGCTGAAATGGATGTGAACGTTCTTTCCCCCTCATAAGTTCTGTTCTCTTATTTTTTAAAGTTTTTATTAGGTTTTTAATGCATTTGTTTTAAAATTGCATGGGGGATTTTTGCACTGAATTCTGTTACAGAATAAAATTATTTTGAACATAATTATTTCACAACACATACAACCGCATGCTCAGCAATTTAAAAATAATAATTGGAGACATACCTAGCTCCTAGAACTGGAAGGGACCTTGAAAGGTCATTGAGTCCAGCCCCCTGCCTTCACTAGCAGGACCAAGTATTGATTTTTGCCCCAGATCCCTAAGCGGCCCCCTCAAGGATAGAATTCACAACCCTGGGCTTAGCAGGCCAATGCTCAAACCACTGAGCTATTCCCCGCACCTCCAAACCCACCAATTTCCTGTTACTGCATAATGTCACACAACTCATAGATTCAGTCCCAATTAAAATTCATAGGTACATTAGCAACTTTACAGCAATCACTATAGGATTCCTACTAGGCCACAAGAGTACACCCCTACTCCCCCCACTACTCTGGTTCACTATTAAAATGGTCTTTCAAAATCTCATTGAACCGCATAGCTCCACACTGAGCTCATCTAATAGCCCTTGTAGCCAGCTGTTCAAACTCAGCAGACAGCCACTCCACCTCCACCATAGCAAAAACTTTTCCCTCTTTGCTTCACATATATCATGCAGGACACAGCAGGCAGCTATAACCATTGGGATAGTCTTCTCACTGAGATCCAGTCTTGTGAGTACACAACACCAGCAGCCCTTCAATCAATCATTCTGTCATTCAACTGTCATTCTACACCTGCACAGCAGGGAGTTGAACTGTTCCTTGGAGCTGTGAAGGTGGCCAGTGCTCAGCTTCATTGGCCAGGGGAGTAAGGGGGCGGCTGGGTCGCCCAGGATCATTAGCGATATTTCAACATTCCCTGTGGTATTCCATATACCAGGAAAAAAGTCCCTGCTTGTAGTTTTCTGAACAGTTCTGTGTTCTTAAAGATGCAAGTGTTCTGCACCTTCCCTGATCAGCCAACATTGATGTCAGTGAAGCATCTCCAGTGATCGACCAGTGCTTCTATAACCACAGAAAAGGAGCCCTTTCTATTGATGTACTGTGTGGCAAGGTGGGCTAGTGCCAAAATGGGTATATGCGTGTTGTCTATCGCCCCACCACAATTCAGGAACCTCACTGCTGCAGATCCATCAACCACGTCCTGCGCATTGCCTAGAGTCACAGTCCTATGTAGCAGGAGGTGAATAATGGACCTGCACGCTTGCATCACAACAGCCCTCAGGGTGCATTTCCTGGATCCAAATCATTCCCGACTGACCAGTAGCGATCCAGCATTGCAAGTTTCCACAGTGCAATCACTACTCGCTTCTCCACTGTCATTGCAGCTTTCATTTTGGTGTCCCTGCGATGGAGGGCTGGGGTGAGCTCAGTGCACAGATCCAGAAATTTGGCCTTGTGCATCTGAAAGTTCTGCAGCCACTACTCTTCATCCCAAACCTGTATTACAATGCAATACCACCAGTTTCTTGGTCCTAGAATCGGTGCCCCCCTGTCTGAAGCCACCACCACCAAATTTGAATTGGTCCTCTGTGTCCCCCACAGCAATCTGTCCTCCATGAAACCATCATGCTCCCTATTCATTCAGTTCTTCTTGTTGCTCTGCAAATATTTCAGGATCTTGAGTCCAATGCTTGCAGAGGTGGAGTGAGACTAGATAAGAAATGTCTCCTCCGTTATGCTATTTGTATAGTTTTTTCAAGTATAAAAATACTGTTGTGGCTGGGCACTTGATGTAAATTTCACTGTAGTCATCCATCAGGTTTTGAAGACAGCACAAAAGCCTCATGTCCGCAATGTGCGCTAATAGCTTGCACAATTCACTTTAGAAGTTAATGAAGCACAAGCACAACACACTTAAATCTAGTATCTTCCCATTTCCCCAACTCCCTCAATTCTGTACCAGAAAAAAATTCTCTCTCACACATACACACCCCCTTAGTCTGGAAGCTCCAGTCTTCTAAAACCCGGATCCTGAAAATTCCTAGGCACACGTGTAACTCTAGTCATGCAAGCAGCGTGACTGGCTCCAGTGGGACCCATTTGATTGCAAAAATGATCCTGCACATAGATACATTCAATCTGTGTTTGTAGGACTGGGGCCTATAAGGATAAAAATATAATGGAAATACCAGTGTAACAGCAACGCTATAAATAGAGCTTTCATGCTAGAGTGCTTCTTCCATTTGAAAGCAAGTACATATTTCAAAGAGAGATGCAACTCTGCACTCCTTCTGCACACAGAACCCACCCCCCCCACCCCCCCACCCCAAGGCCAATGGGAGCTTGTGCATATGGTGAGTTCTGAGTTCATTCTCATTTCTTTGCAAAAATGCTTTAGAAAGAGGATGGGCAATTCTATACCTTGTTAATAGTGATGATGTTATTTGCAATTACAGCAATCAATCCCACATCTGTCGGCCTGCAGAACAAATGAGAATGAAAGGCACAGCTATTAGACAGCAGGCTTGTCACATGTGGAATGATACGAGCTTGTTTGAATGAAGCACTTACTTTAATTTGATGATTTGATTGTAAAGCTGAAGAGCATCCTCTGTACGCCCCTGTAATTGCATGATATAGGCCATCTGACCGTGAATAATGGCCAACTCAGCCTCGATGTCTTCCTCAGTTACATCCTGAAGGAAAATTCAGACAAAACAAAGTGAATCTTACCCCCTCCTGTGCTCTCTGGCTTCAGCGTTTGGCAGAAGACCTGTTCCTTTTTCCGAAGATCTTGGGCAAAACCATCAGTCACAATCCCCACCACTAGAAGAGCAGATCTTCAAAAGACACGATTACACACATTCACGTCTTAAACCCAAAAAATAGGGGCAAAAGACAGCGCTGCCTTTAACAATAGAAATTACACTCCCAACCCATGTATGTGCAGTCTGCTTCCACCCTACAGACACACCAAAGTGTGCTGGATATGAAACAAAAATGGTGGGCCTGATTCACCACAGCCTCAGCACCTCTGCAGTGGGTGTACCACCCATCCCTCTGATGTGGTAGGAGTACACCCACATTGCACTGATGTAAAAGGGGCTGCAGAAGGGGCAAGGCAGGAGACAGTCCGTCCCCAAGAATTTACATTTCAGCAATAGGCAGAAGGACAGCTCACACCTCAGGAGTGGTATTGGGAACATGAATTTAGGCAGATTGGTCACTCTTGCTGGGTATGATATTGCATAGCAATTTAACAAGTGATCACATGGCTAATCCCTGGGGCACTGCTTTGAAATACTTCAGTGTAAAATGCACATTACTCAGAGTAACAGCAACAACTTACAGAGTCTTCTGAAAGCGACTGGCGACACAGATCTAGAGAAAATAATTTGAAAGACAAAATTTAGAAAGGGTTAATTCTTACCTACAGGAAAGCACAGAACAGGAGGATGGCAGGAATGTCTGTTTATATCATGTGCCATTGTTGATACTAAGTGAGGCTTTTACAAAGTTTCACAGGTCCTTTTTAATGCAAGAAAGTAAGGAAATGACTGGGTGCGTGTGGGAGAGAGATAAGATCTACAGTGAAATTTTTAAATAAGTCAAGAACGCAAGAGACATTGCTCCTCCAGAACTCTTTTTGAGTACTCAGGTTTTCACTTGTTTCTCTCCTTCCCCTGTTCATTTTCTTTAAAACTAGTTTATGATCGTTCATGAAATAGCTCTCTGCACCATAACTACTTGCCTCTCATATGACCTTACCCAGACTTAAAAGACTGATGTAGATTTTGTCCCTCTCCTTTGTGCAGTTATGCCTCACTAGTTCCTTCTGGTTTTCATCCCCACTTTCATTCCAAGTCTACTCTTCTCATTCACCTACTGCTCAGTAAGCAGTTTTGCAGTGTGATAAAAGCAGTGAAGCTCTGTGTTTTCCTAAAGATTACTGTCTCAGAGCCTGGATTAACTAAGAAGGGCCTGCACCTCGTCTTGCTCCACACAACTGTAACTAAGTCCATGTCTACACTTACCTCCAGAGAGTGACTGATCCAATGGGGGTCAATTTATCGCGTCTAGTGAATACACAATAAATCAGACGCCGAGCACTCTCCCATCAACTCAGGTACTCCACCGGAGCAAGAAGCGTAGGCAGAGTCGACGGGGGGGGCCATCTGCAGTCAATTTACCGCAGTGAAGTACATGGATCTCAGCTGCGCTATTTTTGTAGCTCAAGTCAAGTAACTTAGACTGACTTACCTCGCTCCCACCCCCCACACTGCACACCAGGACTAAGGTGGAGACTGAACTGTGTTATTTGTTACCATGGTATCCAACAGCAAACACATCTGAAGGGTTCCCATTATGTTCCACAATTAGATCATAAAAAAGCAAAATTACTAAATAGGAATGTACACAACTAGCACTCCTGATTCCACAGTAACATTATAGATTAGATATTGAACCAAAAAATTACGTTAGAAGTACATGAAGGTTGCAAAGTCAAGCACTCCAAAGTCATGAAAGGCCAGAATTAAGGTTGCCTGTGCAAGCTTAACTCAGCCCCCTTCCTCAATTGGTTGGGCACACACAGAATCTTCAACAAATTTTGCTGTAAAACTAACAAACCTCTACTAAGCCTGTGAGAATTGAGATTTTCAGAGATGTATAGCTTGGGATGACATAAGGCACATCCATGACACCAGGGCAACCCTTTGCCAAGTACTGAATCCTTGCTCTGTTGCTGGGACATGGTAGAAATTCTCAGTGAAACTGCTGTAAGCATTGTTTGTTTATTTTTTAATATGGACAAACTGAAAAACGGTTACTTACCTTTCTGTAACTGTTGTTCTTCGAGATATGTTCATATCTATTCCAGTTAGGTGTGTGCGCGCACCGCGTGCACGGAAGTCGGAAACTTTTTCTCTAGCAGCTACCTGTAGGGCCAGCTGGGGAGCCCCCTGGAGTGGCGCCAATATGGCGATCCATATAAGAACCTGCCGGCCCGACCCCCTTTCAGTTCCTTCTTGCCAGCTACTCCAACAGAGGGGAAGGGGGTGGGGGGAATGGAATAGATATGAGCAACACATCATCTCAAAGAATAACAGTTACAGAAAGGCAAGTAACCGTTTTTTCTTCTTCAAGTGATTGCTCATATCAATTCTAGTTAGGTGACTCCCAAGCCTTACCTCAGAAGTGGGGTCGGAGTCAAGGAACTGCAGATCGGAGAATCGCTCTGCCAAAGGCCGCATCGTCTCAAGTGCGCTGAACGATGGCATAGTAGGACATGAAGGTGCGAACGGAGGCCCACGTGGTGGCTCTGCAGATTTCCTGGAGCGGAATGTGCGCCTGAAAAGCAGCTGATGATGCCTGAGCCCTTGTGGAGTGAGCCGTGACAGCAGGCAGAGGGACATTTGCCAAGTTGTAGCAAGCACGAATATAACCAATGATCCACAAAGATATCCGCCGAGAGGAAACCGGAGCACCTTTCATCCGCTCCGCGATGGCGACAAATAACTAGGTTGTTTTATGGAAGGGCTTTGTTCGGTCTATATGGAAAGCGAGTGCCCTTCTAACATCCAGGAAATGGAGATGCTGTTCCCGAAGGTCAACATGTGGTTTGGGGTACATGGAAACGGGACATCACTTTTGGCAGAAAGGCCGAGTGAGGCCTTAGTTGAACCGTATCTTTATGAAAAATGGTATAGGGTGGATCATAGGTGAAAGCCTGTAGTTCGGACACCCGGTGTGCAGAAGTGATGGCCACTAGGAAGGCGACCTTCCAGGAGAGAGAGAAGTGAACAGGTGGCCAGCGGCTCAAAAAAAGGGCTTATAAGGCAGGAGAGGACCAGATTAAGGTCCCACGCAGGCACAGGTGGCTTCGTTGGAGGAAGGTCCGGGTGCAGGAGACGACCGTGGTTCTGGGAGATGAGGTCGGGGTCGAGAGGAAGGCATATGGAAACTCAAACTGACAAGTCCAGCAGGATTGGGTACCAACACTGGCACAGCCAGGTGGGGGCTACCAGTATGACATCTGCCCTGTCCCGGCAGACTTTGAGGAGCACCTTGTGAATGAGTGGGAACGAGAGGGAAGGCATAAAGCAACTGGCTGGACCACGTGATCTGAAAGGTGTCTGCTATTGAGCCCGGGCTGTGACCCCAAAAGGAGTAGAAGGTTGGGCACTTCCTATTGATCTGTGAAGCGAAAAAGTCGACTTGAGGAAACCCCCAAATGTGGAAAACAGAGCAAATGACGTCTGGGCGTATCGACCACTTGTGTGTGAGAAAACGCCTGCTCAAGCTGTCTGCCAGTATGTTCTGGACACCCAGTAGGTAAGAGGCCTGAAGCGTGGAGTGGGCTAAGCAGAAGTCCCACAGAAGGAGGACTTCTTGGCAGAGCGGCGATGACCGGGCTCCACCTTGCTTGTTCAGGTAGAACATGGCCATGGTGTTGTCCGTTAGGACTGCTACGCAGGGCCCATGTAAGTGAGGAAGGAAGGCTTGGCACGTAAGGCGAATCGCCCTGAGCTCTTTGATACTGATGTGCAACAACAGCTTGCTTTCGTGCTATAAGCCCTGCATTGTCAGGCTCTCAAGGTGGGCTCCCCATCCCAGGGCAGACGTGTCTGTGACTAGGGTCAAGGTGGGTTGAGGGGGATGGAACGGGACCCTGGCACCCACCACCTGAGGATCCAGCCACCATCGGAGGGAGCCGAGCGTGCGCTTCGGGACTGTGAGGACCATTTCCAGGCTGTTGCATCCCGGCCGGTAGGCAGACGCCAACCATGTCTGTAGAGGCCTGAGCCTCACCCTGTTGTGTTGTACCACATAGGTACAGGATGCCATGTGACCCAGCAACCTGAGGCACTGTCTTGCTGTGGTGATGGGAAATTTGCAGAGGCTAGTAATTATGCTTGCCATAGCCAAGTGCCGTGCCTCCGGAAGAAAAACTCTCGCCTGGTGTGCATCTACAAACGCTATTGTTTGAGTATGGGAGAGGACAGATTTGCTGACGTTCAGCATGAAGCCCAGGTGAGTGAACGTGTCCGTGGCCAATTGTATCTGAGACTGGACATGTTGATGAGACCGACCCCGTATAAGCCATGGGAAAACGTGCATGCGGTGACGGCGAAGGAAGGCTGCCACAACCGCCATGCACTTGGTAAAGATACAAGAGGCTGTGCACAGGCTGAACGGAAGGGCCACGAACTGATATTGCGCATTGCTCACCATGAAGTGGAGGAAACATCTGTGAGGCGGAATAATCGAAATGTGAAAGTACGTGTCTTTCACATCAAGGGCGGCATACCAGTCTACCGGATTCAGCAAGGGAATGATAGTGGCTAACGAGACCATACGAAACTTCAGGTTGATGATGTGCTTGTTGAGCTTCCTGAGGTCCAGAATTGGCTGTAGGCCTCCCTGTGCTTTGGTGACAAGGAAATAACGGGAGTAGAAACCCTTGCACCTGACCTCCTGAGGCACTTCGTCCATGGCTCCTGAACAAGGAGTTGCTCATGAGAAGGGTCCCTGAAGAGGGACGGGGAAGGAGGGTGGGATGGAGCGGAAATGGATAGAATATCCCATCTATACCATGCGGAGGACCCAATGGTCTGAGGTAATATGGGACCAGGCATGGTAGAAATGGGATAGACGGTTCAGAAACGGGGTGAGAGCTGGTAGTCCGTCCTCAGGCACACCTTCAAAACAGGCGCTTAGGACCCAGGGGAGGCTTAGACTGTCCTTGACCCTGTCCGGTGAGGGAGGGGCGAGATGGTCTATATCGGGAGTATCTGTTTCTCCGACGAGGAAAGTCCTGCCTCAGTCTAGGCGGGAAGGTGCGCTGCTGGGTGGTCTGGGGTTTAAATGGCTTTCATTGGTTAGCTGGGGTATGCATACCTAAAGATTTGATAGTGTTTCTTGTGTCCTTTAAGGTATGCAAGCGGGAATCGATTTGCTTCACAAACAAGCACTGACCATCAAAGGGAAGATCTTGGATGGTGCTTTGGACCTCCGGCGGGAGAGCCGAGGATTGCAGCCAGGCATTGCGTTGCATGGCAATGCCAGAAGCCAGAGTGCGCGCAGCCGCGTCCGCAGCATCGATGGAACCCTGGCAGGAGGTCCAATGGCCCTGAGTTCTGTACGGGCCTCCCCTGGGAGATGATCTTGGAATGTAAGGACCGAAGAGTTAAAGTTGTATCTATTGAGGATCGCCAACTGGTTAGCGATCCTAAGCGAGAGATTCTCTAGCAGAATAAACCTCTCTCACAAAAAGGTCCAGGTGTTTAGCATCCTTGTAGAGTCATAAAATATCAGGGTTGGAAGGGATCTTGAGATTATCTAGTCCAACCCCTGCTCAAAGCAGGACCAATCCCCAGACAGATTTTTGCCCCAGATCCCTAAATGGCCCCCTCAAGGATTGAACTCACAACCCTGGGTTTAGCAGGCCAATGCTGCAAACACTGAACTATCCCTCCCCCTTTGATTTGGGCACAGGCCCTTGCGGGCCTTGCCTTTCTCTGGTGTTTATCACATCCACCACAAGCAAGCATGGGGTGGGGTGAGTGAAAAGGTACTCATAACCCCTGGTGTGAACAAAGTATTTCCTTTCTACCCCCTTGGCTGTGGGAGGAACAGAGGCAGGGGCTTGCCAGAGAGACTTGGCAGGGGCTTGCCAGAGAGACTTGGCATGACTTTGAATAGTCTCGTTCATGGGGAAGGCCACCCTGGAAGGTCCTCCAGGGCCTAAAATGTCCACCATAGGGTCCTCCTCCTCCACAACCTCCTCAACTTGGAGGTTCATATTAAGGGCCACGTGCCAAAGCAGTTTATGGAGGACCCCAAAGTCCATTGGAGGTGGACCAGACAGACATGCCAGCCATGGTCTCATCAGAGGACGACGAAGATGACTCCACTGGGAGAGCCAGGGCGGAGACAGCCTCTTGGTCAGCCGCAGCTATCTCCTCTTGGGCCCCCGGGGTAGCCCATACCATGGGTGCTGACTCCACAGGTTGGTCTGAGTCTGGAGGAGGGCGGCTGAGGGTTGCCTCGGGAGGACAGGTGTCCGAGCGTGACAATGTCCAGGCCCCCGGGGGGCATCTTGGCCCCGATATGCCCAGGGGGTCCAGAACTGCCACTGAGGCTGCCAATTGGGCACTGGGGGGTCTTGTCCGAAGCTTCCCAGGCCCAACTGGGGAATGTCCGAAGCCATGAAGCTCTCCCCGACCTGTCACAAGGGGATTGGGACCACTATGGCCAAGGAGGAGCGATGTGTGAGTGGAGTAAAGGGGGCACCGAGCCCCTTGGTAGCCAAGGGTCATGTGGTGATCGGCACCAGGAGGCTGATCAGCATCAAGAGCAGTGCTGCGATGAAAAGCGGTGCCGCGAGGAAGAGCGGTAGTGGGCCGTGGACTGGTGCCATGGCGACAACCGACGGGGATTGATGTTCCGTGCGGCGACGGTCCGAACAGTGCCGAGAGGTCGCTGAGTGAGACCAGGACCTTGAGTGGGACCACATTCCAGAGTCGACTGCGACCTTGGGTGGGAACAGCTCCGAGGACTGGGGCTGCAAGACCAGTGCCGAGAGTCCAAATGGTGACATGAGTCAGACTCAGAATCATGCCGGGACTCCAAGCACCATGGAGATGCTGGTCTAGGGACTGACAGTCTGAACATCGCCGGCTTGCCCTTGGATGGTACCGGAACTTGGGCTGGGGGTACCAGGGCTGTCATTTCAATGAGCCCTCTAGCGGCCTCAAAGGTATCCAGAGTGGAAGGCAATGTAATCTCCTCCACTTGAACGACACTCTGTGCTAGGCTGGTATATTGCTCGGTCAGGGCTGGAACAACTGCCTCGACCCTAACGAAGGGTCCTCCCAGGGCTTGCTTCTTTCCAGCAACCGGGGAATGGGAACAGTGCCAAGGTGGGCGTTTCTGGGGCCCGGGAGATCATCGGTCCCAAGGTGGGCACGGGATCTTCTGCGGCACCATAATCAGCACCACTGTGGAAGCACTGCGCACCGAGGTGCTCGGGCCCACATCTTGAGATGCCGCAATGCAGACTCCACAAGGAGTTGCTTGAGTCGAATTTCCCTCTTTTCTTGCCCGTGGCTTGAAAGCCTTACAGATTTTACACTTGTCAGCCTGATGGCCCTCCCCCAGACACCTAAGGCAGGAGTCGTGGGGGTCACCCTGCAGGGCAGTTGATTAGTGCTAAACTGCCCTCAACTACTAAGCTACACTTAACACTAACTATTAACAATTAACTAACAACAATTAAGATAAGCTAGGGATTAGTGGAGCACTTGAGAAACCAAGAGACCACTGTTCCAACAACCTACAGGCTGTAAGAAGGAACTGAAAGGGGGTCGGGCCGGCAGAGTTTTATATAGAATGCCATATCGGCGCCACTCCAGGGGACTCCCCAGCCGGCCTGACGGGTAGCTGCTAGGGAAAAAGTTTCCGACTTCCGTGCATGCGGCGCGCGCACATACCTAACTGGAATTGATATGAGCAGTCACTCAGAGAAGAAGGTATTGTTTCTAACACTCCTTCTTGCAAATGGCTGAACTGTTGATACAGAGGTTTTCCAAAAATGCCAGACCTGAGGCAAACACTTGGCCTGGAAAACTTCTGAATGACTGTAGTCTGGCAAAGTTATAAGCAACTGAAAACAGGGCCTTACAATGACAAGTGCTGGGTAGCTTAAAGTATTGATGGTATTGCTGGCTGCACCTATAACATATGGTCTCTTATTAAGCTGACTAAATAAGGGAGTTCAAAGCTTTTCAGTTTTGCAGCTGTTGACGTCAAACCTAAGGCCTGTAACTTGGTTCCTCTTCGCTACTTTCGACTTGTACTTTAAACGTTTATTCTCCTTCCTACACATACTATTGGACAGACTGAAATATAACAATAATAAAACCGGTCTTTCTGAATGTGAAAAATGAAAGTTAGTACGTACACTTGACAGGGCAATCCCCAACTCAGAACATTACTGCACTCTACAGTCTTCAGTGTACTTATAAAACGACTATCTAGGACTTTTAAAACTTCTGCCAATGTGAAGAGATTGCACTGTCAAAATTATAAGCACATACCAAATTGCACTCAGGAATTAAATACCAGTTGGGAGGGAAGACCGAGATGTTATATACAGCTTGCTACTGTAAAATGATGGCAAAACGATAAACTATACATATCTGGAAAGCAAGCGGAAAGCTACAGATTGAAAAGCTATGTACCACATGGGAATTGCAGATAAGAAAACAGTTTGATCTACAATAACTAAAAGTTACTGATATAATAAAAGTTATTCAAGGAATGTTAAGTGCTACCAAGTCCCAACCATTCTTGGCAAACACACTATGGAAACTGTAATAGAAGAACCCTACAGTTGTCCAATCCCACTTTCATTCCAGAATCAAATTCTTGTTCTCTCTCTAAATGTGTTTACAAAGAATGAGTGACAGAGAGATCTATAACACTGCCCCCTCCCCATGTTTTTACCTTCTGCTTTCTGTAGGTTTTCCATTGCCTCATTCAGCCTGCCTTGCCCAATCAATGCACATGCAGCATTGTAACACAGCTCATAGGTAGCTTCTTGGAGGCCCAGATCTTCCTGACATGGAGTGAAATGATTGGGTTAAATGCTTGAAAGACAAATTAAATATAGCCTAATTTTGGATCAGAATTTAAACACATTTGTTTAAAGCCACTTTTATAGGATTACTACAGACACAAATCATAGCTTTTGGCAAACATGCCAACTTAGATTAATATACAACAGAAGATTCATTATGAAATCCACACATGGTGGTGATCTTGAGAGGACATATGCTGTCTAAAAAGCCACGACATGAGTGGTCTTTCCCTTACGCTGCGGGACAAAGCCAAAGGGGAATCTGCAATGGAGCTATCCAACTCCTAGCTGTAGAGCAGTCCTGTTCTTAGGAACTGGAGAATCAGATTAGACCTCAGGGGAGCTGTCCAGGCTGTTTAAGCAGACCGAAAATTGGCAGGGTGGAAGGGGGAACAATCTCTCCCATGTGTGTACACATGCACACACACACTCACTGGCTCCACTTTCTCCCATGTGCTCTGTGCTGCAACCACTGCAGAAAGGTTGGTTTTCCTTTCTTCTTCATAGTCATCTTGGGAGTTCCGGATGAGATCCCGATACACGGCTAAGCATTCGTCATAGCGCTCCAACCTATACAACTGAAAAAGAGACATTGCCCTGCACATTGGCATCCACAACTAGAGACAGCTGAACAAGTGCTGTAAAGTCTAATGCAGAATTTACTTGGGAAAACAGAGTTGATTATGGTCTCTGCCAGCCTCTTCATGGCTGTCTTTAGCACCTCTCCAGGGAGCAAATTAAATGACCACCTTTCAAGCATTGTTTACAGCAAACAACTGTTTCTTCCATATCTTGGGATCATTCTGATCAACTGTGGAAACAAAAGGAGGAGGAAAAGCCTTTTCTCTTCCTCTTTTCAATCCTGATGCTCCAAGGAAGCCCATCCTTGTGTCATTTCACACACAGCTGCTCCTGATGTCACAGAGCTATATGCATGAAGCATGTGCAGAACTAGATCCTAAACCAAGAGCTGACCTGGCTCACAGAGCAGAAAGTAAAGCACTCTCCTCAGGACTGCCCACTTCCCTGGCTGATGGAAATCAAGCAAATCACTTCATTCTAGCCCTGAGGAGAAGCAAGGTGGCCAAACGTACGGCTGCACAGGCACATTTTGGTTCAGTGGCTTCCAGCAAATTCCCCACTTTCCAGAACAGAGGAATGTGATTCATTAGAAGCTGAAATGGATGGAAGTGGGGGAAGATTAATGAGTCAACAAGTGAAAGGATGGCGCTATCTGCCCACACTGACAGTTTGGGATACCCCGGCTAACTAGAAGAGAGGGTGAAATCCTAGGCCCCAGTGAAGTCAGTGGGAGTTTTGTCACTGATTTCATCAGGGTGTTCACTCAGAACATAACAGTTCATTAAGTCATAGCTGAGGGGGAGAAAAGTTTCTTTCTGATTTTTTTCCACCCTCACAAAGCAGAGGGCTCTTGAATGATAGACACCGAGCTTCCAAAACAGTAATTACCACTTGTCCATGAAGCTCCTTCAGTTTGTCTGTCTGCTGGCTGGCACTCTGAATGGTCTTCAGGGCATTTTCAATTCTGTTCAACCTGTATTCACAGTACGCCTTCTCAAAGGTGATAGAGTCACTGCGAAAACAAGGCAGAGACTGATGGCAGGTGCATCACCACAGCACTCATTCAACAACATTTGCCTCCCAAGAGAGCCATGAACCCTTATTTAAGCATCCATAATTACTCTTATAAGACTACCATGTTGTTAGAGGCAGAACAGCATGTGCTGGCACCAGGCTATTTAATTATTTCTCTATTGAGCAGTGACAGTACCTAAAACAGAAAGGAGGGGAACAGAAAAGCCCTACCCCAAAGAAGAATCTAAATTAGCTAAACCAATTCAGACTCCTCAGTACCCTAGATCACCACTTCATGGCATCAAAATCTCCAGGATGTGCAGACTGCCTGTTTATTTTTTGTATAGCATACTTTTCTAAGGTAGAAAAATGAAAAGATTCACTGAATAATCAATGAAGGAAAAGAGGATTGGTCGCTGCTGCATGCAGAAAGGTGTATCACTACAACCCAAAGATACAGATATTCAGTTCTTGCAGACAGAGCAAACGTGATGACACAATCTCTCCTAAACTATAAACTCCAAATCTGATGCTAAGCAATGAAAGCTGTCGAGAAACATCACAATTACAAGGGAGAACCTATGGCAAAACTGTTAGGTTGAATCAGACCTAAAAGGGCACTGTTGACACCAGCAAGCCTTAATATACACTGACCGGGTAGTTTTTATTTAAAAGGAGTCCAGTATAAATTTCCCCAGAAAATTACTGATCAGGTTGAGTGAAAACAAAAAGAAGGGACTAACAACTTCCTGTGACTTTAGCACAGATGCTGTGAGAGAGGTTTGTCCATGTTCATTTTTATTTAAATGTTTTCTGCACTCTAAACATTTCGGGGGGAGGGGGGGGGAGATACAAGGATGGAATAGTAACAAAAAGATTAAAACATGATCCTGGTCACGATAGCCCCAATGAATTAATCAGAACGGACATATCAATTGTGATAAAGAACTTTCTTTGCTCTGGAGAAAACACAATTCAGTGGTTGAGCAAAAAGCTTCAGTTTCATAAAAACAGCCATACTGGGTCAGACCCATGGTCCATCTAGATCATATCCTGTCTCTAACAGTGATCAGAGCTTCAACAGGAGCATACAGAACAGGGAAATTGGGAGAAATACACCTGTCTTCCACTCCTGACTTCTATGCAGTGTCGTCGTAGCAGTGTCAGTCCCAGGATATTAGATGTTCAATATCCTGGAACTGACACAGCTATAACTGTGTTGTATGACACTACATACAACACTGGAAGATATTGAAGTTAGCCGCCTGAAACAGAAACACCTCAACATGAAGAACAAGGAAGCAAAACTTAATAGCAACATCTATTTCCTGAGCAAATGCAAGAAACAAAACATCATCCCCAGCGGCCTTGCCATCTATAACCCTCTGACCGCTACTCCTGGCTTCTGGCAGTCAGAAGTTCAGGGTCACCCTGAGGATGGGGCTGCATCCCTACCCATTTTGGCTAATGGCCACTGATAAACCCACCCTCCATGAACTTCTCTATTTTTGAATCCAGTTATACTTTTGGCCATCATAGCAACCCATTGCTATGAGTTCCACAGGTTAGTTGTGCGCTGTGTGAAGAAGTATTTCCTTTTGTTTGTTTTCAGCCTGCTGCTTATTAATTTCATTGGGCGACTCCCTGGTTTTTATATTGTGGATAATGGTAAATGACACTTCTCTATTCACTTTTTCCACACCATTCATGATTTTATACATTACTAGGATATCCTCACTTGGTCATCTCTTTTCTAAGATGAACAGCCCTAATCTTTTTAGCCTCTCCTTATATGGAAGCTGTTCCATATCCTGGATCATCTTTGTTGCCTTTCTTTGAACCTTTTCCAGTTCCACTATATCCTTTTTGAGATGGGCCACCCAAAACTGAACATAGTATTCAAGGTGTGGGAGCACCATAGATTTATACAGTGGCATTATGATATTTTGTGTCTTATTTTCTATCCCTTTTATAATAATTCCTAATATACTGCTAGTCTTTTTCACCACTGTTGATTACAAGAGCTCTCTTTTGAGTGGGAACAGTTAATTTAGATCCACTCGTGTGTTCTTGGGATTATTTTTTCTAATGTGCATTATTTGCACTTATCAATGAATTTCATCTGCCATTTTGTTGCCCAGTCACCCAGTTTTGTGAGATCCCTTTGTAATTCTTCACAGTCTTCTTGGGATTTAACTATTTTGAATCATTTTGTATCATCCGCAAACTTTGCCACCTCACTGTTCACACTTTTTTCCAGCTCATTAATGAATATATTGAACAGCACATGTCCCAGTACAGTTCCTTGGAGAACCCTGCTGTTCGTCCCTCTTCATAGTGAAGACTAATCATTTAGTCCTACCCTTTGTTTCTTATCTTTTAACCAGTTACTAATCCATGAGGACAACCTTCCTCTTATCCCATGACTGCTTACTTTGCTTAAGAGCCTTTGGTAAGGGAACCTGTCAAATCAGTGTTACATTAGCTACCATCCAATCATCTCATACAGAGGTTTGTTTCAGCAATAAATTATATACTACAATTAACAGTTCTGCAATTTCACATTTGAGTTCCTTCAGAACTCTTGAATGAATACCATCTGGTCTTGGTGACTTATTATCATTTAATTTATCAATTTGTTCTAAAACTTCTTCTACTGACACATGACTGCAGGACAGAACTTCAGATTTGTTGCCCAAAAAGAACAGCTCTGATGTGCTCACCGTAGGACTAAATCAAGAACTGACACTGTGTTTCTGGGTTCCAGGACTAGCTGCTCCAAGAAGCAGCTGTTTATGGAGTCCAGAAATTATGTCTCTGCATCATGAGGTAATATTTACTCTGTCAATATGAGGATAGTTGAAATCACCCTTTATCATTATTGCGCCTTCTGCTTTTGAAGTCTCTCTGACTTTCTCAGCATTTCACGATCACTTTCAGGTGGTCAGAAGTATATTCCTACTGATAGACCAGACGTGGGCAAACTACAGCCCGCAAGCCACATCCAGCCCACGGGACTGTCCTGCCCGGCTCCTGAGCCCCCGGCTGGGGAGCCTAGTCCCCAGCCCCTCCCCTGCAATCCCCACCTCCCCTGCAGCCATGCCGCCGCACAGGTCATGCTCTGGCCTGCCACTCCCGCTAGGCAGCATGGGGAGCGCAACTGGCTCTGGCTGGGTGTCGCGGATGCGAGCTCCTGCTGCTGGTAAGGGGGCAGTGAGGTTGGGTAAGGGAGTGGGGACAGAGGTTCTGGGGGGGGGGCAGTCAGAGGATGGGGAACAGGGAGGGTTAGGAGTGAGAGTCCCAGAGTGGGGGCTCTCAGGGGACGGGGATGTAGATAGGGGTCAGGAGGGCAGTCAGGGGACAGGAAGCGGAGGGGGTTGGATCACGGGGGGCAGTTAGGGGTGGGGGATCCCAGGAGGGGGTGGCCAGGGGACAAGGAGCAGTGGGTGGGAGTCCTGGGGGGGCTATCAGGGGGCAGGGGTGTGAATAGGGGTCGGGACACACAAGGAGCAGGGGGGTTGGATGGGTAAGGGGTTTTGCGGGGGGCAGTCAGGTGGCAGGAAGTGGAAAGGGATGGATAGGGCGGAGGCCAGGCTGTTTGGGGTGGCACAGCCTTCCCTACCCAGCCCTCCATATAGTTGTGCAACCCCGATGTGGCCTTCGGGCCAAAAAGTTTGCCCAACCTTGTGCTAGACGCTTTTTATTCAAACATGGAATTTCTATCCACAGAGATTCTATTCACAGAAATTTGAAAAAAGAAAAAAAAAAAGATTTTTGCTGTACTTGGCTCTAGACTTTTTTCCCCACATATAGTGCCACCATCCACCAGCACAACCTACTCTGCATTCCTATATATTTTGTACCTTGGTGCTACCTGGTCCAATTGTCGTCATTACACCAAGTTTCCATTATGTCTGTTATATAAATATCCTCATCTATTGACAAGCATTCTAGCTCACTGATCTTAGTATTTAAACTCCTTGCATTTGCATATAAGCACTTATACATTTTGTCTTCACGTATTATTTTTAAATGGGATTTATTTAATTTGACTGTTTCTCACTAGTTCCTACCTGTACTTTCCCAATTTCTTACCTATCCTCTTTACTAGGCTATAGATATCTCCTTCATCATTCCTAAGGTATGACTCTGCCCAAACTGTGTGCTCCTCTGTACCTGTTGGTTTTCTCTTAGCCCTTAGTTTAAAAAATCCTCTACGACCCTTTTTTAATTATATATGCTAGCAGTCTGGTTCCATTTTGGTGTAGGTGGAGACCATCCTTCCTGTATAGGCCACTCCTTCACAAAAGGTTCCCCAGCTTCTAATAAACCTAAACCCGTCCTTCCTACACCTTTGTCTCATCTGCACATTGAGACCTTGCAATTCTGCTTGTTTGCTTGGCCTGGCATGTGAAACTAGAAGCATTTCAGAGGATGCTACCATGGAGACCCTGGATTTTAATCTCTTACCTAGCAGCCTACATTTGGCTTCGCTTCCCTATGTCTTTGGTACCTACATGTACCACAACCACCAACTCCATCCCAGTATATCTATAAGGCTATCTACGTGTCTCATGCGATCCACTATTATCACACTCACAGGTAATTTCCCATTAGGTTCTCCCAGTCCTCACAAGTGTGTGCATATATATATTATGTATTTTTTACACAAACAGAATGAAAGTTGCTTTGTTATTTGAGCTATGAGTGTACAAAGAGGCAAGGAATTAAGGCTAAAATCTAGATTAATTTCTTTACATTCACATTAGTGGTTATAAATAAGGAATATGAGAACATACTTTTAGTGTCTACGCTGGTATTACAACAATAATCAGTTCTACAGCCTTTCCCTCCATGCATACTTCTTTCTTTCCCATAGGGAAGTGACTCTGACAGTATATACATTAGTTTTGCTAACAGAGAGTTCTTATATAGCAGTTTTCATCTTAAGCAACTGCACAGACACTAGGCTGCAAACAGCCCTGTGAGGCAGGAAGGTAACATTTATCACTGTCATTTCACAGAAGGAAAAATGGAGACAAGGAGAGGTATGGGCCACAGTCTTGGGAACACTTACGCACATTCTGAACTTTATTCATCTGAACAGCTCCACTGTCTTCAACAGGAGTGCTTATGAGAGTAAGGGCATGTCTACACTACAATCTTACCTTTACCTGTGTTAGGTTGACTTACAGACACCACAATAATTACTGCGGTGGCTGATGTTCACACTACTTTCTGTCAGTGGTGCACATCCTCACTAGGAGTGCTTCCATTGACTAGAGAGGGGCAGTGTGGAGAACAGCTGGGCTTTCAGCTCTCCACACAGCTCCACAATGGAAACCCAGCTGCCCCCCAAGGCTTTTTGCCTCCATGCTCCCAGTGAGGAGTGGGGGGAAGTCACCCAAGGCTTCTCACCTCTGGCAAGTAGATTGCACCCAGAATTCGGTCACCTGCCAGTTTGCCAGTGGGGAGCTGGGATCCTGGGGGCCAGTAGGGCTCCCAGAGGGGAACAGGGAGCTCAGGTGGCAGCCCGGCTTAGAGCAGAGACCTGCCAGCAGCCCAGTAAGGGAGCCAGGAGCCAGCTTCCTTGTCAATTTCAAAGCTCCACTGAATGACAGCCAACAGCAGATATAAGGAATGCAGTGTCTACACAGATGCTACGTAGCCATAACTACACCATTATAAAGCCTACACCTTTAATGGCTGTGGAGTTGTGTCGGAGTAGTAAGGTACTTACATTGGCAGGAGCAAGGCTGTGGTTTGTACACTGACATAGTTAGGTTGACGTAAGCTCCCTTACGTCGACCTGTGTAGTGTAGACCAAGCCTAAAGTTAAGCATGTCAAGCACTGAAAACTTCAGCAACAGCCATTGCCCACCAGCACCACCCTCCTACCTAGACTAGCAGCTTCCTGGGGCTCGTGCTTTTTTCCTTTGCAGGAGCCTCTAGGGCTACCACTCACCTGGTTAACACTTTGGTGTGTGTGTGGATTACACTTAGGGCTTCCTTGAAGCTTCCATTCTGAATGAGACAGACCACTTTGCAGTGAAGGGCAGTCACATCATCCTTGTTGATCTGCAACACTTGGGGAAGCAAAGAGAGTTATCACAATATCTAACTCCATTCCTTCTTCCCATTAAAAACTGAGTCCGTCAAATTAAAATCCAGACAATGTCTCAGACCTTGTCTAGACTAGAAAGCTGACCTGCTTTAACAATCCCAGTGAGACAGAAGTGGCCAAAAATCCCTGGAGTGGATGCAAGTATAGTGGTATAAAAGTACATATACTGGTATCGCTCATTCTGGTTTAGGGAACAAAGGCTATACCAGTATAAAATACCTTTATACTGCTAAAACTGCCTCCACAGTAGGGTTTATACCAGTATTACAGGTAAGAATAAATACATAAATTATACAATTAATTGCCAGTTATACTGGTAGAATTTTTTTTAGCGCAGACCAAGCCTTGATGTCAGATAAGTGTGAAAGTGTCTGAGGGCTAGATAGTACGAGGGTTACTGCACTCGCAGTCACCCTGCAGACCAGAGGTCAAAACCTGACTAGCAGGTTCTCAAGACCTGGGCATCATCAATTCTGCAATCCCTACTCAGGAACAAAAGGGCAAGCGCACTGACGAAAAAACAGAGCAAGTCCAGATTGACAAGAGGATTAATTTCAGGACTCAGAGATTTGCTATCGGGGAAAAACAGCAGGGAAAAATTTAGAACATAGTTTGTATTTTTGGCATACAACATTAATTGTTGACAGTTTGACGGGGGGGGGGGGGGGGAACAGTTCCACTCCTTCTCCCCAAAACATGTGAAAGAGAAAAGTACATGCTCTTTCCCTATACCACTCTTGCTTTGGTATCTAAAGTGGTGTAGTCTAACAGTCATATGATAACACCCTTCAAACCTGATTGTCCAAACTCCAAACCTGCGCACACAGACCAAGGCTCCTTCTGCCAGACGAAATCTCGCAGGGCTGAAGCTCCCTGGGTGCCACTCAACAATCCCAAACTCTGATTTGACAAAGCTTATGGGAACGCCTACCAAACTTACAAGAATCTGAATTCTAATACATTTATGGAGACAGAACAAGGTGAATTTAACACCTAGAAAACGTCAGGCTCTTCGGGAATCTTATCTAGGCCACATAGCTAAACTTAACCAACCTACATCCTAAACACAATCAAACTACAGCCTCTGATGCAGGACTAGGGCTTAAATATGCATCCTTCATCTCTTGCTTCTCCTTCCATCAGTTCTCCCTCTTTTCCTCTCTCTTACCAAGGTTAGCCTGATTGCAAACCAATAGATTTATGAAGCCACATCATATTTTAGCAATGGAACTGTTCACATATTACTACTCAATAAAATATAGTCTGCAACTTGCTACTGTACTGTAGATGCTTTTCTTTATTATTTGTTTTACTGTAGAGCCTATAACCCAGGGCCCCATTGTGCTGGGCACTGTAGAAACACAATAGAGACAATCCCTGCCTGGAAGACCTTACAATCTAAGTGTAAAGTTACAAACAAGTGGATAAATGAAAAGATGAGGGGAGCACTACGAAAGAATAAAACTAAAGAAGTCAGCATGAAAAGCAGTGGTCACAGAAAACCAGCTGCCTGACCACCAGCATTATCCTCACGGGACCTATATGACACTGGGGCCCTGATCCTAAAATCAGATCCATGCAGGCAGGCTTCTAAGAACATGCAATGCCTAACTGAGATTGATGAAGTTCTGCCTACACAGACCCAATTGCAGAATCAGGATCCTGGGAGCCAAGGACAAACACAAATATCTGTAGACAGAGAGGATCTCAATACAGTAAGATGTGATGTAATGAAAGTCACTTGAGATGGTTTTCAAACTGCGGGGGGCCTGGAGGAACATTTGGGTGGATGGATGGCGACGCCAGGCAGCTTCGGCTTCAGACGGCTGTATTTTAAAGAATCCTTATTGAGGTTGCAGGAACAAACCATCCCGATGTGTAGAAAGAATAGTATTATGGCAGTTGACCAGCTTGGCTTAACAGTGAAATACTTGCTGATCTTAAACACAAAAGAGAAGCTTACAAGAAGGGGAAGATTGGACAAATGACCAGGGAGGAGTATAAAAATATTGCTCAGGCATGCAGGAGTGAAATCAGAAAGGCCAAATCACACTTGGAGTTGCAGCTTAGCAAGAGATGTTAAGAGTAACAAGAAGGGTTTCTTCAGCTATGTTAGCAACAAGAAAGTCAAACCAAGTGTGGGCCCCTTACTGAATGAGGGAGGCAACAGAGGATGTGGAAAAAGCTAATGTACTCAATGCTTTTTTGCCTCTGTCTTCACGAACAAGGTCAGCTCCCAGACTGCTGCACTGGACAGCCCAGCATGGGGAGGAGGTGATCAGTCATCTGTGGAGAAAGAAGTGGTTTTGGGCTATTTAGAAAAGCTTGATGGGCACTAATCCATGGGACCGGATGCGCTGCATCCCAGGGTGCTAAAGGAGTTGGCGGATGTGATTGCAGAGATATTAGCCATTATCTATGAAAACTCATGGCGATCAGGGGAGGTCCCGGATGACTGGAAAAAGGCTAATGTAGTGCCTATCTTTAAAAAAGGGAAGGAGGAGGATCCGGGGAACTACAGGCCAATCAGTCTGACCTCAGTCCCTCGAAAAATCACGGAGCAGGTCCTCAAGGAATCAATTCTGAAGCACTTAGAGGAGAGGAAAGTGATGAGGAACAGTCAGCATGGATTCACCAAGGGCAAGCAATGCCTGACTAACCTAATTGCCTTCAATGAGATAACTGGGTCTATGGATGAGGGGAAAGCAGTGGATGTGTTATTCCTTAACTATAGCAAAGCTTTTGATACAATCTTTGACAGTATTCTTGCTGGCAAGTTAAAGAAGTATGGCCTGGATGAATAGACTATAAGATGGATAGAAAGCTGGCTAGATCATCAGGCTCAATGGGTAGCGATGAACAGCTCCATGTCTAGATGGCAGTCGGTATCAAGAAGAGTGCCCCAAGGGTTGGTCCTGGGGCCGGTTTTGTTCAACATCTTTATTAATGATCGGGAGGATGGCGTGGACTGCACCCTCAGCAAGTTTGCAGATGACACTAAACTGGGAGGAGAGGTAGATACACTGGAGGGTAGAGATAGGATACAGAGGGACCTAGACAAATTATAGGATTGGGCCAAAAGAAATATAATGAGGTTCAACAAGGACAAGTGCTGAGTCCTGCACTTAGGATGAAAGAATCCCATTCACTGTTACAGACTAGGGACCGAATGGCTAGGAAGCAGTTCTGCAGAAAACAACCTAGGGGTTACAGTGGACGACAAGCTGGATATGAGTCAATAGTGTGCCCTTGTTGCCAAGAAGGCTAACGGCATTTTGGGCTGTATAAGTAGGGGCATTGCCAGCAGATCAAGGGACATGATCATTCCCCTCTATTCGACATTGGTGAGGCCTCATCTGGAGTACTGTGTCCAGTTTTGGGCCCCACACTACAAGAAGGATGTGGAAAAATTGGAAAGTCAGCGGAGGGCAACAAAAATGATTAGGGGGCTAGAGCACATGACTTATGAGGAGAGGCTGAGGGAACCGAAATTGTTTAGTGTGCAGAAGAGAAGAATGAGGGGGGATTTGATAGCTGCTTTCAACTACCTGAAAGGAGGTTCCAAAGAGGATGGATCTACACTGTTCTCAGTGATGACAAAACAAGGAGTAATGGACTCAAGTTGCAGTGGGGGAGGTTTAGGTTGGATATTAGGAAAAACTTTTTCACTAGGAAGATAGTGAAGCACTAGAATGGGTTACCTAGGGATGTGATGGAATCTCCTTTCTCAGAGGTTTTTAAGGTCAGGCTTGACAAAGGCCTGGCTGGGATGATTTATTTGGGGATTGGTCCTGCTTTGAGCAGGGGGTTGGACTAGATGACCTCTGAGGTCCCTTCCAACCCTGATATTCTGTGATTCTGTGACTGGGAGAGGACATGCCACCTTCACCTCACCCTTTTTTGTCAAGGCTGGGGGGAGCACAACTGAAAATTTTAACTCAAAAGGGGGGCTCAGCTCAAAAAGTTTGAAAACTGTTTAGCTAGACTATACTATCTAGCACAGAGCCACATCTTAGGCGACTTCCCTGCTAATGGTGATACATGCGTATATAGCTGAAATTTTCTAAGTTATTGGGCAAACAGGCTCTCTTACTCTTTGTTCAGTCATGTCAAATATCAGGCTGGAGGGTCTCAAGCACCAGGTATGGAGGGTAACAGGCTCTCCCTGCCTTTGTTATGATTGTGCTGTCTTTTAACAAACAGAGGCCTAGGAATGCAGGTGGGTGTTCAAGTCCAGTTGTTCGCAATCAGAGGGGTTCGCAGATCTTTAGGGGGAGGGGAGTAAATCAACTGCACTAAATATGTAGCCTGTTGTAAAACTAGGCAACTAAAAAGTACCAACAAAGTCAGTACAAACTACAATGTAAAGAGAAAGTCCACAATATTTCAGTGACGTCTCCATCCTTGTGTCTGACTCCGTCAGCCAGTAATTTATAAGTGAGGTGAAATGGGGGGGGTCCATAAGACCCATGGACCTGCTGAAAGGGGCACAGTGTGCAAAGGCCCATCAAACTGGAGCCGGTGTAGCGTGGTAAGTGCTCTGCAGGCACTGCCCGGGAGACAGCCGGAGCGCAGCGTGTCTGTTACACGTCGGCATATGGCACCTGCCTGCCCAGCCAGCTGCAAGGAGCCCTGCACCGGGCCGGGGGGAGGACAGGCCTGGGCTGGGCAGCGCTGCCCAGCACCGCGCGCGGGGCCGGCGGGGGGCAGGTCCCGACACCCCACAACCGGTATCCGCCGGTCGACGGACGGGGGACTGAGGGGCTCGACCCGGCCCAAGGCACGTGCCGCGGGCACCCCCCCGCGCCACCCTGCGCGCGGCTCGGACCGGCCCACCCAGGCTGGCGGAGACTCGCGGACTGACCCATTCCCCCCCGCGCGGGGGAGAGGAAGAGCTGCGGGCGCGGGACTCACGCTTGTTGAGAGACTTGAGCGCGCGGCCGAAGTCTCCGTTCTGGCCGCTCCGATTCACCTCGGTCCACAGCGCCGCCGCCGTCCCCGCGCCGCCCGCCGCCGCCGCCGCCATCTTGTGAACGGGGAGAGATGGGAGGTGGCTCGTTACCTTTCCCCCGGAAGCTGACGCGTGCCCGCGGGGGGGCGGGACCGGGGCGCATGTCGCCGTCAGCGCCGGAGGCGGGGCAGGGCTACAAGGCCCGGGGCTGTAGACGCTCGGTTCGGGGGCGGGGCTGGCTCGAGCCCCACGTCGGGCCAGCGCTTATAGCCAGGCCCAGGGGGCGCTGCCGGGGAAAGCGCGCCCCCCTCCGGCCTACCCAGCAGCTGCGCTGGTGGCGCCTCGCCCTCTGGCTTCGCGGGAAGTACCTCGGGCAGCTCGCCGGGACCCTGGCGCACGCCAGAGCCCGTGTGCCGGGGAATCGTGTCACAGGCTCTCCGCTGGGCAAAGCTCATGTCCTCAGCGTGCTGTTCCCAAAGCCGGCCTGCGTTTGGCTCGCGTGGTGCAGGACTCCTTTAGGCTCCGTCTGACACTGGAATTTTAAAATGTTCAGAGCAAGACTTGCATCAAGGGAGAGCTACAGGCATTTGACCGGTGCTGGACAACAGACTTTGTTACCTCTAGGGCTTAGTCACACAATATTTTCCAGCCTCGTATGTCTAGAGACAGCTTTGTTACCTGGGGTAGTGGGCCTCCAGCCCGTCTCTTTGCGTCAAACAAGGTACTTAGGGAAAGTTTAGAGCTGGATCAGAAGTTTTCGTTCTGCCCTGTTTCCAGTGGGTTGAATGAAACTACAGAGCAGGTGCTGAATCCCTCCTGAACTTTCGGAACACTGGAATTTCATTCCATCTTGACTCCTGCTGAAAGCTCCATCCCCTCTCTAATTGGTCATTATGGCTGTCTGCTTTAGTCTTTCTGTAGCATTTTTTATAAGTAGTGCCTTTCCCAGCTATTCTCTGTATGCATTGGCCCCTTCTGACTGTAAAAATCTATAACTTGAGAGAAAATATTGTAAAAATCTAAGATGCATTTGATTTCAACGTTTGCACTGCATCACTTTTTAGTTAGAATAGCTACTCTTGTGGCAATATTTCTCTCAAAATTTGGCAAAATTTCATTTGTATCTCTTAAGCACACCTGCAAAATTGATTTAAAAGGAGACAACTTTTCTGAAAGTACCGTATCATTGTTACGAGAGAAGAAAAATACTTACAAAACCATAAGCTAGATATTGTTAGCTGCATTTTACAGAGTGGGAAATTGAGGCAGGGAGACTTATACAATCACAAAGCCAACCTCTAAATCTCTCTTTTTTCCCACTGAAAAGCAGATAGTACCTGCTTCCTGGCTCTGTATGCATTGCTTGAAGTTGTAGCATGGTCCAGTGGATGCATTAGTGGACTGGGAAGCAGAAGACCTTGGAGCTAATCCTAAATCTGCCATTGACTTGCTACTTGGGCACACCATTTCACCTCACTGTGCCTCTTGTTTCCCATTCTACCCTTCGTCTGATTTGTCTTTCAATTGTAAGCTCTTCAGGGTAGGGACTCTTACTATATATTTGTACAGTGTCTAGCCTAATGAGACCTTAGGCACTAAGGTAATATAAATAAGAATATGGACATAGACAGAACCAGGATCGGAACTCGGTAGAGGTCCCTACCCTGTGTTCAGATCATGCCTCTCCCTGAAATGGAAAGTTAATATCCTATAGATTTTGACTTATAAATGAGTCTATACCAAAATTTGATGGTTTTAAACTCTATGAAATCATTTAATTGAATATTTAATACATTGTCGTTTTGTTTACCTGGAGCATCTGCAGGCATGGAGCCTCTCGGCTCCCTGTTGCCATGGTTTACCACTCCCATTGGCTGGGAATGGCAAACCACAGGGAATTGAGGGGCTCCGTGCCTGCAGATGCTTCAAGTAAACAAAACATCCCGCCAGCAGCTTACCCTTTGGCCTAAGCCAAAGTTTGCCAACCCATTTATTGATGTCAATATTGCAGCCTTTTAAAGTTGCAAAGGCTTTGTTTAGTGGACTACATTAGCTTGACAGGAATACTAAAAGAGCAGTGCTGCAGATCTCCATGACATTTGACCCATGCATTTCACAAAATTCACAAGTCAATCAGAAAAATACAATGAATGATAGTACTATAGCACTGGTGTCAGTCCACTACTGTGTAATGGGATCTCTTCATGCATTTCTACCAATGGACTTCATAAGTCTCAAGCAAATATGAAAATATAACATGCAGAATTGATGGAATCGCTAATAAAATTGAAATAGCTGTTATCTCCACAGACTTGTCAATCTACAGGCCTGCTTTGAAATAAACAGAGAACAATAATAATTTGACTGTGATAAAGCAGGTGACATTCCTATGTAAAGTCCTACAAAATCTAGAACTACAATAATAATTTTCATACTAGTATTTAAAATGAACAGAGAGATTAGGTCTGCTTATCATGCAGCGTTCAAACTTTAAAGTTGTTGAATATGCAGAAGCAAACAATAATTGCACCGGTGCTCGTGAATTCTGTATCAATGAGAAGTAAGAGAATGGTGAGAAAATAAAACACCAAAAGACATGCCAAGAAGCAAGAAAAAATGTCCAATGAGATACGCTTAATTTCCTGATCTCAGTAATTGGGTTATTGAATGTCAACAAAATGAGTACATTGTCACTAGAACTGAAATTCATCTGCATGCTCTGCAAATGTCAAAAGATGACAAATGCAAGTCAGTAAAGCCATCAATGTTTGTCGCATCAGTGGGTTGGTGTACTCGTTTCAGGACCCATCATGGTCTCTGTCTTTGTCAGCGAACAAAAATAGCACAAAAGCTGCCGAGAGAGCTGGAAGGGGAGGAAAAAAAATTGAATCATTCCCAAAGGTTTATTATAAAATATCAAAAAGAATATGCATTTGAACCATCACAAATAGGAAATATGGACGAAACACCAATGACATTCGATCTTCCAAGCAACAGAACAGTAACCAGTGTTGACAAAAAAAGTTTTAATTAAAACCTCTGGCCATGAAAAAAAATCCATTTTACAGTGGTTTTATCATGTTTGGCAAATGGATCAGAGCTCCCTCCTGTTATTTTTAAAAGAAAAACCTTGCCTAAAAGCATGAAATTTCCTGCTGGTGTCATTGTACGTGCACACGAAAAGGGATGGATGGAGGAAAGTGGGATTATTGAATGTCTGGAAAAAGTGTGGAGTAAGAAACCTGCTATGCTCGTTTGGGACATGAAAAATCTTTGTGCACTGACGAAGACAGGGACCATGACGGTTCATGAAACGAGTACACCAATCCACTGATGCAACAAACTGATGACTTTACTGACTTGCATTTGTCGTCTTTCAACATTTGCAGAGCATGCAGACGAATTCGAATTCTAGTGACAGTGTACCCATTTTGTTGACATCCAACAACCTAATTATAAAAATGTGGCCAAAAATATGAAAACTACTTTGGCTGTAATACCTGGAGGCTTAACTTCAGTTCTACAACCGCTTGATGTCTGGAAGAATAAAACCCTTTAAATATAGGCTATGCAAAATGTGGTATGAATGGACGTGCTCAGGCATGGTGAAGTTGACAAAAGGCAGGAATCTTATGAAGCCCGAAATGAATCTGGTCGCCCAGTAGGTCAAGGATGCGTGGGTGTCCATTCCCTCGGAAATGATAGAAAAATCATTTAGGAAATGCTGTATCAGCAATTCACTCGACGAGTCAGAAGATGTCATATTTGATGATGACACAACGGAGGCTGATGATGAGAAGGAATCTGAGTTTGACAATGAAACTGCCAACATCTACGATGACAATGCAGGTACAGCTGTGACTGAAGCAGAGTTTAATGAACTGGTTGGTGAATCAGAGACTGATTCAGACTTTGAAGGATTTTAAGACTTTTTAAAGTCTCATTGTTCTAAAGTTACTTATTTTAAATATCCATTTACTAATTTTAAATATTGACTGTAATTTTGAAGGTGAATACATATTCAGTAGTTGTAACAGGTTTTTCATTAGATTACATTAAGATAATTCTAGCAAAACTTTTGAGTGTTTCTTGTGATGCCAGCTTTTAAAATATAGCAGGGGTCAGAAAACTTTGGCTCCCGTCCCATTAGGGTAAGCCGCTGGCGGGTTGGGACATTTTGTTTACTTGGAGCATCTGCAGGCATGGAGCCCTCAGCTCCCAGTGTCCGCTGTTTGCCATTCCCAGCCAATGGGAGCTGAGGGGCTCTGTGCCTGTGAATGTTCCAGGAAAACAAAACGTCCAGGCCCGCTAGCAGCTTACCCTAATGGGCCAGGAGCCAAAGTTTGCCAACCCCTGAAATACAGGGTTGGCTTACAAAAGGGCCAGACAGTTTTTGCTATTTTTACCTAACCATCTTGGGGGGTCATCTTATATACTCGTTCATTAGCCCGTTCATTTATATGGTATATTCTAAAAAATTCTAATAACTTTTGACAATCTTCCCCCTGCAGCTTTCCACCAACCACATGACAATTTCCTCTCTATTCTTTGTCTGTTCTTGATTTTTCACCTGTGCCATAAATTTCCTCAGCAAACTCCTGCAGGATTTTACACATTTGGGATCATCTTGAGGCAGCTCTTATTCCAGCTTCAGTTTAGGTTCCCACATCTTAGACTCAGATTTTAAGGCCTGAAGGGCCTATTATGATTATTTAGTCTGACCTCCTGCATATCACAAGCCACAGAACCTCTTTCACCCATTCCTGTAATAGGCTTATAATCTCTGGCTGAGTTATTAAAGTCCTCAAATCTTGCTTTAAATCTTAAAAGTTACAGAGAATCCACCATTTACTTTAGTTCAAACAAGCAAGTGACCCGTGCCGCACACTGCAGAGGAAGGAAGAAAAACCCAGGGTCTCTGCCAACCTGACCTGGAAGAAATTCCTTCCGAACCCCAAATATAGCAGTCTGTTAGACCCTGAGCATGTGGGCAAGACCCACCAGCCAGATACCTGGGAAAAAATTCTCTGGTAACTCAGAGCTTTTCCCTTCTCATGTCCCATCTCTGGCCTCTGAAGAGATTTGCTAATAACAGTCACACATGGGCCATATGCCATCATACCATCCCCTGCATAAACATAACAAGCTCAGTCTTGAATCGGTTTCAGGTTAGGTTTTTGCTCCCACTGCTCTTCTTGGAATGTTTTCCAGAACATCACTCCTCTTGCAAGAATAGGCAAACTACACAATGACCATGACATACAGTTTGCTGTTATTACAGGACTTCATTTTAACAATATCTTTGGCACAAAAAGCCTTTCTTTGTTTAACTTGCAGGTCAGCAGCAATGCCTGGATACAAGATTATTATCCATGAACACTAAAATCATAACAATACAGGTACATGTAACACTTCCATAGTAAATTGGTAGATAATGTTGCCACTGACTTATTTTTTAAACAAACAGACAATAAGGGAGAGACTACATTTAGAGGTTTTAGACTTGCTCAGTCATTTGTTGTACACAGACAAATCTGAGGGAACTATATGCTAAACATTGTTACTATAACTAAAAAGTAGAGAAAAACTATACTAATTGAAGGAGTAACTTGCAATAGGCAGATTCAGAAGCTTCATTTTATGTTGACATTGTTAATACTTCACTTTCTTTCCAATCTCTGGTATGTAAACCCACTGTACCACTATTTTTGTATAAACATCTCTGTGGTTTCTTGTAATTGCATAAAGTACAAGTCTGTACTCTCCATCCTTTTGCAAATGCAACCTAAAATCTTTTTTTTTTTTTTTTAAACGCAATAGGCAGCTGTCAAATATAAAGGGAAGGGTAAAAACCTTTATGTATGCAGTAATATTAAATCCCTCTTGGTACAGAATCACGTACCTGTAAGGGGTTATCGGTTCAATTAACCTAGTTGGCACCTGACCGGAAGGACCAATAGGGAAAGAAGATACTTTCAAATGTGGGTGGGTGGGGAGGAAGGCTTTGTTTGTGCTCTTTTGTGTGCGAAAGGGACCAGACAGGAAAAAAAACCTCTCCTAAAACCCTACCTGAAATAAGCATCTAAGATTACAAAAAAAGTAAATAAAGGAAATGTATTAGATTATCTTTTGTTTTAGCTTGTGAATTTTCCCTATGCTAAGAGGGAGGTTTATTCCTGTTTTTTGTAACTTTAAAGTTTTGCCTAGAGGGCAAATCCTCTTTTAAATCCTATTACCCTGTAAAATTACCTTCCATCCTGATTTTACAGAGGTGCTGCATTTACTTTTTTCTTTATAATAAAATTCTGCTTTTAAGAACCTGATTGGTTTTTAGTGTCCTAAAAACCCAACAGTTTGGTCTGTGCTCACCTTGGTTACCTATTTGGTTGGTACAGTATTCTCAAGCCTCCCCAGGAAAGGAGATGAAGGGGCTTTGGGAGATATTTTAGGGGAAAATCTGAATCTTTGTCTAACTCACTTGGTAGTGACAGCAATACCATCCAAGGACAAGGAAGAATTTGTGCCTTGGGGAAGTTTTTAAACCTAAGCTGGTAGAAATAAGCTTAGGGAGGTCTTTCATGCGGGACCCCACATCTGTACCCCAGAGTTCAGAGTGGGGAGGGAACCCTGATAGCAGCCTTATTCTTTAAACTAGCTGTTCACAATGACTTTTCAGCCTTTTCCACTCAGAAGATAGTGCACGTTCAGAGTTCATGAGCATTTTAGTTTTTAGTCAAGAGTTACTTATCCTAGTCAAATTCCATTTGCCATTGTGCTAATTATTTAATCTCCATTGCTATGTTTAGACCTAATCTGTAATCCTTATTTGCTAATAGTCTCAACTCAGTTGCCTCCAATAAACAAACTACATTAACACTTCTCGCACTACTGGTCCCAAGAGATCTCATTTACGCCAGAAAAACAGCTCTTTGTTGTTACTGTCAAGTTCTTCCCTCATCTGTTACAGGACTCTAACTCACTGGTTTTCCTCATTTATGAGTGATGGTTAGAAAATTAAAGTTTCAACCATCAGAAGCCATCTATTATAATTTTCCTCAGATTTCACACATTAGAAATACACACTTTTTTGCTTTCAGAAACTGGTTTGACCCCATCAAGTTATACATTTTTCCCCTTAGAAAAAAGAAAAGGGCTTATCCACAATTTCCATTTGATTTCTTTGTTAGAAACAGGCCCTGTGTGTTATCAATTTCTCAATTTTCAGAAGTTTACTGATGGATGTATTTCACACCACTCTTTATAAAATCAGTATTCTTACACCTTGTGTGTACTGAGGCAATAAATGTAGCAGAAACACAACATATCAAAGTTTTGACTGACAACATATTACTGTGGAATATTTAAGTTTAAATTGTGCTAACTTAGTTGTAACCAGTGGATTTGCCCAAAAAGAATACTGTATGGTTTAGCATACTGTTATATATAATTTAAGAATTTCAGAAGTCCCCATATTGTGATATCTATTGGCAATGTAAGTCTGGAGCCATATACAATTAAGTTAGAGAGATAGTATCTGATATTATATATCTTACAAATAAAATTCAAGAAAATGGAAAAAAAGACTTGGAAAAGTGTCTAAACATTTTAAATATTATCTTTAATGGCTTTATTTGGAGTTCATTGGGACATTAGATACTGATGAATATATAATGTTAAACCTCTATGATAAACCTTGGATTAATGAAGAACTGGCTCACAGAACTGCCTCAAGTAATTATTGAAAACAAGCACATTTTTCCAACAGCAAGGACAACCCTATGAAAAAAAGTTGGGGAAAGCAATCCATGTTTTAAACACATCAGATCATTAACATAACAGTAAATTTTCATTAAATACCCAGAACTCAAGCTGATATTTAAAATGTTTATTGTTTCATCATTAAAAGTTCTTTATAGAAGGATGGCAATGCTATTTCAGTGCATATTATATGGAAAAATCATACCTCTCAAGTGTCTAGCCTAGAAACCAGAGACAGCACTATGTCCAATTAGTGTGCAAGGTCAAGAACACAATGCTGTCAATGCAATGAACAGAAAAATACACAGCTATTAAATATAAAAAATTCTGTGGCCAAGTGGAAGAGTAGCAGGGTATTACATTGACAATTAGGAAAGCAATGTGGGCATGGGAAAAACAGAACTCATTTCTTGGGCAATTGACTGGGTCAGGTCATAAAAAAAATTCAAGAATCTGGGATGTGTTGTCAAAGTCACAAGTGCTACCTTTTGTGTGAAGGCAAGTACTATCATTAGCCACTGGTTTAGAAGATTTTAAAAAGCATGTAAGGTATTTAGGTGAACAGGTCCCACTGAAAGTCAATGAGACATGCTTCTAACTCACTTAGGCACTTCTGAAAATGTCCACCTTACTCAGATTCTTCTGTTGCATGTCTTTACAGGTGGCTGAAACGCTATCTGCTAAAGATTCACTTTCTGCACACCTAGACTTTATTCTTCAGTTCCTTTACAGCTATGGGGAATATTGCTCAAAGCTCTTACCCACAACATTGTGTGGCCTTAACAGACTGACAGGTAGCTCTACACACTAGACTAAATATCTTGAACATACAATATCACATATGTAACTATCATGATTATCAGACTTGAAATAGTTTTACAGTTCGTTTACATCCGTGTAAATAAAAGAATCCCCTTTCAAACAAGATAAGCCAAGATCCACTTACCAGTGCTTCAGTATAAAAAAGCACAGAGTAATTAAGACCTAAGTAATCAATTTTTATCATACCTGCACAGTTAGCTTTCTAATCTTCATTTTTTTTAAAAAAGTTGAATAAAAATAGATTTTAGAAGTATTTTTGGTCAGCTTTATTGATGCATCTAATATAATCAAGCCTGGCTAATCTGCATTAATCTACTGTGTATCACAACTAACGTCTAATAAATAGGATTTGCATCAGTTAAAGACAGACTATTGAGAGGTATGCAGAAAACTTAAAATATTGTAAATTACGGGTGACATAGCCTTATGGAACAAGAACTACAATTATTACAGGTAACATTACTGTTAACAAATAATGCATGAACTGAAAGACTGACAAAGTCACTAGGAAATCATTTCAGTCAAAGACTTGCAAAAAAGTTGTGCTTTGACTGTACTGTATATTAATATAGCAATTCATTTTCTTACGCAAGTTAAATACCTACGATTTAAGTGTTAGCCTACATTTGAAAAGCCATTTTACTCAATATATACTACGTAAAAAATAAATTAAAAAAGGGAAGCAGGAAAAAAATTTTGTATATGCTGCAAATATACATCAGTAGTTCCATAAATGAACATTTTACCTCCCCTTTGATAAAGTGTGAAAAGCTGACATAAGAACAAAAACATACAATACTTATAAATAGAAACATTTCAACACTGATTTTTTGAAAATGGAATTAAATGTCAGTTTTCTTCTCACCAATGCAACTTAAATATTGCGTTTTATAGCATCAATAAACTTACGTATAAGAGATTTGTATGTCACACCCACAGAAGAGTTGAGAACAAAAAAGGGGAAGTACTCCTTTAAGGGTGTTAAAAACATAGGAATCAGATCCCAGAAAATAATTACCTGCTTATTAGCAGAACAGCTGCCCCATCCCCAAGCTAGTGGCATCAACACTTCAGTCGCAGTGAAGTATGAGCAGAACAGTCTACAACTGGTACTCTCATCCAGTACGCATACCCCCCCACCAAAACACACTGACAATCTACACATTTGCTTATTGACAATGTTGCATTTTGGCAGCACAACAGCTTACTTTGTCTCCTTTGTACATTATATTTTAGTCACCATGCTCAAAAGAAAAAAAAAGATAAAATTTATCTTTAAAAACTCTCTCAAGGAAACGATTTAAAAATTCTTCTTCTAGCATTTATATGTAGCATAAATACAAAACAGAATGGAACTAACAGTTACAATTTTTAATGAAGTGAGATACTAAACATATTTAAATAAAAAGAAGTGAAAACAGAGTGTCTTTCCAAACAATAGAAACCTTGAAATCCATCAACAAGTCAGTGAAAATAGTACACTTAACAATAAACAAGGTGAAAAGGAGTATCTAAAATACAACAAAGCCTTGCTATGCTATTTCTCCTTATTGCCCATTCTCTCATTTATATGGACGGCCACTGAATGATAAGATGTCTACAATAGTTCTGTACGCAACTCCTTTCACCACTGCTGCCAGCTGAAGTCGTCACTGCTGCCAAAGACCAAGAAAAATCCTAGGATAGTAGCAAAGATGACAGTATTCCCTGTGAGGACGAGTGCACACGCTCCCCACAAAATCTGTGGACAAGGGAAATTTAGTTACATATGCAGAGAACTAGACAGCAGAAGCAACCAAATGAGACAAAAAGAATAGAGTGCAAAGTTACTGAATGTGGTCTGAAGTGTAACAATTCACTGATGCAAGGACAAGTTGATCCAGAACCCGAGCAGCTTCCCCTCATTGCTAGAGTTCAGGTACAGCTGTTTTTTACCACCATATCATCTAGACCTGCTCCAAGCAGGGTTAGATAACAATAATAAATATGTCTGCTCTCAATCTACCCTGGTGCTCCTTTGGTTGCTGGCCCCAGTGCTAGACTTGCCTAAACGTAGAATTATAGATGCAGCCCTCTAGAAAAAGTTATTTTCAAAAACCATCTAAAAGGAATTAAATGCTCAGAATCCATTAAAAGTCAATAGAAGTTGGGCACCTGATTCTCTCAGGCACTTTTGAAAGCCACACTCTAGTGGGAAGTTTCTCTCTAGGAAAGAACTTTAAAAAAAACCTTTATTTTCTGATTTTCTCAGTGGAATTAATGCACACTAAATATTCTTTTAAAAGGTATAAGTGAAAGAATACAAAGCAGTACAGAGTGGTTTGAAGGGCTGAAGAGAATTATACATTGATTAGAATGGAGGTCCACTCATTTTTTCATAATACTCTGACATCCTATATTTTTATTTATTGAGCCTAACAAAAAGAAGAAAGAGAAATAGCTGACCACTAAGGAACTGTCCTTTCTAACTATTACAGAAATGGTTTCCATATTATTTGGAACATTTCTAGCTTTGTTTCTGTGGGTAAGATTTTATATTGCTGTTCTGTTTTCCTTCTTGAATGTTTGCAGTGTTATATACATTTTCATCTACTCAGATACATTTTGATACAACTTTAAACTAAGCTGTTTAAAGTGTATCAGCAAAACGTTAAGCTCAGAGAAAGTATTACACAACATAGAATCATTTAGCAAAGAACATGTTCCCATATGGAAACATTACTAACCAGCTGTGCTCTGGCAAATACGATAGGTAGTCCAAATGCTGAGACAACAATGCCTGTTGTAAGAAATATTGCTAGTTCCTTGCAAGCATTACTTGTAGCATCTGTTTCATCTACTAATCTTCTTGCTATGCAGTATGGAATAGGAGAAAGGATGTAAAAAAACAGAACAAACAGTGGCCAGTATTGGCTGGGGAAAAGAAAAAAAGAAGAGTTAATATTCCCATTTCTTCAAAGTAACTAGTTTGCCATCATTTTCCTGATATACACCCTTAAGAGTATACTTTTATCCCCCCATCCAGGAAACAGGAACATCGAAGAAGCCCCTATACCACAGTGATTGCTGTACAAAGCATATTAAGAACTACAGTTTCTTGTCTCACTGCAAAGTTATTTAACCCCCTATTAATCCCTTTCCTCTTCAGGCAAAGCTTTAAAAATGGGGCATTCCAACATGAACTGACAGACATATTGGCTCCAGTTCATTTATGTGGGAAGTGAATTCCATACCTAAGGTGGGGCCACCAATGAAAATATTCTGGCAGTAGCCTCAGATGTTCAAGCCCAGGGCTGTTTCAGCTGACCTCAGTGACAGTGGAGGAAAACAGGTTGAGAGGGAGTTCTCATCCATGTTTTTCTAGGAGCCTCATTGCATCATTTAAGAGAACCGGATATGATCAACTCCACTCTGAATATTTTAGCAACCAAGCCAAGTTTTACAGGATTTAAAAGCTGACCATAAAAAATTATCGGTGGAAGGAGACAATTGTTCTCCACAGACATTTTAAAAAAAAAGGCAAAAAAGCATAGCAATGGAATTAATGCCTCCATAATATTTTTAAGAACTTGGAAAATTAATACTTTGGCAGATATTTTTAAGTTTAGAGTTCACTCAATAAGAAGGGATCACAAATTATATTTAGCGCTACACCTGACATTCAACACACAGAAGGCACGAAAAAGGATGCTACAGACCAAAATACAGATCCATGAGGACAACTTATCCCACAACAGCAGCACAGGATGTCATCCTACCTAGCAAGAGGTGTGTAGTGTAATTTTTTCATTTTACCATCAGTTGGAAGGGCAGGACAATTTATCAAACAGACCTGGTATACGGAAGAAACTAGCAAGGCCTGCCCTTTGGCTAGATGGTCTACAAGCTTGTCTATCAATGAATCTAGAGAGACACGGTAGGTGAGGTAATATATTTTACTGGACCAACTTCTGTTGCTGAGAGAGACCAAGAAATTGGTCCAATAAAAGATATTACTTTGCCCTCATCATCTCTTGAATATTCTGGAACCAACTCAGCTACAACACTGCACGTATCAGTGAATCTGTCAACTATCCAATAGAGTTTGTTGGACAAAGTGGCAATCACACTGGCAATACACTTCATTACCCATTTCAATACATGCTAAAACCGTTGTCAATCGCAAGTACACAGAGATTATAGGATAAAAGGAGTATTTGAGAAACATTTTTCTGATGCTTTCCTTAATGGTTTGTGTTTAAGACTATGCTATAAATATTAGCTGATTTCCCTTTTCTGACCAGATAGCTGAAAACTAGTTCACAGGTGACCCTTTTTGTTTTTTCCCCAACATTTTCAATTCATAATCAAAAAATTGCCTATAGGAACTGGCCAGTGTGCAGCAAAAGGAATTTCACTACACTGGCTCTGGAGGACAGACTATTCAGGAGTGAAAGGGCCATGAGGTCAAAGTGTATTAAAATTGTATACATTACCTATTGTACTGTGGAAGAGCACACCCAAGCATTAGAAACATTAGTCCAATTGCTCCCCCAAAGGACAGACTAATCAAAGCTGTAAGGAAAACACAAATCAAGAACAGAATGGTCAGTTTGTTGTACCACATGGAATACAATCTGAAAGCATTAACTATTTTTTTGGCTATTGGCAAAGCTGAACAATATCTACACAAGTCAAGGGTGTCATTGCAATAACAGCCTCCTCCTGCTGCATTAACAGACTTTCAAAGTTAAGGTGGAGGAGGTAATATCTTTTATTGGACCAATTTCTGTTGGGGGGAGAGACAAGCTTTCGAGCTTACACAGAGTATCCTATAATATCCAACAGGTTTTAGAGTAGCAGCCACATTAGTCTGTATCCGCAAAAAGAACAGGAGTATTTGTGGCACCTTAGAGACCAACACATTTATTTGAGCATAAGCTTTCGTGGGCTACAGCGCACTTCATCGGATGCATAGAATGGAACATAAAGTACATGTACATTGGCCAAACCGGACAGTCTCTACACAAAAGAATAAATGGACACAAATCTGACATCAGGAATTGTAACATTCAAAAGCCAGTAGAACACCACTTCAACCTCTCTGGTCACTCAGTAACAGACTTAAAGGTGGCAATTTTCCAACAGAAAAACTTCAAAAACAGACTCCAACGAGAAACTGCTGAACTTAGAATTAATTTGCAAACTAGATACCATTAACTTGGGCTTCAATAGAGACTAGGAGTGGCTGGGTCATTACACAAATGGAATCTATTTCCCCATGTTAAGTATCCTCACAGCTTCTTGTCAAGCTGTCTTAAATGGGCCATCTTGATTATCACTACAAAAAAACAATTTCTCCTACTGATAATAGCTCATCTTAATTAATTAGCCTCTTAGAGTTGGTACGGCAACTTCTACCTTTTCATGTTCTCTGTATGTATATATATCTTCTTACTGTATGTTCCATTCTATGCATCTGATGAAGTGGACTGCAGCCCACGAAAGCTTATGCTCAAATAAATTTGTTAGTCTCTAAGGTACTCCTGTTCTTTTTATAATATCCAAGTCAATTTTACTTTTACAAACACTTAAAACAGATCAATAGATGCTATTGCAGTAGATTGGGGTGAGCTGATCTCATTCCTCACCCTTCCCCAGCATTTGCTTGACAGAATACGCTGTAATTAAGGTTGCAAAACAGATTCAATAATAATCCTGTTTTTCACTTGCTCAAAAGCTCCATGGGGCTAGACAGAAGATTAAATGTTTTTTGCATGTTTGGAGGAAATCTATTTAACTACCTGAATTGTGAGACACTAAAAATGTCACACTAATAATGCAAATGGGCTGAACTTTGAAATGAGTCACAAATCATGCTTATTGAATGGAATATCTCATAATCAAACTTGCAAAAAATACAACTGGATATATTTCTAAAGGACTTCTATTCGCTTAGCACAATAAGATTTTAGCAAAGAAGCCCAGCCTCCTTTGGATAAATTCACTGCCTTATGCTTATTCATTGTTTAGTATCATAGGTCAGATACTGATAATTGTTCACAAGGCTATGTTCTGAAACCTCTTCTCTTAAGTGATTTTTTTTTTAAATGTTATTCTGAAGTTATATCTGACTAAATGAGTTTCAAGTCACATGCAACATATACCTCAGTTTTATTTCACACTCTCAGATGTCCAAGTTTATATAAAAAATAAAGTATGGTAATTGCATCCACTAGAAGTCAGTTTTTTTAAAATCAGAAAATAGAAGACAGAAAACAGAAGGAATAGTCCCACTGACTGATGTGAAAGTATAATTGTTTTAAATCTTCATTTATCATCCTATCAAATGATGCCCTCTTAAAACTGCTCGGTTATTTACCAATGAAAATTTAACTTGATATACAGCCAAATTAAATGTTACAGGTACTATGCTTTTCAGAATTAAATCTTTTGAAGTGTGACTATTCGTGTACTAAGTAGGATTCAATCAAATCTACTGAAACTCAAGTTCCCAGATTTTTTCCACTGATTCCAAGCCATCAGAGCATTTTATTTCTTGTTTGTTTCATATTTAATTTAAAGGAGATGTTTATTGGTATTAAAGGTTCTGTACATTTGTATATAATACTACACAAAAATGTAACTTTGGTTATATGAACATTTATATTAAGCTTTAAAACAAAGTCTATGTTAGATGAAGTTTTGAATGTAATTTAAAAATCAGGCTCTACATGTTTTCACCTGTTAATACTTAAAGAACAAAGATGATGCAAATGGGACCATCATATCCACCTTGGGACTTTCTGAAGCACAAGAAAGGTTATAAGTCCCTAACTGTAACCTCATGGGGTTACTTCACTTATTAATCCTATTGTGAAGAAAACATGATTTAACTTTGGCAGTATAATTAAGCTAGCAATGAGAATGAATAGAGGTTTCTCATGAAGCCGTGTAGTATATACACACCAATGTCCCAGTATAGATTCAGACAATAAAACTGAAGTGAACAGAGTTTTTGGAGCTGTAAATTTTCTTTCAAATTTTTCAAAATCGATTATTCAGTTTGTGTACGGCATCCAAACCCCAATGGAGCTAACAAAAACTCTTACCTCAGAGAACTCTGAATCAGGCCCTATATTAAGTTGACAGCATTTTACCCATAGTACATTATACTGTTTAACCCATACACAGTTTCAGTCAATTTCTTCTATTTATGTGGGTTATTTTAAAAGAAAATATAATTATACAGCAAAAATCAGCAAGGGATCTCAGAAGCAGAGCTAGTACCTGAGGCTACTTCTAGCTTGTTTAAAATGTTAAACAAAGGAATTATTAATAGAGGAATATTTTAGATTTCATTTTAAACCTGTTCCCCAATAAGATACGGTGCTTTTGGTTCCATGTGTTCATTTTTATCCAGAAACATTTTGAGGCAAATGACAGATTTTCAAGAAGCTGAACGCTTACCAATTCTTAACCAGTCCGCTGGCTTTATTGTAACTCTTTCTTTAAATAACATCCTGAAATCAGAGTTATTTAACTTCACAGAAACATAGGGTATTCCCAAGAGATTTCAGAAAGCTTTTGTTCCTTTGTATGGATCAGTCCATTAAAAGTTAGGATTTGATTTATGAAAAATGTTACTGGAGATTTGGAAGTTGTATAGATACGATACAAACGAAGATTAGAGTAAAGCTAGAATCTGATGAGTCAGGTTGCCAATAGCCAGAAGATGACTTTCACTGGCGGACCGAGGGAACGCACAAGTAATATTTATTGCAGAATTTACTCTTTGTGGGTGTTTAAAATTTGACCTCCTGCCCTTCTGTCTGCAAAGGCGCCCACACGAACGTGAGCCAAGGCTAAACCAACCACGTGCTACAAGCTAAGGCTTTGTTTTCACGTGGAAGCAGCTACCTCACTGTCAAACCCAAGCGGGGACAAAGTACGGGTAGAGTTTGCCTCCACCCGCTACATCAAACCAACGCCCGGCGGCGGGCTGCCCCGGCTCACCACACGGAGGATAAGACCTCTCGGGCCTCCACACCAGAGAGCGCTCAGCGCCGCTCCGTCTCTGGGGGCGGCAAGGCAGCTCTGACAGCCGTTCCCGTGCACCCCGCGGCCCAGGCACTGCTCCCTGCCAGACCCGAGGCTGCGGGAGACGGGCCCCGCACCGGGGAGTGAAGGCTCTGCCCCCCCTCGGGGCACGGGGTGTGGCTGAGACCTTGGGTCTCAGGGGCGCCCATTCGCTCCCCGGCCCCTCCCAACGCCGACAACCGCTCCTGCCCCCAGCACCTTTGATCCCGGCCATAGTGTCGCCACCGTTCCCCTCACCGCACAGTCGGCCGCTAACAGGGAGAAGCCCCTAACCAACCCCCGGAAGTGCGTAGGAGCGGGACGGGGCAACACTTCCGGTGAGAACTGCGCAGCCGCCAAGGCAAGAACTCGCTCCTCCGTCATGTGACTCGGGCACCGTGAAGCCCTGCGCCGGCGGGCGTGTGGGGGAAGGGAGGTGGCTGCTTAAAGAGCCAGTACTGCAGCGGGGAATCCTTAAAGGGCCAGAGACTGCGTATTACTCAGCCTCCGCAGACCAGCAAGATGAAGCCAGGGCCGCCTAGATTCAGGCTTTCATGGGGCCTGGGGCAAAGCAATTTTGGGGGCCCCTTCCATAAAAAAAGGTGCAATACTATAGAATTGCCCCACTTGCCCCCCCCCCCAGCAGCCCTGGGAAAAATAAACGTTTAAAAACCGTCTGCATCTCAGAACAAACCCAGTTTTGAGAAAACTTCTTTTTCAAGTCACCTCTACAAGGTATCACTGGGTCTCAGCATCAGCTAGTGCTAAAAGGCACTAAAGCTCATTAAAAGGGTTGGACAAAGATTTTCCATCTTTGTTAGGGGTTTTCAAAAACCAGAAACAATCACAGTCAATGTCTGCTTTCCTTCAAAATTTGTTGTGGTTTTTTTAACTGAAAAGCTGAAATTAGTCTGCCAAAATCTGAACATAGTTTGGGGTTTCATAAGTGTGTGGCCAAATACTTGCTGCTTGCTGTGTTTGATTGTTTAAAGAAACAATACAAAAATTCTGATTAAAAAAATCCAAAACTTTTCAACCACCTCAGCTTGTGACCAAACACCTGAGCCCATCCAGTCAGAGATTGTTCCAGGTTTCTGATACTCTGCTGGCTTCCTTGACTCATATCTGTCTCCATAACTTTGGGTTCATTTAGCTTAGAACATAAGAACGGCCATACTGGGTCAGACCAAACGTCCAGTGCCAAGTGCCCCAGAGGGAGTGAACCTAACAGGTATTGATCAAGTGATCTCTCTCCTGCCATGCATCTCGACCCTTTGACAAACAGAGGCTAGGGACACCATTCCTTACCCGTCCTGGCTAGTAGCCATTAATGGACTTAACCTCCATGTATTTATCTGTTTCCTAGAGAGTGGCTCCATGGGGTCCCTTCACAAAACTGAGACGTTTACGTGGGTTTGTCTTAGTATAAAGCTTATGTACATACCCACGGACTGACATTTGAGCTTGTGCCAGAATCTGCGATGAGCCTATGTTGTGAAACTGAAATGCTCAAAATAGTACATGCATGTGAATGGACACAGGGTGCTAAAATAAATTAAACTAGGGGTCTCAACTGGGGGCGTGGAACACTCATGGGGTCACGACGTTATTACTGGGGTTGCGAGCTGTCAGCCTCCACCTAAACTCTGCTCTGCCTCCAGCATGTATACGTATTTATAATATAAAAAAGTGTTTTTAATTTATAAGGGGGGTCGCACAGAGGTTGCTATGTGACAGGGTCCACCCAGTACAAAAGTTGAGAACACATGAATTACCCCTCTGGAGCCTCGGGGAATGCAGGGAGGGGGGCTCCCTCGGTGGGATTGGAAGGAGTGGGGGTAGGATATGCTCTTCTCATATGTGATCCCCCCCATGGCTCCTCTTGGTCTATCACCAATGTTAATTAAAATGTAATTTTAATGAAGCTGCCCTCCTGAAAGAATCTCCCTATGGCACTGAAAGTAACGAGACTATAATTGGCATTTGAGAAGTGAAAGGGATGGTAGCCTAAGGGAAAAGATAACAGCTTGGATCTTTGGTTAAATAGCTGTCTGCACAGGCCTCAAATTGCTGAATGAGCGTTAGGGTAGGGGAAAGCGGCCTCCCCAAACAGCCTGCCCGCCCCCAATCCAACCCCCACCACCCATCCTGCATCCCCAACTGCCCCCTCAGAATCCCGACCACCTGCTCCTTATCTCATCACTAGCCCCCGAGGTGCCCCCAACCACACTCTGGGACCCACCACCCGCACCAACCCCCCCGCCTCCACGCTCCTTGTCCCCTGACTACCCCAACCCCTATCCACACACCCCCTGAGTCCTGACAGATCTCTGGAACATCCACAATCCAACCCCCCATTTCCCATTCCCTGACCATACCCGCAGAACCACTGTCCCCAGGACCCCTTACCCCTTATCCAACCCCCCTGGCCCTGGCCCCCTTACCATGCCACTTACTCCCGCCCAGGGGTGAAAGTAACTTACAGGACTTACCGGTACTGCAGGAGTCCTGAGGGGGGCGTGGCCTCAAGATTTAAAGGCCGTGGGGCACAGCCTGTGGCTGGGAGATCCAGGGGCTTTAAATCAACCCAGGGATCTCAGCTGCAGAGGTGTCCCCTGACTGTCCTCGGGACTCCCTACCACTTATCCAATCCCCTTGGCCCCCTTACCATGCTGCTTACCCCCCCCTGTCCTGGATCCTCAGTGCGCCACATTGAGGAGCGTCCCTGGACAGCACTGCAGCAGCATAACTCCACGAGACCTGAGCTCCCACTGCTTGGCCGCAGCTCACAGCCCTGCCCCTTACCAAGCATCTCTGAGCGAGAGGAGCTCAGGCCCTGCCCAAGCTACACCGCTTTAGCTCTGTCCAGGGCTGCTCCTGGACGCAGCCCGCTGAGGTGCCGGGGGATGGGGAAAGGCAGGGGCAGGTCCAGGGGGGAGCCTCAGACATTGTCGTTGGGGCCCCTGTGGGGCCCAGGGCAAATTGCCTCACTTGTCCCCCCCCTCTGGGGGTCCTGGATGAACCATTCAAGTCATACCCCCTTCAGCCCAGTCCTGGATCGCTCTCTGCTGGGTGCAGATGCCAGCAGTGCCTTAGCTTTTATCTTAGAAATATTGCAACCCCCCTGATATTATCATTAGTTGCACAACATTTGGTGCTTTCAGTATGGGAGACGTTCCTCTGTAAAACAAGTTCATTTCTAGCCCTTGTGGTTGGCTGACACTGTGAGCCAGTCAGACCAGGATGCTGAAGACAAATCAAAACATCCCCACTGTTGTTATTTTGTTATTTTTCAGGCAAATTTAATTTGGGTCTGAGTTATGATTTGTGAATGCTTGAGGTTGGCAATTCTGCAGCTTACAGAGTGCTGCTCCTCCCTCCCACCTGAACAATTTCAGATGTTGTTGGATGTATAAAATAATTGCTCATCCCTTTCAAAAGAGCCACACACAAACTAGGTAACTGCACTCTGAATGCAGAGCAAAGCAACTTGGAGGGAGCAGATAGTACAAAGCGAAAAAGGCCCTCCATGACTCACATGCTTTTTGCACATCTGTATCTAGTTCAAGTCCTCAATAAGCACAACCAATTTGCTACATTTTGCCAAAAAAATGTAAGGCTCAGTCTTTCAAGAGGAGGATTGGGTGTGGTCTACATTTAATTTTAACGCAGCAGTTCTCAGCTGGGGGTCAAGAGCCCCATGGAGGGCTGCAAGCAGATTTCAGGGAGTCTGCCAAGCAGGGCTGGCATTGGACTCTATGGGACCAGGGCAAAAAGCCCAAACCTGAGCCTGAGCCCCGCCACGGGAGGATGAAGCCAAAGCCTGAGCAACTTAGCTTTACAGGGTACCCTGTGGTGTGGGGCCCCAGTCAATTGCCCTGCTTGGCTGCTTGCTACCCCTCAATGCCAGCCTGGGCTTTTCTATGCTGAAAAACTATTATAGTGGCCCAGGGGGGCAAATGAGTTTTTATAGCATGAGGGGGGCAGGGCTCAGAAAGAAAAAGGTAGAGAACCTCTGGCTTAATACATTAGGCACTATATGACCCACAGAAAGTTTACAATATTAAAAAAGTTTATTAACACAAATGAGAGCTATAATGCATAAATTGGGTCTATAGATTCAGTTGTTAAGGCCAGAAAGGACCACTATGTTTATCTAAACTGACCTCTGATCTAGTGCATAACACAAGCCACACAATTTCAAGCAGTGTGTCCTGCAGCAAGCCCAATAACTTTTGATTGAACAAGAGCATCACCATTTAGGTATGTCTAGGCTGCAAAGTGTGTTCTTAACTCAGGATAGCAAAATTGGATTAAAACAGCAGAGAAGACGCAACTATTCGGCATTTAACTTGGGTTAGCAGCTCACGTTCAACCAAGGCTACATGGCAGGCTTGGCCTTGAGCTGTTAGCCCTTATCTTCCTGCTGTTGTAAGTAACCCAGGTTTTAACCCACACTGTGTAACCAGCTTAGTCTGTGACTAAGTCAAGACTCCCCCTAGGAGGCCTGGCCAAAGGGATGCAGGCTGGGCTCTCTATGTCGTATTCACTCACGAAAGCTCATGCTCCAATACATCTGTTAGTCTACAAGGTGCCACAGGACTCTTAGTTGCTTTTTACATTAAAACGTGCCCAGGAGGGAGCATGTATTCTGATCAGTGGGGCTGGAGTCAGAGGCCCATGTGCTGTGGAGGGGCCCCCTGCTCTGAGAGGGCCCCAGGAGCTTCGGGGAGTGGCTCAGCCCCAGGTAAGGCCACCCTGTATGGGGTGTAATAACCTTCCGCTCCTTCAGCCCCACCAGCACCCAACGTCACTCTTTCCTAATGAAACAACCTGAGGACACAAAATCGCTTCCAGACACCCTTAACTCTGGCTGCACTGGTCTGCAGCTCCAGCGCTGTGGCAGGGCAGAGGCCCAGCCTGGGTGGCACTCACATTGGGTGGTGCTGAACAGCGAGGGAATATGGGAAACAGCTGCAGTACAGAAATAACATGTGCACCTATTAGACATTGCTGCGGCTATGAGTCTTTCACAGAGGTCACAGAAGTCATGAATTCCATGACTTTCTCGGACTGCTACGACTTTTGCAATGGCTGGTGTGGTTGACCCCAGGGCGCGAGAGGCCAGCTGCACCAGCCTCTACTTGTGCTGCCCCGGAGCAGCGGTCCAGGAACAGCAGTGATGATGCCCTGGGCTGCCCCACCCTACCCAGATCAGCAGTGCCGGGGCCCCAGGCCACCTCCCTACCCCAGCAACATCTGCAGGCCCCGGATCATCCCCCCAGAGCAGCAGCGTCTGCTGGAGTCCTGCCCCACCCTCCGTAAGCACCTCAGTTTTAGTCAGGGGTACATAGGACACATCATGGACAGGTCAGGGCCCTGACTTTCTGTTTATTGCTGTGACCTGTCCATGACTTTTACTAAAAATACCCCTGACTAAATCTAACCCTAGACATCTCCCAGCCAACCCCTCTTGTTGGCTCAGACACTCCTCGCCTCCCACTGGCTCTGCAGGACAGGGGGCGGGACCAAGACGGGGGGCGGAGCGAGGCCGGAACGCAACAGGGATGCGCGAGCGAGCGCCGCTCAACAATCACCAGCCAATCAGAGGGCGCGGCTTGCAGGCGCGTGCGCAATAACGGTAGCTGTCGGCGCCGGGTGACAGCGAGCTGTAGTAGCCGGAGGTGCCCTGTAATCGTCATGGCGGCTGGCGGGCGGGTCCTGCTCGTGTCTCTGCTGCTGCTCCTGAGCGGGCCGGGGCTTGCGCGGGGCTGGGACCAGCCGGGTAAGGGCTCGACCCCTCCGCGGGGGGGCGCGGGAGCCGGGCTGCGCCGGCCTCTCAGCGCCCCGAGCGGGTGTGAGCGCCCCGAGCCCGCCCGCGGGCCTCACGACCGCACGAGCCGGTGTTAACGTGCGAGGGGGAAGGGCGCACGGGCTTGGCACCGTTGCGCTAACTCGGCCTCCCAGTCGGCGCTGCGCATGCGCACGCCCCGCACGGTACCGGAGCTGGCCGAAGCGCGTGCTCAGTATAGGGACAAACAGTCTCCTGGCAGGCTCCGCTCCCGCGTGCTCCCCTTATACTTCTCAGTAAACAAGTGATGGCACCGCCAGCTACGGGCCCTAGCTGTAAGGACTGGGAGACGGGGCACCCTTAGTTCCAGTCTTAACCCAGGCGAGCTTTGCAACCTCCTGTCCCAACAAGGCCTTTCCTCTCCTCTTCCCTGTTGGTCCCCAGGTTTTCCATAAGATAACAGGGGGGGGGGCAGGTTTATGTTTGCTTCTTTTAAGATACTTTCTTTTTGTCTTATTTAAAACCATCTTCGGTCACCCCCGTCTAGGGTGACCAGATGTCCCGATTTTATAGGGACAGTCCTGATTTGGGATTTTTCTTGTATAGGTTCCTATTACCCCCCCCCTCCCGGGTGACCAGATGTCCCAATAAAATTGGGACTATCCTGATTTTTAGGTGTTTGTCCCACATCTTGATTAATGTTTTGTCAGGACACAATTTGTCCTGATATTTCGCACTCCTGTTTTTTGTTTTGTTCTGCCAGTGGGACTCTGCTTTTTTTTCTTTCTTCCCCCTCCCGCCCCCACCCCTCCAGCAGGACTCCAGAACTCCCTTTGTTGGTGTGTTTTTTTTCCTCTCTCTCTGCTGGTGGGACTCTGTTTGTTTTCTTTCTATCCCCTCCCCTCCCCCCGGGACTCTGGGACTCCCTTATATTTTTCTCTCTCTCTCTCTCTCTGCCTGCCAGGGGGACTCTGGCTTTTTTTTTTTTTTTTGCTCTGCTGGCGGGACTCCCTCCCCCCCCATTTGTCCCATTATTTTCTTCATCCCATTTGGGCACCCTGCCCACCCTGTTCTGATTTTTCACACTTTCCATCTGGTCACCCAACGCCTTATCGGTCCAGGCCTTCTTTTTATAAACTTCCCCTCACCCAGCAGTTCTCAGCCTGTGGCCCGCAGGCCACTTGCAGCCCAGTCAGCACAGAGCCACAGCCCCAGGGCCATACAGGTAGTATTGGATGTTGGTAAATAGGTTGAGAACCACTGCCCTAATCTCATTAAACAGAATCCTGGGCTAGATGGACCATTGGACTGACTCAATATGGTTGTTCTTGTGGTATGTGTTATTTAGGGTCTGTCTTCAAGTCTCTGACAGAATTTTACTGTTTTGCATGTTTTCATTTTTTGTCCCCCTGAAAAAGTATGATTGTGAGGGTTTGTTTGCTTGTTTGACCTGCATGGCTCATGTATTGCGGTAAATGTCTAGAAAGTGTAAGATTATTGACAATCCTCATAAGTATGCTTAGTTGTCATGACACAGCAGGCATTTAATTTTTGAGTCTTTTAATGAGCATTCTTGACTTGGGGATTGTTCCAATAGCATTGTTATGTCACTGATGTATAAATAGAAAAAGGCTAGGCTGAAATTAAACCCTGTTTTACTCACCTTTCTTTCTTGAAGTCTTCAGTTTGTATATTGCTGTCTTGAATTTGATGGACTGATACATAGATTGACTAATGTCATAGGTTTCTCCTCCACTTCCATTTTGTACTAATTTTAGGTTGTCATGAGTGCCAGTCAAAAGCTTTTTATGGAGTCTTTGAAGTAGAGAAATTTATTTATTTTTAACAAATTTTTTCATGAGCATCTATATGGTAGATACACAGTCAGGGATTTGGTTGTCAGAGAAACTATTGTATTGCTACTAAAGGTTCTTGCATAAGGGGGAGGGATAGCTCAGTGGTTTGAGTACTGGCCTGCGAAACCCAGGGTAGTGAGCTCAATCCTTGAGGGGGCCATTTGGGAATTGATCCTGCTTTGAGCAGGGGGTTGGACTAGATGATCTTCAACCTAATAATCTATGATTCTATGAAGTCTATGTTATTGGTGAGATGCTAGCTGGTCTGTGACTTACACAGTAACATCTCTTTGAAAGGAGTAGAACAGAGCTGGGTCCTATTGGTAGGGTCTGTCGGTGTCAGACTTTCAGCCACAATCACATTGTTGCTGGGAGTCCCAAGTGGTTTTTAAAGTGCTCAGAGTGGATAAAAATCAGTGATTTAAAAAAAAAATTGTATTTTTTTATTTAAATAGATTTTTTTATTCAAAAAGCATTTAATCAAAAAATCCAATCTAAAGATAGTTTTAACTAAGATACATTTTAGCTCAGATATCTCATCATGGAATAGGGATTATAAATTCTAATTTTATAGTATAAAAACATAAGAACGGCCGTACTGGGTCAGACCAAAGGTCCATCTAGCCCATTACCTGTTAGGTTCACTCCCTCTGGGGCACCTGGCATTGGCCAGGTGCCCCAGAGAGAGTGAACCTAACAGGTAATGATCAAGTGATCTCTCTCCTGCCATCCATCTCCACCCTCTGACAAACAGAGTCAAGGGACACCATTACGTATCCATCCTGGCTAATAGCCATTAATGGACTTAACCTCCATGAATTTATCCAGTTCTCTTTTAAACGCTGTTATAGTCCTAGCCTTCACAACCTTCTCAGGTAAGGAGTTCCACAAGTTGATTGTGCGCTGTGTGAAGAACTTCCTTTTATTTGTTTTAAACCTGCTGCCTATTAATTTCATTTGTCAGAGGGGTAGCCGTGTTAGTCTGGATCTGTGAAAGCAGCAGAGAATCCTGTGGCACCTTATAGACTAACAGAGGTTTTGGAGCGTGAGCTTTCGTGGGTGAATACCCACTTTGGTGACCCCTAGTTCTTGTATTATGAGACAATATACTGTATATACTCATTCATAAGCTGAATATTTTTGGTAAAAAAGTGACATATCAAAGGGGGAGGTTGGCTTATAAACAGTTCTACACCAAAATTTGGTGATTTTAAACTCTATGGAATCATTGAATTGGATATCTAATACATAGTCATTTTCTTTACCTGGAGCGTCAGCAGGCATGGAGCCCTTCAGCTCCCTGTGGCAGCCAATGGGAGCTGCGGGAATGGCAAACTGCGGCCACAGGGAGCTGAGGGGCTCCATACCTGCAGACCCTCCAGGTAAACAAAACATCCCAACCTGCCAGCGGCTTACCCTGATGGGCTGGGAGCCAAATTTTTCCAACCCCTGAAATATAGGGTCAGCTTATGAAAGGATCATATAGTTTTTGCTATTTTTACTTATCCATCCTGGGGGGTCGGCTTATAAACAAACAGGGTAATGAACAAGTATATACGGTATTCATTTAATGTTTAAGAAAAGTTTTTGTAAATGAGTTCCAATAGTTCATGGATTAGGGACCCAATCTTACGGGGTTCCAGGGTCTTCTGTTTAGATTGTTTAGGTTAATCTTTCTATCTCCCCAATGAGACTCCGTGCTCAGTCTAAAAGATGCCAGCAGAGATGTTTAGTTTTGCAGTTCTCAAACTGTGGATTTGTCTCCAGAGATAACATGCTTGTTAACAGCAAAAATGTTTTTAAATAAATACATAAATAAATAATATATAGAGGTGAGAAATAACTGACCTCAACCCTATTGTCCCTCTGCAAATTGTGTACACAGAATCAATCCCTGACTCTCTCTTTAAAAGTGCAAAGTTTCAAAAAGTTCAATGAATTAGAAGATTTTTGGGGGCAGAATAGATCTGGACAAGGAGAAGAAGTCTGGAGGTAAATGTGAGAAGGGAGGGACAGGCAGTAGAAACAAAAGTGAAACTGTTTGAGCAGCATATTCCAGAAGTCTTGAGGTCTTTCTGAGTGTAGCCTTAATTGATTTGAAATCTGCCATACCATTCTCTCACTAAAAGGGAAAACCTATAATGGCAGTAGGCCGTAAAAGAGACCCAGTTTGGGAATATTTTAATGAAGTTCCCCTACCTGTGAAGAATATGTATTACAGTTGTAACAACCAACAGGAGTGCACTTTTATGTAGAAATCCATGATTAAATTGAGTCTTCCTGACTAGTGATTAAAATCAAATCCTGGTGCTCCCTGTTCTGAAAGCACCTTGGCAGGCTGCTTGTGTTAACTGTTACATTTACTCTTGTTCTGAAACAAATTCTTCATGGATGCTAGTTCTGTTAATTTGTGTACTTCCTGTTTCAGGGAGAGTTTTGTTGCGGGAGATCCAAGCTCTCACGTTCTACAGAGATCAATATACTACTTCTCGGCGGACATCTCCAATTCCCCAGTTACAATGTACTGGAGGCACAGCTGGATGTGTGTATGTTCCCATGGTTGTTCAGTGTCATAACAAAGGCTGGGATGGCTTTGATATACAGGTAGATTCACTTAAAAGTGCATGTAAATGAAATGCTAAATATTAAATAAGAATCTCTTTGCATGGACTGAATGAACTGTTCAGCAACCATAAACTGAAAAGAATCACAAGAACATTTCTAAATGGTAGTGCAGATTATTCCTTTAAAGATTGTTTAAAAGCATAGTTTTAAAGGGACATTGTCTGTTAGTTTACATCCCAAACTTAGATTTTGTTTAAAAGAACACTATCCAGTCAAATTTGAGCCAAATGTTAGGTTTCTTCAAATACACTTCCTGAAATCAGACCAATACAAAAGTCTCCATAGTAACCATACCTTTCTTTAGTGTGCAAATAAGGTCTCGTCTACATGAGAAAGTTGCGGCAGTTTAACTTAATTATTTTTAAACCGGGTTAGTTAAAGCAGTGCACGACCATACTTGGATACCCTTATTTTGGCTTTGTTGAAACAGATTGCCAATCAATTTATGCTAAAACAGAAACAAAGCATTCTGTAACCAAACACAGAGGTTTGTACCATCTTAGCTAAACTGATTTTTAAAACCAATTTAAGTTAAACTGATGCAAATCTTTCAAGCAAAAATGTGGTTTAATATTTTATCCAATAGTCAAAAGTTTAGGTAATAGCAAAATAGATTTCTGAGGAAGAAAAGCTGAAATGGGAGTCTTAGCAATCGAAACAGTGAAAGATCTTGGTATAACTTTGTAAATTCAGTCGAATTGTTTCTTCAGGAATTACCTATTTAAATCTTGCTAAAGCTATGCGTGCCCTATGGCTAAAGCCATTTTTTTGTTTGAGATAGGTACATCTTTAAGAGTTGCATTTATGACTCTCTTTACAGAATGGTTTCTTTACATCATTGTTTCTGATCCTGCAATTTAATCTGTGTGGGCAACCCTTCTGTCTCACTGATGTCAATGGTGCTCCACCTGGATACAACAGCCTGTTAACATGGATCAGATTGCAGGATTGGAACCTTGATTAGTATTTCATTGTAACTACCACACATCTTGTGGGGGATGCTTATTAAAACGTTTTAAAGGCTATTGTTGTTGTTTTTCTTACATGATACTCTGCAGTATTCTTTAAAGATGAATGCTTAGAAAAACCTGATTTGTGAACTACTGAAACATTGTCTTTTAAAGTTACAGTTGCTTTACTTTTTGAATGTTCAGGTTCTTTAAGTCAAAGGTTTGTGAATCTTGATAGCTAACTTTTAAAATACAGATGTCCAGACGCTTTCTTAATTACTGTTTTTAAATTGTTATTGCTATATTTCACTACATATATAGGAAAACAAACAAAGAGCTACTCTCACCCACCAGGAAATGGTTACTACTTTGAATTTTGTTTACTAATTCCAGTGGGAGTGTAAGGCAGACTTGGAGAACTCCTATCGCTTTGGAAGAATCGAAGTGAGCTGTGAAGGCTACGATTATCCAGATGACCTTTACATCTTAAGGGGATCTTGTGGTTTGCAGTATGGATTAGAGTTAACTGAGGAAGGCCAAAGACAAGCGAACAACTTTGGTGGAAGCTTTGGCTCCAGCTATTACCAATCAAGTAAAGTGAATTCTCAGGATTCCTCTAACTCTGTTGCTGGAGTGATAGTTGTAATGGTACTTCTGCTCCTTGCTTACGGATGTTACAAGCTATTCCTCAGTAATCAGCTGCCTCAACAGGATTTCTCTAATGGTGATGGACACGCTAGGACATCTTGGCAGAATACTCAGACACCACCTCCTCCTGGTTTTAAATCCAGCTTCACAGGTCTGGTTCTAAGCTTGTTGTAGTGTTAGAAATAAAAAGCAATGAGATATTGGTCTGGCTGCAGCAAATGTGGATGGGAATTGTTTTGTTTCTTAAACTATATCTTCCTGCATTGCTGAGTGTGAATGTCAGTTATGGAGCTCACAGTCATGAGTTCATTACTAAAGTTGCAACTAGCTTTGCACCATACTCTTTGGAGGAGACTTTCAAAGGCACAAATGGCCAACTCCTACTGACCCTCAAAGAGTTGGATGCCTGGCTGCCCTTTGTCTTTGAAACTCTCCCCATTATTTTTGGCAAACTTAACTTTTTTCAAAACCATCCTTTTAGCATGAAACTTCATATTTATTTGGTCTGGGGGGTTGGTCGGTCACAACTTGAAAGGAGTCAAACATTTTGAGTACAATTATTTTTGTGGTATGCCATTGTGCTAGGTGCTATATAAACAGAAAAAACACAGTCCAGTGCCCCAAAGTTTATAAACTTAAATATAAGGAAAGAGACAGCAGATGGATACAGACAGATCCACAGAGGTCCACAAGGAAACAATGAGATAAGGTTGGTCAGCATGATAGGCAGTGGTCTCAGCATGCCAGCAGCCCAGCCATGATTGTCAAGTTTTTTGTAGGCTTCATGGCAAAGGGGAGTTTTGAGGAGGGAGTTGACGGTGGATAATGCGGTACAGTAGAACCTCAGAGTTATGAACACCAGAGTTACAAACTGACCAGTCAACCACACACCTCCTTTGAAACTGGAAGTACACAGTCAAGCAGCAGCAGAGACCTAAAAAAAAGCAAATACAGTAGTATGTTAAATGTAAGCTACTTTTTTAAAAAAAGGGAAAGAAGCATTTTTTTCTTCATCGTAAAGTTTCAAAGCTGTATTAAGTCAATGTTCAGTTGTAAACTTCTGAAAGAACAACCATAATGTTTTGTTCAGAGTTACGAACAACCTCCATTCCTGAGGTGCTAATAGCTTAGAGGTTGTACTATAGTTGTGCAGATGTTTACAGGGAGTGCCTCCCAAGTATGTGGGGCAGCACAGGAGAAAGCATGAAGGTGCTTGTTTGAAAATGTAAGTAGTGGGCAATGGAGGCTGGCATCATTGGCTAATCAGAAGTGGGGGTCAACATTTTAATACTGACTGAGAGGTAGGGTAGGGATAAATCATGTGGAACCTTGAAAATTTAATGCTGTGAAATAGTGTGGTGGTGAGTGCTTTTATATGTATGTTAATGGGACTTGTGCTCTTAAATTCCATAAATGCTTTTGAAAAATCTGTTCCCATTCGCTTATTGTGGAATTTCTAAACCACGTGTCTGTGCCATGTGCCCATTAATGACCCTGGTGAGTTCCTACGGAACAGCAATGGGTATTGTTATCATTATTATGTGTTAGTATTATGAATCACCTACAAAACTCAGCCGTGGACCAGGACCCTACTGTGCTAGGGTGTTGTCAAGCGCAGAGCAAAAAGTCATTTTCTTCTTCCATCCTATTCCTTATCATCCAAATTTAGCCAAGGTCCCCGTCCTTGCCAGAGCCAACAGATTTTAGACATGCTAGGAAATTTTCCGTTTGTAAAATTTTTCTTTAGCTCTTATCTCAGATACCTTATTGATTTCCCTCAGACTACTATGGCATAAAGTGCATGAGACATTTCTGGCAGATGGTTTAGATTGGGCGAGTTCAGGGGGAGTTTGGAATGCCATCTCTGATCACTTTTTTTTATTTTTTATTTTTAGTAATTATGAATATGTTTATCTCTGGAGTTAGTTTAGAGTGCAGTTCTATTCTAAAATGTGACTGTAAATGACATTGTGAAATTCCACATTGCCTCTGACTCCAGGTTAAAAGGCTTCTGCTTACAATTAAAAAATCTGGCTTTTTCTAACTGATAATTCTGCAAGTTCAACCAGACATTTAAGTCAAGCTGCGTTTTCCCTGACTCATGCATCACCAGTAATGAAGATTTTGCAGTCTGATCTTAGTTAACAGTTCTGTTAATACACACTTAAGACAGAACTACCAGGAGATAAATGTGGTAGTGTTGTTTTAATCACTAGATTGAGCACATACTAGTCAACATACTTATTTACTCAAAATGGCAGCAAATTTGTTGAGTGAGAAGACTGGGAGGCAGTGTGGTCTAATGTATAAGGTACTGAGTGAGGTTCTGTTCCCAGCTTTGCCAATTACTTGCTGTGTGATCTTGGATGAGTATACTTGCCTGTATAAGCTCTTTGGTACAGGGACTGTCTCTTAATGTGTTAGAATCATAGAATATCAGGGTTGGAAGGGACCTCAAGAGATATCTAGTCCAACCCCCTGCTCAAAGCAGGACCATTTCCCAACTAAATCATCCCAGCCAGGCCTTTGTCAAGCCTGACCTTAAAAACCTCTGAGAAAGGAGATTCCACCACAGTGCGCTCACCACCCTCAGTGAGAGACTGTTTCCTAATATCCAACCTAAAGCCCCCACTGCGAAGTTGAAGACCATTACTATGCGTCTGTCATCTGCCCGAACGGAGAAACATCAGATTCCATCCTCTTGTGAACCCCCTTTCAGGTAGTTGATAAGCAGGCTAAAAATCTCCCCCTCAATATACTCTCTTCTGGGACTTAACCTAACAATCCTCAGTATCACCATTCAGCTCTCTCCGTTCTGAGTAGATCCCATTTGTTATACTTACCACCACCTAACATTTTTGTCAAGCCTGCTACGCAGACTGAGCTTATCTGTAATGCCAAGTGTTTTTTTCCAATCATTCCTTATCATTGTAGTGTTGGGCACAAAGAGAGCTAGAAGTACAGCGAAGTTACTCTAACGCATGAAGCCACCTAATTCAATAATAGAGCGGAACGTGATCACAGTTCCGTCAGTTCTGACCCTTCGAGCATGTTGCCTCACGGACACTTTATAGCAGACCAAAATGCCGTTAGAATCCTTCTTTGTAGCTAACAAGTCAACAGAGCGTTGTTTGACAAAAATTAAGACCTTGCAGATTAAGCTTCCAATCCAGTGCTACGTCCACTGTAACCCCTAGGTCGTTTCTGCAGAATCTTGCTTCTAGCATTCGGTCCTATGTCGTGACAGTGAAATGGATTCTTCCGTCCTAAGAGCAGGACTCTGCACTTGCCTTGTGACTTCATGGAGTGTTCTTTTGGCACAGCTAATTACTGATTTGTCTAGGTCCCTCTGTATTTCACTAATCACTACCACTCCTAGTTTATCTAGCTCAGCCCCCAGTTGTGTCATCGCGAATGCTTGAGGGTGCAGTCCACGATCACACTTAGATCATATTAAAGATGTTACGAACACAAGCCCAGGACCAACTTCTGGGCACTCGTTTGAAACCGGTGCCAGCTAGACATGGAGCTTTTAATCACTACCTCTTGAGCCGCAACAATCTAGTCAGCTTTCTATCCATCTTACAGTCCAATCATTCAGTCCATACTTCTTTAACTTGCAGCCAAGAATACTGTCGAGAACTGTATCAAAAGCTTTGCTAAAGTCAAGGAATAACACATCCACGCCCCTCAGCCACAGCAGTTATTCATCTAGAAGGCAATTAGGTTAGTTAGCCATGACTGCCTTCTTGGTGAATCCACGCTGATGTGTTCTGATCACTCCTCTCTAAGTGCTTCAGAATTGATCTCTTGAGGACCTGCTCATGATTTTTCCAGGGACCAAGGAGGCTGACTGGCCTGTAGTTCCAGATCCCCTTCCTTTTTTAAGATGGGCACTACATTAGCCTTTTCTAGTCTCTGGACCTCCCGATTTCTGGTTCTATATATGAAATGGCTCTGCAATCAACATCCCCAACCTCTTAGTACCCTTGATCAGCGCACCGGCCCCATGGACTTGTGCTTGTCCAGTTTTTTCTAAATAGTCCGAACCACTTCTTTCCCACAGAGGGCTGGTCACTTCTCTCTATACGGTGCGCCCCCAGTGCAGCAGTCTGGAGCTGACCCTGTTTGTGAAGACAGAGCCAAAAAATCATTGAGTACATTAGCTTTTCCCACATCCTCGGTCCTAGGTTGCCTCCTCAATTCAGTAGGGGCCAGACTTCCTTGACTTTCTTCTTGTTGCTAACATACCTCTGAAGAACCCTCTTGTTATTGCTAATCTCCTGTTATTCTTAACATCTCTTGCTAGCTGCAGCTCCAAGTGTGATTTGGCCTTCCTGATTTTGCTCCAGCATGCCTGAGCAATATTTTTATACGCCTCCCTGTTCTTGTGCAATGTCTAGTAACAAAGACACTGTTGGATGGAGCCACTAAGCCAGGGGTAGGCAACCTATGGCATGTGTACCAAAGGCAGTACGCGAGCTGATTTTCAGCAGCACTCCCACTGTGGGTCCTGGCCACTAATCTGGGGGGCTCTGCATTTTAATTTAATTTTAAATGAAGCTTCTTAAACATTTAAAAAGCCTTATTTACTTTATATAGAACAATAGTTTAGTTATATATTATAGACTTACAGAAAGAGACCTTCTAAAAATGTTAACATGTATTACTGGCATGCAGAACCTTAAATTAGAGTGAATAAATGAAGACTTGGCACATTACTTCTGAAAGGTTGCTGACCCCAGCACTAAACATTACTGTAATACAAACAGAAGGTGCCATTTTATAGAATATCAGGGTTGGAAGGGACCTCAGGAGTCCAACCCCCTGCCCAAAGCACAACCACTCCCCAGACCTATTTTTGTCCCAGATCCCTAAACGGTCCCCTCAAGGATTGAACTGATAACCCTGGGTTTAGCAGGCCAATGCTCAAACCACTAAGGTATCCCCCCCAAAGGAAATGTTAAAGAAGGTCCTGGGGAGACACCATCTGAAGGAGTAGGAAGATATCACAGGGGGAAAGGTCCCTCCATCTGAGGAGGGACTTGAACCCAGGACCCTCTGATTAAAAGTCAGATGCTCTACCAAGGTTCAATTTTTTAATGTAGTCACTTTCCAGAACAGAACTGCTCCCTGAAGCTTTTCAAATGGGGATTGATCTATTGAAGGATTGAAGTCATTTGGAGTCAGTCTCACAGTTCTTCTTTGTTAAAATAATTCTTTAATATGACATATTTAACTCTGAGGATGGTTAACTGCCACTGACTCATATTTGATAGCTTTTTTTTGTTTTTTTTCCCCCCATTTGCAATTTGAATTAAGGAGCTTATGGTTTTGGTGGCAGTTCCAGTTCTGAGGCCAATTTAGGACGAGGGTTTTGGACTGGACTCGGAACAGGAGGCCTGCTAGGATACTTGGCTGGTAGTCAGAGGTAAGCACTACACTCCCTCTCTCCCTCTCTGTTCCTAGTAGTCTTTACCTGGCTATAAAATATTCACATTGCTTCTGGATTTGAGCCTGCAGGATCCTGCATCATCCAAACTGCGAAGTCCTGCCACAGTAGCAATTCCCAGGTGGAAGCTGCAGCTTCAGCAAATGGGGCATTTTAAAAGGGTTCTATGAGACTGGGTTTTTTTGGTTAAGACACCTACCATTGTAGCTTGTTTAAATGAATTGAAAATTTAAAAAATTATGTAAAAAAGCTGTGTGGAATGTCTCCAGTGATATAGCTAATTGTTAATTAAATGGGCTGTTGATTCATTGCCGTTAACTCACGCGATTAACTCAAAAAAATTAATCACAGTTTTAATTGCACTAATGATAGAATACCAATTGAAATTTATTAAATATTTTTGTTTTTCTACATTTTCAAATATATTGATTTAAATTACAATACAAAGTGTATAGTGCTCACTTTATATTATTGATTAAATATTTGCACTATAAAAATTATAAACAAGGTGAATTGAAAAATACTATTTCATTTAAGTACTGTAATGTGATCTCTTTATCGTGAAAGTGCAATTTACAAATGTAGATTTATTTTTTTTTTGTTACATAATGGCAATAAAAAAAAAAGTAAAATTTTGAGCCTACACATCCACTCAGTCCTACTTCTTGTTCAGCCAATCACTCAGACAAACAAGTTTGTTTACATTTACTGGAGATAATGCTGCCTGCTTATTTACAATCTCAACTGAAAGTGAGAACAGGCATTCGCATGGCACTTTTATAGCCAGCATGGCAACATATTTACATGCCAGATATGCTAAACTTTTGTATGCCCCTTCATGCTTTGGTCACCATTCCGAAGGAAATGCTTCCATGCTGATGACGCTTTTTTAAAAAAAAAAATGCGTTAATTAAATTTGTGTCTGAACTCCTTGGGGGGATAATTGTCTCTTCAGCTCTGTTTTACCTACATTCTGCCATATATTTCATGTTGTAGCAGTTTCGGATGATAACCAAGTACATGTTTGTTTTAAGAACACTTTCACAGCAGATTTGACAAAATGCAAAGAAGATACCAATGTTAATTTTCTAAAGATAGCTACAGCACTTGACCCAAGGTTTAAGAATCTGAAGTGCCTTCCAAAATCGGGGTGGGATAAGGTTTAGACCAGAGGTTCTCAAACTGTGGTCCGCGAGTTCCATTCAGGTGGTCCGCAGATAGTTCCCTCTAAGGTGCGCACCTGGGCAGCCACACACAAGAGAATGAAGGGCCACCCACCTAATTAGTGGAGCCACGCAGGTGTGGCTCCACTAATTAGGTGCCTGGACCCTGGAGAAGATGCATATGTAAGGTGAGGTGGTGGCCTTGGGGGAAATAGGGGGTAGGTGGGAGGGAGCAAGGGAGTGAGAAGAGGGGGGGAATTTGGGACATGCAGGGCTGTGGCTGCCAGAGAAAGAGGTGACTTTCCCCAGCTCCAGGGCTGAGGCTGCTGGGGAGAGATTCCCCTCCTTCCCAGCCTGAGCTTGGGGGCTGCTGCAGCAGAGGAGAGGGCACATTAGAAAGGCAAGACTACTGATATTAAAATATTAGTGTGCTTTGATTTGTAGAACAAAAAAAACTTTATTAGGTTTTTTTTTTATACAGTGCTTTTATCCAAAGTGCTTTACAGTAGTTAGCTAATGGTACAAACAACATTTGGAAAGCTCATTAAGTGGTCCGCCGAGACCCTCAGCAATTTTCAAGTGGTCCACACAAAAAAATGTTTGAGAACCACTGGTGTAGAGCATGCTTTCAGAAGTCGTAAAAGAGCAATACTCTGATGCAGAAACTATAGAATCAACCTTCTGCTGGTGGCATCTGACTCAGATGATGAAAATGAACATGCGTCTGTCTGCACTGCTTTGGATAGTGATTGAGCAGAAACCATCATCAGCATGGACATATGTCCTCTGGAACGGTGGTAAAAGCATGAAGGAACATGAATCTTTAGCGCATCTGGCACGTAAATATCTTGTGATGCCAGCTACAACAGTGCCTGGCACATGCCTGTTGTCGCTTTCAGGAGACATCACGAACAGGAAGCGGGCAACATTATCTCCTGCAAATGTAAACAAAGTTGTTTGTCTAAGTGATTGGCTGAACAAGAAATAGGACTGAGTGGACATATAGGCTCTAAAGTTTTACGTTGTATTATTTTTTAATGCAGTTATTTTTTGTACATAATTCTGCATTTGTAAGTTCAACTTTCATGATCAAGAGATTGCACTACAGTATTTGTATTAGGTGAATTGAAAAATACTATTGGTTTTGTTTTTTACAGTGCAAATATGTGCAATAAAAATAAAGTATTGAAATCAATATATATGAAAATGTAAAAAGCATCCAAAATATATTTAAATAAATGGTATTATATTATTGTTTAACAGCGCAATTAATTGCATGATTAATTGTGAATTTTTTTAATCACATGACAGCCCTATAAATTAGCCTTTGTTTTTAATTTTATCTCCCCTAAAGTCACTTTGGGCTGGTTCCTGCTCTGCTGTGACATCCAGAATGCACCATTCTGTGACATTATAGGGAGCCAGATTCCAGTACATGGACTAGTCTCCCCACCTCGTATCCCATGAATGAAAATCCAAGTGGCATGTTACTTAAATATTACTTTGTACAAAGTAATAGGCAAAAAATGTGTTACAATAATAAAGTAATTTAAATATCTGAGCCCTCAGCTACCATTCACCTTTGAAATGTTTATTTAAAAATCAAAAAAATTTATAAACTCTTCCAAACAGCCTAGTAGGAGTAGCAACAGTTGCCATTTTAGTGGGATTTTATAGCTCTTCTGGGACTCTGCAGAGCACAAACTGATCTTGCACAGGAGGGTTTTGTTATCAAGTGACTGGGCTACCTGCAGATATGCCAGCTCACCTTTTATTGGGCTGTGTGTATTTAAGGAACAAAAGATGGGATACTAACTGATAAAAGCTTTATGACTCTAATACAAAACATGCTGGAATGCACTGAAGTTTCAGTCTACTTTGAAAAGTGTCAGAGGGGTAGCCATGTTAGTCTGGATCTGTAAAAGCAGCAGAGAATCCTGTGGCACCTTATAGACTAACAGATGTTTTGGAGCGTGAGCTTTTGTGGGTGAATACGCAGGTGTCCTGCATCTGACGAAGTGGGTATTCACCCACGAAAGCTCACGCTCCAAAACGTCTGTTAGTCTATAAGGTGCCACAGGATTCTCTGCTGCTTCTACTTTGAAAAGTGATTGGGAGGGAGCTGGAGGAGACAAACTCTGCAGAAAAAACAGTTTGGGATCAGAGACCAATTCTGATGTACAAGCAGCAATAGAATCCAACTGACACTCTTAGCTCTGAAGGGCTAACAGAAGTAAAAGCAGCAAAGCTGGCAGATATGACTGAATACACACACTGTGCAGATTTCTTCAGTAGGAGGAAACAGAAATGTTTACAGTGTCACTCTTTAGAGGAGAGTGGCTTGTTGAAGTAAATGAAGTCACCCCCATTAGGGCTCCTAGGATGTTTCAAATATCTGGATTTTTTAAGCTTTAAACTGGTCTAAACACCACAAAATTTGTATATAGAAAATATGTGCTTGTTGACTTCAGTCGGAGCTCTTGGGTGCTCAGAATGCCTGAAACTCGAGTCACTTATTTAGTGGTCTAAATAAGTATTTAACAGCCTAACTTTAGCTTCCTTTCTTAGAACAGATTTTAAGCCAACATTTTCAAACTTGTGACAGCACATGCCACAAGGATACCAATGTTACCAAGTACCATAGTAGCTTTGTTCCGTAAAAAAACTCTTCTTTCCCCATGTTCTGACAAGAATACGAAGAAATTATGATTCAAACTTAGTGTGAAGGAGTAGATTTTGGATTTTCAAAAAGTAGAAATCTCCTGCCTGTAGAAGTTAAGAATAAACTGAAGTGAGATGAGTCAAAGATCATGAATTTTACTCAGTGTCTCTAGTCACACCTGTATTGCAGTTGCTCATATCTTCTCTAGTAAAATGTCCTAGAGATATTTTAAAGCACTTTTTTTTTTTTTTTTTACATTACATGAATGTAGTAGAAGAACAAAGGAATTGCCAGACTGTATAAAAAAAAATCTAGTGCAGTTTCTGTCAATACTCGGCATCAGATTCTTCTTCGGAAGGTGCAAGAAACCTCCTAATCACTAGGAATTAGAGACTGGTTAAATCCTGAAGCATGAGGTTTAATATCTCTTCCAAAAGTTATTAGCATTAAGTAGGATAGCTCTGAAAAACCTTGTTGTTGATGTATATGTCTAATTCCTCTTTGCATCTTGCTAATTTTTAGGCCGAAAAATAAGTAAAATATGAGCAATTGCATTTTTCTACTCTCTTCTGCCTTTTTAAAAGAGATGCTTCACTCTGGGTGTTAATACCTTCTTAAACAGTGACCTTTCTTTAAAAACAAAAACAAACCAACTTAAATGCATGTTTCTTTTGTCAGGGCACAACCGCATTCCTCATACTTTCCTTATGCCAATCCATACGCTGGTCCTACCACTCCTCCTCCAGGCAGAAATTCAAGTGGCTTTACGGGGCCTCATCCCTCAGGGACAAGAACTGCTTCTGGTAAGGCAAAGACTGTTTTATTTTCCTGTGGCTTTTTAAGAGATTTTGGGGCTGATCCAAAGCACATTGAAATGAATGAACAGATTCCCATGGATTTTAGTGGGCTTTGGATCCACTCCTCCTGGGCAAAATAAAACCTAACATCTTGCTGGGTAGCTGTTCTCCATAAAGTTCCTTGAATGTGTGTGAACTTCCTACTGCAGATAGCTTATTTCCCAAAGTATTATTGATTAAATAACACAAATAACCAAAATGCCAAATTAGAGAGACAAGGCGGGAGAGGTAATATCTTTTCCTGGGACTGATACAGCTACAAGTAAACTGTATGCATGAAATGCCAGATTACCTTCCAAGACTGCTGCCTTCAGCTCTGTAATGACCATATTCAGGAATTCAAAATTTGTACATAGAATTATAGAAATGCTGGGCTGGAAGGGACCTCAAGAGGTCTCTGACAGGTATTTGTCCAGCCTGTTCCTAAAAACCTCCAATGACTGAGATTCTACAACCTCCCTTGGAAGCCTATTTCAGTGCTTAACTATCCTTATTGTCAGACATGGAGTACAATTAATCCCCATCATCTTTATAACAGGCTATTACATATATCAAGGGTAGGCAACTTATGGCACGTGTGCCAAAGGCAGCACACGAGCTGATTTTCAGTGGCACTCACACTGCCTGAGTCCTGGCCACCAGTCCAGGGAGCTCTGCATTTTAATTTAATTTTAAATGAAGCTGCTTAAACGTTTTAAAGGCTTTATTTACTTTATATACAACAATAGTTTAGTTATATATTATAGACTTATAGAAAGAGACTTTCTAAAAACATTAAAATGTATTACTGGCACATGAAACCTTTAAAATAGCGTGAATAAATGAAGACTCGGCACACCACTTCTGAAAGGTTGCCGACCCCGGACATATATGAAGGCTGTTACCGTGTGCCCCCCATCAGCCTTCTCTAGACTGTGGTAGTTGACTTGATTAAATGTAATAAATTTAACATAAAAAAAACTCTCCTTAGAAGATCATTAGGATTTAATTGCACCACTGTGCAATCCTTGCTCTGCCCCTTGTGCATCTGCATTGTGGTATAGTCTTCAATTACATGAACGTTTACTACTAATTTTTCTCAGTCACTGTGGAAGTTGCTGAGTGAATGAAACTGCTGAACTATATTTTTATCCTTGGTGTTCAGTGTGTGGTTCCCATCCTTATTCACAATACCTCCATTAAACCTCCATATTGTATGAGATAAAGGGACACAGGGCTGTCTGGTGGTCTGGATTGGCACACGGAGATTTTTCCTTTTTAGTGCCCCATCCACCCTACATTTTCAATAGTCAAGAGCTTGTTATAACACTATTGCAGGTTGTAGCATAGACAGAAACTTAGAAGTATTTCTTAACCAGACTAAAACTTCAGACTATCGAACTAAGCTACGATTCCATCTTCGCTACAAATTGAAACCAGGCTGTAACCAGGTCTCTCTTAACTCTTTTCTCATGTAAATAGGTTTTGTCATTCCAGATCATCACCTTTTCTTCTTTGTTTCCATGGAGGCAGTAAAGTTGCTTTAGGTGCAATGAGTTCGTCTTTCTCTTGCTCCTGCTTGAGTAGTGGCAGCTTATGGCAAGTGCCATAGCTGTGTTCTAAGATATTGCTCGTTCATTAATATGGGGCCAAGGGTTGATTATTAATGAACATTTATATTATAGTAGCAACCAAAGACTGTCATCAGGATTGAGGACCCGTTCTACTTATCCTCACATAGCATTCAAAAAAATTCCTGGTCTGGAGGGTTTGCAATCTAAATGACACATGTGGAGCTTCTCTGTAGGCTTTCAGTGAACATCATGTTCCCTGCACTAGGCCCGTCCTTAATAGTCTGCAGACTTCATTAGTCTGTTAGGGAGTTCTCCTCTCTTCTATTTGTGTGTGTTTTAGTAAACTCTTTTGTCAGAAATCAGACAGTCCAAGTCGTCGCCTAGAAATCTTTCCCAGGCCAGTTCAGTGTTACGCTCTGTCACACTAATCCTGTGGCTACCTTTAACACAACTCCGTTATCAGTGTGTACAAGTGTAAAGGAGAGGGGAACCAAATGGAAAGCTGGTGGCTGGGCTGAAGCTGTTAATGTTTTTGTAATGATTGTCTTTTTCCTTTGCAGGTTTTGGAGGCACAAAAAGGAGATGATGTTCTTAGTTTCCTGGCATGGTTGCAGTTAAATACACTCTTCCTCCCTGCATTTTAGCGTCGTCTTTTTAAAATATGGAACTTCAGTTTTAAAAACTATTGAAATCCTTCTCCAGAGGACTTAGAGGCTGGGTGTTGAGTTAGTTTGTTTATAAGATGTTGTTATAGATGTTATGCTTTGGATATTTGTTTTGAAAAGAAAATGGAGATAAGATCAGTGAGCAGATACTGCTCTTGGTGGGGAAGAACAGTTTTTTTGATGTGTTCAGGTTAGTCTGTATGACTGTGTGGAGAGGAATGAATGAATGAATGAATAAATATAGGCAATGAGTTTTTCATAGCCCTAACAGAGAGGTTGGATACTACCATCTTGTTTAGAGGTTTAGCAGGTATCAAAACATACCCTATTTTCCTATAATAAAAACAAAGTTCTCCAAGTTTACAAAGGGATATCTTACCAATCTTTACTATTTTAGCGATCTGGCAATGGTACCTGTCCCAGTCTTCCAAAATAACTAGCTTACCATGCCCTGGGAGCCAGTTCTTTTCAACCAGGGTTTCTCAGTCTTTGTGCTCCAGCATCTGCAAGCCAGTGGGGATACAGGGACACTAGCAAACTTGGTAATAAAACACTCAAGCCCAGCTTCCCAAAAGATATTATTGAAATCAATGGAAGAGAAAGGAGCCTAAATATCTTTGAGGATCCGGACCTCAGTACAGAATGAAGCCTGGCATGTAAGGAATTGTTCAGCTCAGTGCTGTTTTCTGAAGATCCAGTTGGTCTTTTTCACTTATAGAATTGATGTGTGTTACAGTAACAGTGAATTCAGTTAATCATATATGCAGGCATTGTCCATAATTGTAGGAGTGCAAAAAAAGAATAGAGTTCTGATGTTCAGGACTTTTTCTGCCTTTGTCCCACATGTAATGGGGATCTTGGCATCAACATTGAGGCCTGAAGGTTGTATATTTGAAGACTTCCTTGCTTTATCATTCATCCTTGAAATGACATGACTTTTATGTGCATTATTAGGTATTTAGTTTTTTAAATATATATCCGCTGGGTGACTTAGCCTAGATAAGAAGCAACTGGCCATTGCCTTTAATTCCAAATCTCGTCAGAGCAGATTGATGTGTTAAGTGCTTATGGCCACATTTGTTTTATCTATAGTAGGGCTCCAGATGTTTCAATCACGGGTGTTAGCTATGGTGGAAAGCTCTTACCAGAAAAATCCTTAGTGCAGACACAGCTTGTGCCTCAGCCACCATCCTTCCTTTAGGGAGAAGTGGCCAGGACTCAATTGGTTGGGAGTGATCACTGTAATTTGACAAAGAGCATTGCTGCCCCTACTCAAAAACTAAAATGTCTTCCTCCAGAGCACAGCAGACCTCGAGACTGAGCCCAGAATGTGAATCCAGGTCTCCTAGGATATGTCTACATTGCATCTTGGAGGCATGGTTCCTAACACAGGTAGACAGCATGAGCTGAGTTAGTGAGGGTCTAGCACACTAAAAATAGCAGTGTAGATATTGCAGTGCAGGTGGTAGCTCAGGCTACCTGCCCAAGCTCAGATCCAGGGGTCAGGTGGGCTTGGACTAGGGCAACCAGCCAATGCTCTAACAGCCACACTGATATTTTTAGTGCACCAGCTTGAGTGCTGAAATCACACCTTCAAGCTGCAGTTTAGGCATACCCCTACAGGGCTGTGTCTGAGCCAGCTCTGCCGATTTTGTTTTTAAAAATGTTGTAGCCTTTTTCAGTAACATGGACTCTGTGGCCCTTTGGCATTGCTTTCTGATGTTGTTTTGGAACCACCAGTGATGGGCTCTGTGGGAGCTTCCCCTACCTTCTTCACATCATGATCTAGGAAGGGAAGAGGAGCTGCTTTAAAAAGCAAAGAAACAGGATCCTCTAAGGACCACTAGAGGTATGAAGAGAATAATATGACACTGAGGCCAGGTATGCACTAGAAACTCTTGATGGTATAGTAATGGCAGTTTGAGTGGTAATTTTTTTAGCAACATTTCAGTACCAGCAAAAGTCCTAATGTAAACCTGGCCTCAATGCTAGTAGGCGCAAAAAGAAAAATATAACCACAACTATTATTAAGCACAAATGCAATTGTTTAAGACTATTTTGCCTGAGTTTGGGGCTTGTTTCATGCAAGAAGACTACATTTATAAGAATCCTGTTAACCAAGAAACTATTAAGAATGAGGAACTGACACTAAAAATAGTCCGCAAAAAGAACAGGAGTACTTGTGGCACCTTAGAGACCAACAAATTTATTTCAGCATAAGCTTTCGTGGGCTGCAGTTCACTTCTTCAGATGCATAGAATAGAACACACAGGAGATATTTATACATACAGAGAACATGAAAAGGTGGAAGTATGGAACACTTAGTCCCAAATTTGTAGAAATTTTCTACTTCACCATCTGAGAGATCTGGATCTGCTTTCTGCTGGACTAGTGGGGACCAAGACTACTGCAGGAACACCACATTCAGGCCTTGGCTTGCTCATTACTGATCCTGACAGCCAAAGAAGGAACACTGTTTTAAAAAAAAACAAAAAAAAAAAACCTCTTAACTGTCTATGTGTGAGACAGTCACCCTTATACAGCCAGAAAGACAGTAACTGATCTGGGACGGTGGGCACGTCCAGGATGGGAGTTTTGCTGTTTAGAGCTGCCCGAGGACCACATGGTTGTTCGGGAGAGGAATTGAGCAGGTTCATTTTCGCTCTCAATTTAGAGAACAGAATAAACAGGGAGAGAGCATTAGTCTTACTGTTGGCTTGCTAGAATGCGCGTGTAACTATCTTAGCTCTTATAGTAAATGGTAGCAAGGGTTGATAGCTTTTTTTGGTGGGGTTTTTGGTTTTGTTGGCCAAGTAGAGGAACGTAGCGTATTTTTACTTAGCCATCTTGATATTTTTTAGCTATGTATCATGCCATTTAATTTGTAATTTATTTTCTCATTGAAATTTAATGTATGATTTAGCTTTTTTAGCACTTTGTTTCCTTGCTGTGCAAGATAAATATCCATTATCATAGAACTGTCTGGATGGAGTTTGAATTCTGTGCTTGGCTTAGAAATACATAATTGTGTATATTACATGCTTCATATAATGCTTTGCTTTGTATTTTGAATATTATTATGTATTTGTTCTGATGGGTAACCTTGATGACATTGATATTTCTACAGCCCTACCAACCTATCCATTGATTTATTTTTATTAAAGCAACAAAGGGCAAGGCAAAAGCAAACAATTCATGGGGGGAGGTACTGTTTCAAACCCCAGGAAGTACACTGTATCTAAAGCCTAGATGACTCTTCTCGTTACCATGTTTTTACAGTATACCATGATGCTATTTTACAGCGCACTGTAATACCACTGCACCTTTGGAGTGACGGTTGCATCTCATCATTGGCTTCCTAATCAGCATTATTAGCCTGCACATCCATCTGCAAGGCTGGTATATGCCATCTTTTGTTTTAAAGGGGGGAATTATTAGAGGATTTATTATTGTCAGTCTTGCAAACAAAATCTAGCAAAACAATCTAATTCCAATGTAAGAAAATATAAGAACAACCATTCTGGGTCAGCCCAAAAGTGCATCTCGCCCAGTATCTTGTCTTCTGACAGTGGTCAGTGCCAGGTGCCCCAGAGAAAATGAACAGAGCAGGTAAACATCAAATGATCCATCCCCGGTCGCCTATTACCAGCTTCTGGCAAACAGAGGCTAAGGATACCATCCTGCAAATAGCTATTGATGGACCTGTCCTCCATTAATTTACCTAGTTCTTTCTTGAACCCTGTTATAGTCTCAGCCTTCACAACATCCTCTGGCAAAGAGTTCCACAGGTTAACTGTGCATTGTGTGAAGAAATACTTTTGTTTATTTTAAATCTGCTGCTTATTAATTTTATTGGGTGAACTCTAGTTCTTGTGTTATGAGGAGTAAATAACATTTCCTTATTTACTTTATCCACACCAGTCATGATTTTATAGATCTCTCTCATAGCCCCCCTTAGTCATCTCTTTTCCAAGCTAAAAAAGTCCCAATCTTATTATCTCTCCACAGATGGAAGCTGTTCCTATGACCCTTAATTAATTTTTGCTTGGACCTTTGGCTGAAACTTTTATTCCAATTCCGAATATCTTTTTGACGATGGGGTGTACCACAGATGACAGAACAAAGAGTAATGGTCTCAAGTTGCAGTGGGGGAGGTTTAGGTTGGATATTAGGAAAAACTTTTTCACTAGGAGGGTGGTGAAGCACTGGAATGAGTTCCCTAGGGAGGTGGTGGAATCTCCTTCCTTAGAGATTTTTAAGGTCAGGCTTGACAAAGCTATGGCTGCGATGATTTAGTTGGGGATTGGTCCTGCTTTGAGCAGTGGGTTGGACTAGATGACCTCCTGAGGTCCCTTCCAACCCTGATATTGTATGATCTGCACACAGTATTGAAGATGTGCGTATAACATTAATTTATATAGAGGCAACATGATATTTTGTCGTTTTATCTATCCCTTTCTTAATGATTGCCAACATTCTGTTAGCTTTTTTGACTGCCACTGCCCACTGAGTGGATGATCTCAGAGAATTATCCACAATGATTCCGAGATCTCTTTCTTGAGTAACAGCTAATTTAGATCCCATCATTTTGTATGTATAGTTGGGATTACGCTTTCTAATGTACATTACTTTGCATTTATCAATATTGAATTTCATCTGCCATTTGCCCAGTCAACCAGTTTTGTGAGATGCCTTTGTAGCTCTCTTGAGTAGTTTTGTGTCACTTGCAATTTTTCCACCTCACTGTTTCCCCTTTTTCCAGACAATTTATGAGTATGTTGTACAGACCCCTGGGGGACACCACTATTTACCTCTCTCCATTCTGAAAACTGATAATTTATTCCTACCCTTTGTTTCCTATCTTTTAACCAGTTACTGATCCACGAGAAGACCTTCCCTCTTATCCCACGACAGCTTACTTTGTTTAAAAGCCTTTGGTGAGGGACCTTGTCAAAGGTTTTCTGAAAATCAAGTTACACTATATCCACTGGATCCCCCTTATTCACATGATTGTTGACCCCCTCAAAGAATTTTAGTAGATTGGTGAGGCATGATTTCCCTTTACAACAAGCATGTTGACTCTTCCCCAACAAATTATGTTCATCTATGTGCCTGACAATTCTGTTCTTTACTGTAGTTTCAACCAGTTTGCCTGGTACTGAAGTCAGGTTTACTGGCCTGTAATTGCCAGAATCAGCTCTAGAGCCCTTTTTAAAAATTGGCGTCACATTAGCTATTCTCCAGTCATTTGGTACAGAAGCTGATTTAAATGATAGGTTACAGACTCCTTCAGAACTCTTGGGGGAATACTATCTCGTCCTGGTGACTTATTACTGTTTAATTTATCAATTAGTTCCAAAAACACCTCTAATGACACCTCAATCTGAGACAGTTCCTCAGATTTGTCAACTAAAAAATGGCTCAGGTTTGGGAATCCCCCCTCACATCCTCAGCCGTGAAGACCGATGCAAAGTATTCATTTCGTTTCTCCGCAGGGCCTTATTGTCCTTGAGTGCTCCTTTAGCATCTAGATCGTCCAATAGCCCCGCTGGTTTTTTTTTTTAACAGGCTTCCTACTTCTGATGTACTTTTAAAAAAATTTGCTATTACTTTGAGTCTTTGGCTAGCTGTTCTTCAAATTCTTTTTTGGCCTTCCTAATCATATTTTTACACTTCATTTGCCAGAGTTTATGCTCCTTTCTATTTTCCTCGCTAGGATTTATTCTACTTTTTAAAGGGTGCCTTTTTGCCTCTTACTGTTTTTACTTTGTTGTTTAGCCACAGTGGCACTTTTTTGGTTCTCTTACAATGTTTTTTTAATTTGGGGTATACATTTAAGTTGAGCCTTTATTATGATGTCTTTAAAAAGTTTCCATGCAGCTTGCAGGGATTTCACTTTTGGCACCGTACCTTTTAATTTCTGTTTCAGTAACCTCCTCAGTTTTGTGTAGTTCCACTTTCTGAAATTAAATGCTACCGTGTTAGGCTGCTGTGGTGTTTTCCCTGCCACAGAGATTTTAAATTTAATTATATTACAGCCACTATTACCAAACAGTTCAGCTATATTCACCTCTTGGACCAGATCCTGTGCTCCACTTAGGACTAAATCAGGAATTCCTTCTCCTATTGTGAGTTCCAGGACTAGCTGCTCCAAGAAGCAGTCATTTAAGTTGTCAAGAAGCTTTATCTCTGCATCCCGTCCTGAGGTGACATGTACCCAGTAAATATGGGGATAGTTGAAATTCCCCATTATTATTATTGAGTTTTATTATTTTAATAGCCTCTCTAATCTCGCTGAGCATTACATAGTAACTATCACCATCCTGGTCAGGTGGTCAGTAGTATGTCTCTACATCAAATCTTATAAAAGAATACTTAATTTAGAGTGCTTTGAAAAGTAGTCATATGTAAGGAGAGGATTCCAGTTGAGTTGCATTCATCCCCCCGCCCCCCACGTTATGCTAAGCCTAACTTTGGGTATGTTTAAAAGTGCTTTAGTATTAGTGAATTTCAGATAAAAAGGATATTGACTAATTAATCTTTCAGAAATTTATAACTAACTGTAAAAAGTGGTGACTGATGCATGAAAATTCCACTCTAGGAGAAGCAGTTGTTGTTTGTCTGCCCAATATTCTATGGTACACTTATACTAAAAGAAACCAAACTACCTATTGCTGACAGCAGATGTTGGCAATTGATGTAGCTCAGCTGGTGTTGAACACTATCTAAGCTACAATATTAAGTGCATTGTAACATGCTTTGGCCACAGCTATGTTTAAACATTTTTCCCCCATTGCTTTTTCTGAACAGATACAAAAAAAAGCCAATTTACAACTGTGGTTAAACATGGCTGGGTTGTAGTGCACAAGGGCCTAACAGGAAAGAGAAGGCCCCAGCAGCACAAAATTTGAAAGAGAGGAAGCTGAAAGAGTACCTGAGTACCCAGAGCTATAACTGACTGTGGTACCCCTAGTATCAAAACTGACAACTTCACTTTCCATTAATGCATTATTCTGCACTGTGTACGTGACATCAGGGCTGCAAAAGAATAACAGATTCTGTGGTTTTAAGGTATTTCCATAAGTTTAGCTACTTTCTGCAAAATATAAAGCCTGGCTTACACTAGAAAGGGTTTGCCAGTGTCACTATTTCACTGACTCCTCCTAGCGTAGGCAGCAGCTTGTACCAGTAGAAGAGTTCCTTTGCTGACATAAATGCATCTACAGCAGGACTTTTGCTGGCCTCGCCGTATCAGTTAGCAGTAGACCAGGCTTAAGTTTTCGTTTAAGAACATTCATTTAGTCTTCTCTTGCACAGAGAAAGGTTGTGATGCTTAGTTGTGATAACTCCACCTTCCAGCCTTCTGGCCTGACATTTTAATTTTAACTGCTGGTTGGGCCTATTTAAATGCCAAACTTATTAAGCGTGGCAGTATAAGGAAAGAAAGGTTAATAGATAACTTGGTCATGGTCTAATAAGGACCTGCACAGAAGGTGGCCTAAGAGCAGCTATTTTTTCTCTCTAGTAGGCAAGATCCACTGGCTGGAAGTTGAAGAAAGAAAAAATCTAAATAGAAATAAATGCAGCTATTTAACAGGGAGAGGGATTACACAGCTTCCTAAGGGATATGGTAAATTCAGCATCACATCTACACGGTTTCTGTATCAATTTACCTATAGTGCAGTTATATTGCTACAGCTTACTTCATAAACTCCTTTATACTGATGTAACTATCAACCCTTGGAGTTGCATAGATTATAAATTTCTAAACCAATATAGTTAAATAGATACAAAAAATGTGTGTAAACCACGAGTTGGGGGGCCAGAAGGTACAAAGGGACTTAGGTGTTGCAGTGCTTAACTCCTAGGGACCTTTTTGCCTCATGGAATTGTCAGCTCCAAGTTAAGCTCAGTAAGAGAAGAGTTAAGCACCTAAGAAAGGGTTGCTCAGAAGCCAGGAAGCAGAGGTGAGACCCACCTAACCTAGCCCGGTGTGAAATGCAGAGGAAAGGCATAGGGCTTAGGTGCCTTTTGTGAATCTAGACCTTTAGTGCCTTTGATCTGGGCCTCGGGTGCCAGAGAGTACTCTGCACTGGAATAAGAGACCCCAGCATAGTCATTGCTGGGATGGATCAGCTGAGTCAGGCTTACAGAGCTCAAGCTGCAGGGCTAAAAATTGCAGTTCAGGCTTGGACTGGAGCCTAGGCTTTGGGACAGTCCCCCTTGTGGGGTCCCAGAGCTTAGACTCCAACCTGAGCCCACAGATCTATCTACACAGCAGTTTTACAGCCCTGCAGCCTAAGCCCCATGAGCTTGAGTCAGCTAACCTGGGCCAACAACTGGTGTAGACATACTTTGACTGACAGGCAGGCAACAGCTGCCTCCCTTTGCTAAGGATTCTCAACAATGAACCCTCTTCTGGAGTTAGGTGCCTCTGTCACATCAGGCCTTTCTCAGGGAGAATGACTCCCCCCCACCATCATACCCAATAGCCTAGTGGTTAAGGCACTCATCTGGGATGTCAGAGACCTAGCTTCAAGTCTGCTCTAACTCAGGCAGAGTGGTGATTCACACCTGGGTCTCCTACATCTTAAGTGAATGCCCTAACCACCGGGTATGTATGCACACTCAGACCTACTGGTGCAATAAATGGGGGAAAACCTCGTTTAAGAATCCCACTGGGGCTTCAACTAGCTTGTTAGCTGTGGGGGGGCGGGGGCAATATCTGGATTTAGGTGGCTTCGCATGTGCCTACTGCCAAAACATAGGGATTTACAGGGTTAGTTGGCAACTGAGCAGTTGTTTTGAGAATGGCAGCAGTGCATAAATGTTGAATGTGGTGCCTAAGTCCTTTGAATCTAGCCTGGAGTCTTGAAATCAACATTGACTGTCTTTTTGAGAGATGCTGTAGTTCAAATACAGCTTATATTGGGCTCCCTTGTGAGACAACAGGAAAGAATAATCCCTTCCACTGAAGGGATCACTGGGTAGCTCTCTATAACTTGTGTTATGCAGGTCAGACTAGAGCATCAGAAAGAATCAATAATCTATGACACTCAGCTGGAGTGAAATTATTTTTCTAAAACGTATTTTGGCTCCCTTCTCCCCACACTTCAGGCTTAATCCTGTTCTGAGTGAAGTCAATGGAAGTTGCACTACTGACTACAGCGAAGCAAGATCAGGCCTTTCTGTACTTATAGGAGCAGCTTTGTCAACTGGTTTTCTAAAGCAAGAACTTCCTGTTCTGCTGCCAGGGCTGATAAGACTGGGATTGTTCTTAAATCTTCATCTTTAGTGTGTGTTTGTTTCTGTTTTGGAATCACTCAAGTAGCAGCTGAGGCCTACCACCACCACAAGCAGCCTTGGACTTATGAAAATAAGATTCACCCAGGTAACAGACACTGAGCAAATCTGCTCAGTTACTTGTGCATCTTCCATTAATTTCAATGTAGCTGCATAAGTAACAAACAAAAATATCATTGTAAACGGTGAAGGGCAGGAACGCTCTTTGTGCATGCGTGCAAAATCCAGCACAATGGTCATCCCTTATTAGAGCCTCTAGGCACATCTACAATGCACAGAATACATAGTAATGAACACAGCAATCACTTGACTGCTTAACACACAATGCATCTTATTAGTTTCTTTTTAAAGAATGATATTATCCCACCCCAAGGTGCAACCATAAACTTTTTAAAATTTTGAATCTGTTACAGATTTAAAAAACTGCATGTGTATCTCTCTCTCCTATGATTGCTGGCACTGAAATGAACACCGAATGGCATTAACTTTGCAGAACCCATAGATATTTAAAAGTGCAAAAGACAAATCAAAAGGCATAACACTAAGAATTAAATTCACTACAGATGTTAATTACTTCCTATGTACTTTGTTCTTTCCTCAACTATATTCTAGTACTTGTGTAATTGTTTCATATAATCTGGACAGCTATAATGTACCAAATGTGAACCTGTGTATTTCACCTTTACTCTTACTTTTGAACATCTCCCTGGGTATCTCATAGACTTTAAGGTCAGAAGGGACCATTTTGATCATCTAGTCCAGGGTTTCTCAAACAGGGGTTGCCGCTTGTGTAGGGAAAGCCCCTGGCAGGCTGGGCCGGTGTGTTTACCTGCCCCATCCGCAGGTCCGGCCGATTGCGGCTCCCACTAGCCGCGGATCGCTGCTCTGGGCCAATGCGCTTCCAGCAGCTCCCATTGTCCCGGAGCAGCGATCCGTGGCTAGTGGGAGCCACAATCGGCCGGACCTGCGGACGGGGCAGGTAAACACACCGGTCCGGCCTGCCAGGGGCTTTTCCTACACAAGCGGCAACCCGTTTGAGAAACCCTGATCTAGTTTGACCTGCACAACGCAAGCCGCAGAATCTCACCCACCCACTCCTATAATAAACCCCTAACCTATGTCTGAGCTATTGGAGTCCTCAAATCATGGTTTAAAGACTTCAAGGTGCAGAGAATCTTCCAGCCAGTGACTCGTGCCCCATGTTGCAGAGGAAGGTGAAAAATCCCGAGGGCCTTTGCCAATCTGCCCTGGAGGAAAATTCCTTCTCAACCCCAAATATGGCTAAGTTAAACCCTGAGCATGTGGGCAAGACTCACCAGCCAGCATCCAGGAAAGAATTCTCTGTAGTAACTCAGATCCCACCCCATTTAACATTCCATCACAGGCCATTGGGCATATTTATCACTAATAGTTAAAGATTAATTCCAAAATTAGGCTATCCCATCATACCATCCCCTCCTTAGTCTTGAAGCCAGCTATGTCTTTTGCACCCACTGCTCCCCTTGGAAGGCTGTTCCAGAACTTCACTCCTCTGATGGTTAGAAACCATCTAATTTCAAGTCTAAACTTCCTGACGGCCAGTTTATATCCATTTGTTCTTATGTCTACATTGGTACTGAGCTTAATTAATTCCTCTCCCTCCCTGATATTTATCCCTCTGATATATTTAAAGAGCAATCATATCTCCCCTCAGCCTTCTTTTGGTTAGGCTAAACAAGCCAAGCTCTTTGAGTCTCTTTTCATAAGGTAACTTGTCTACAAGCTTAGAGCACAATCCTGAGAAAACCTATGCATGTGAATAACTTTGCTCCCATGAAGGCCCATGACTTCACTGATACTGCACACCGTAAATTGAAACTACCAAGTAAAGTTGCAGGCTCACTGAGGCAGGAACCATCTCTTACTATGATCTTGGTCAGAGCCTCTCAGTGCTACTGCATACAAATAATAATCACTGAGTGATCAAGGGTTAATTCTGTTTGAACTAATAGAAGAGTAAACAACAAAAGATATGCATATAGGGTCCTTGATTTCAAAAGGCAAAATAGAAAAAAAGGAATTAGCTAGGGAAGTGGACTGGACTGAAGAACTCAAGAATCTGAATGTGGAGGAGACTTGGGATAACTTGCAGAAGCTATCTGAAGCCTGCATCCCAAGCAAGGGCGGGAAATTCATAGAGGAGAGTTTTAAAAACCAAGCTAGATGAATCCAAGCATCTCAAACGGTATCATACGAAAGCAGAAAGCCTACAAGGAATGGAAGATGGGAGGGATTACCAAGGAAAGCTTCCTCCTGCAGGTCAAAAAGTGTAAGGAAAAGTGAGAACTGCCAAAAGCCAAGCAGAGTAGGACTTTGCCAAGGAAATTAAACCCAATATTAAAAGGCTCTTTAGCCACGTAAATAAAAAGAAAATAAGGAAAGAAAAAGTAGGACTATTATGCAGTGAGGATGGGATAAGGATTAGAGATAATGTAAGTATGTTCCACAGCATAAAAGTATACTTTGCCTCAGTTTTGATGAGGGTAATGAGTTTAGAAGCAGTGGCAGGGTGGCTAATGGGAACAAGGATATGGAAGTAGAAATTACCACATCCAACATGGAAGCCACACTCAAAACAGTGTAATGGGATAAATTGAGGGGGGGGGGGGAGCAGATAATCTCTATCTAAGAACATTAAAGGAACTATCACATGAAATTGCAAGCCAACTAGCAAGGATTTTAATGAATCTGTCAACTTGTCACCCTATATAGTTAGGGACATAAAGGATGAATCTGTCACCCTATATAGTTAGGGACATAAAGGATAAAATATAACATGATTTTTAAAAAGTTAGATTGTGCCAGACCAACCTGATCACTTTGAGAAAATAACCAATTTTTCTAGACAAAGGAAATGTAATAGATCTAATTTACCAGGATATCTGTAAAGTATTTGATACAGTTTCACATGGGAAATTAGTTAAATTGGAGAATATGGGGTTTAATATGAGAATCGAAAATTAAGGAACTGGTTAAAGAAGAGACTACAACAGGTCTTGCCGAAAGGTGAGCTATCAGATTGGAGTTCCTCAAGGATTGGTTTTGGGACGAATCTTATTTAACATTTTCATTAATGTGAGAGTGTGCAAATAAAATTTTGTGGCTGACCCAAACTTGAGAGGTATTGGCAATAAGGAGGAGGATCAGAATATCATACAACATGATTTAGATAACCTTGAAAACTGGAGGAGTAGAAATGGACAGAAATTTAATAGTGCAAAGTGCAAGGTCAGGCATTTAGGGACTAACAAGAATTTTTGCTATAAGTTGGAGATGTATCAGTTTGACAACAGAGGAGGAGAATGACATGGTGTATTAGCTGATGAAAGGATGACTATGAGTTGCCAGTGGTGCAGCTGTGAAAAAGTTGAATGCAATCCTAGACTGCATCAGGTGAGGTACTTCCAGAAGCAACTGGAAAATGTTAGTACCATTATACAAGGCACTGGTGAGACCTTATCTCAGGGGTCGGCAACCTTTCAGAAGTGGTGTGTCAAGTCTTCATTTATTCACTCTAATTTAAGGTTTCACGTCCCAGTAATACATTTTCATGTTTTTAGAAGGTCTCTTTCTATAAGTCTATAATATATAACTAAACTATTGTATGTAAAGTAAATACATTTTAAAAAATGTTTAAGAAGCTTCATTTAACATTAAACTAAAATGCAGAGCCCCCTGGACCGGTGGCCAGGCCCAGGCAGTGTGCGTGCCACTGAAAATCAGCTTGCGTGCAGCCTTCGTCACGCGTGCCATAGGTTGCCTACCCCTGCCTTATCTGGACTACTGCATGTTTAAGAAAAGATTAATTAAAACTGAAACAGGTGCAGAGAAGAGCTACTAGGATGATCAGAGGAATGGAGAACCTACCTTACAAGAGAAGCCTTAAGGAGTGTGGCTTGCTTGCCTAACAAAATTAAGCATGCTCTCTATACATACATCAGAGGGATAAACACCGTGGAGAGAGAGGAATTATTAAAATTAAGGACCAATATTGGCACAAGAACAAATGGATATAAATTGGCTATCAATAAGTTTAGGAATGAAAAGGAAACTCAAAGGATAGCCACTTCTTTCCATCGTACCCCACTTTATGGGTAGGGAATCCCAATGGCAGCTTTTTTCTTATCTCAGATCTCTCCTGGATGGGAGCCAAAGAACAAAGAGGGCAGAACAGGCAGAATCAAAGAGTGAAAGGATGACATGGACCAGGGCCGCCCAGAGGATTCAGGGGGCCTGGGGTCTTCGGTGGCGGGGGGCCCCGCTTTGGCAGTAATTCAGCAGTGGGGGGGTCCTTCCGCTCCAGAACCCGCTGCCGAAGTGCCCCAAAAACCCGTGGTGGGGCCCCCCCACCGCCGAATTGTCTCCAAAGTGGGACCCACCGTCAAAGTGCCGGGTCTTCGGCGGCAATTTGGTGGTGGGGGGTCCCTCAGAAGGACCCCCCACCACCGAATTGCCGCCGAAGACCCAGAACGAAAGAAGCTCTGGGAGCCCCAGCCCCGCGAGAGTTTTCCAGGGCTCACGGAGTGAGTGAAGGACCCTACTCCAGGGGCCCTGAAAAACTCTCATGGGGGTCGCTGCGGAGCCCGGGGCCTGGGGCAAATTTCCCCACTTGTCCCTGCCTCTGGATGGCCCTGACATGGACTGATTTCACCACTTAAAGTGATGCAGTCAGTATTGCCAACTCCAACTGTTCAAAAATCATGAGACTGACTTAAAATTATGAGATATTTAAAAAATAACACAGCCCCCCGCCCCCAAATATGCACCCAAGTCATTGGCAGCCAGGAGCCTGCTGTCCTGCAGGCTGTGGGGTTATTTCAAGATTTGTTCCTTGAATTTTTTTCAAGTATTGGCAAGTCTGGGATTCTGCTTATTAGCAACCTCTCAGTTCCCAGCAAACAAGGACAGTTACCTGTTCCGTGACTGGCGTTCTTCGAGATGTTTTGCTCAGGTGTATTCCACTATAAGTGTGCATGCTCGCCATGTGCACCGGTGCTGGAAGTTTTTCCCTTAGCAGTACCTGTAGTGGGGGAGCCCCGCTGTGACCCCTGGAGTGGCACTGACATTTCGTGCTATAAAGGGGGCTGTGCGCTCCCCCCACCCTGAGTTCCTTCTTTCCAGACAACTCCAACAGAGGAGAAGGAGGGTGGGATGTGGAATACACCTGAGCAACACATCTCAAAGAACGCCAGTCACGGAATAGGTAACTGTCCTTTCTTCTTCGAGTGATTGCTCATGTGTATTCCACTATAGGTGACTCCAAGCTATACCTGATGGAGACAGGTAGGAGTTTAAATGTAAAGTTTTAAGGGTTACCTGGGTGCAGCACTGCCCTACCAAACCGGGCGTCATCCCTTGTTTGGAAGACGATTGCATAGTGCAATGAAAAGGTGTGGACAGAGGACCACGTAGCAGCCCTACAGATGTCCTGAATAGAGACATGAGCCACATAAGTCACTGACGAGGCCTGGGCTCTGGTGGAATGCACCTTTTACAATAGGAGGCGGGGGAACCCCTGCCAGGGCATAACAGGTGCAAATGCACGAGGTGAGTCAGCGGGAGATGTGCTGGATGGACACTGGCTGTCCCCTCATATGCCTGGCAGAAGCAATAAAAAGCTGGGGGGACCTCCTAAATGACCTGGTTCTGTCCGGGTAGAAGGTCAGTGCTCTGCGCACGTCCAACGTGTGCATGCTGCATTCCTCATTGGAGGAATGGGGTTTAGGACAGAGGATCAGGAGAAAAATATCCTGATCCATGTGAAAAGCTGAGACTACCTTTGGCAAAAAAGCGGGGCGAGGGCGGAGCTGAACCTTGTTCTTATGGAAGACCATATACGGTGGTTCAGAAGTCAGGACCCTGAGCTCCGAGACCCGGAGAGCTGAGGTGATGGCCACTAGGAATGCCACCTTCCACGACAGGTGGGACCACGAGCACGTGGCTAACGGCTCCAAGGGAGGCCCTGTGAGGTGGGAGAGCACCACGTTCAGGTCCCAGAGTGGAACCGGGGGTCTGGCATATGGGAATGCCCGATCTAACCCTTTCAGAAACCGGGCTGTCATGTGATGCGAGAACACAGACAGACCCTGCACCAGGGGGGTGGAAGGCCGAAATGGCCGCCAGGTGCACCCTGACTGAAGAGGGCGCCAGTCCTTGGGTCCTAAGGAAGAGGAGGTAGTCGAGGACAAGCTGGATAGATGTGGAGGAAGGAGAGGAACCTCTATCCTTCGCCCACATAGAGAACCTATATCATTTAGCCAGGTAGGTGCGATGTGTGGAGGGTTTCCTACTTTCCAGCAGGACATTCCTTACATCCTCAGAACACCTCCCTTCCTCCTCATTTAACCACGGAGCAGCCACACTGTCAGGTAGAGCGCGGCTAGGTTGGGATGGAGAAGACCATCTTCCTCCTGGGAGAGGAGGTCAGGGCAGATCGGGAGCCTGCACGGAGGTGCCACAAAGAGTTGCAGTAGGGACCCATACCAATGCTGACGGGCCCAATGCGGGGCTATGGGAATAACCCTCGTCCCGTCTGACTTCATCTTCTGTAGGACCCTGCCTATTAAGGGGAAGGGCGGGAAGGCATACAACACGGGCCCCGACCATGGGAGCAGGAAGGCAAACCATTTTGCCCCGTTGCCTTCCCCCCCCCGGAGCAGAATCGAGGACACTGTTGATTCTGGGCAGTGGCAAACAAGTCTACCTGGGGAGCATTCCACTGTAGGAAGATCATCCTGGCTACCTCCCTGTGCAGGGACCACTCTTGCTGCTGGGAGAACACCCTGCTTAGACAGTCTGCGAGTATATTGCTCTTGCCAGGCAGATACAAAGCCCGCAGAAGTACGTTGTGGGTTATACAAAACTCCCACAGGAGTTGGACTTCCTGGCATGAGGCCTGGGAATGCGTGCCCCCGTTTGTTGATGTAATACATGGCGGTCATGTTGTCTGTAAGGACTCTGACCACCTTCCCCTGTATGTGCTGGCAAAATGTGCTGCCACGCACGTGCAAACGGGTGTCTGACTGTTCTTCAAACAAGGCCTTGCCATCAAACAGCAGGTCCTGCATTATAGATTGGGACTCAGCCGACAGCCCCGAGAGCGAGAGCCACGATGCCCATCTCATGGAGACTGCGGAAGCCATCGTACGAACGGCTGTGTCTGCTGCATCCGAAGCCGCCTGGAGAGCTGCTTTGACCGTGGCCGCAGCCTCGTCGATCAGAGCCCGAAACTCCTTTCCGTCCTTGTCTCGAAGAAGGGGCTCAAACTTAGAGAGGGAACCCCAGAGATTAAACTTATACTGGCTCAGCAGTGCCTGGTGGTTGGCTACTCGGAGCTGGAAACTCGCAGACAAATAAACCTTTTTCCCAAAGATGTCCAGTCTACGAGCGTCCTTGTCTTTTGGTGTGGGCGCGGGCTGGCCATTCCGCACACGGTGGTGGATCAACTCTACCACCAAGGAGTTAGGAGTGGGTGGGTGTATAGGTACATGTGACCCTTTGTGCGGACAAAGTACTTCCTCTCAGCCTTTTTGGAAATTGGCCCAAGCGAGGCTGGGGTCTGCCAGGGGCCAGTGGGGATGTTGGCTACTCCCTGATGGAATGGGAGCGCCACACGCCCCGGTAACGAGGAGGCAAGGACATTAAAGAGGTTATCGGAGGGCTCCTCCATCTCCTTGGCCCAGAGCTCGAGATTTGCTGCCACCCTCCTAAGCAGCTCCTGGTGCACCTTGAAGTCCTCTTGGGAAGAGGGAGGCTGCACTGCAACTGAGTCACCCTGCGCCAAAAAGGTGGATGGTGCGGTGCTTTCAGCAACCGACGGCATCGTGGGCTTGACGTCCACATCCGGTGCCAGAATCGGTGCCGGGGGTTCGGCACCCACAGTCTGATCCCTGTGCCGGGGAGGCCTCACCTCCTCTGAGGCCACGGTGCCCAGTGGCACCATTGTCCTTGCCAGGGAACGACTTGGAAATGAGACGCATCAGGCACCGGCAGGGCTGGTTGCTCATGCGGTGCGGCACGGCCTAGGGAGAGACAGGTGCATGCCGACGCCGAAGTCCTAGAGGAATGCACAGTGCCGTAGGAACAACTGGAGCAGTCTCTATCATGACGGCTCCTGCCTTGAGACTTCGACCTGGAGGAAGTCGAGAGGTAAATGTCTGAAGAGGTGTCTCTGGACTTCCTGCGGCGCCTGTGACCATGGCGCCTCGGTGCCGGGGGCTCTCAGGACGCACTCTGAGCATGGCCTCTGTAATGGCGGGCGCTTGAGTACAAGCATCAGTGCCGATGGCGGCGAGACCTGTTCCTCTCGGACTGACTGGAGGAGGAACGGCACCATCTCTTGTCACCTCCTTGATGGCGTCCGAGACCGGAGGAGTGGGATCCGCTCACTGAAGACCTCCGACACCTCCGGGGATGGCTGATGGGCGCCCAAGGGTGGCTTCCCATGGGATTGGGGGCCCTACTGAGGTGGCACACCCGACACCGGAAGCGTCAGGATATCACGCATGGCCTGAGCTGCCTCTGGTGTTGAAGGCATGCGTACTTCGGGTGAGGCTCGTGCGGACGGGACTGGACTACTCCGCTCAGTGCAAGTTGGAGGTCTATGTCCTGATGGGGATTATGGGCTGCCCAACTCAGGTCTGGCCTCACCCCTCTGCTACTCTCGGCGCCGCTGAGTCCTCCTCCCTTGTTTAGCAGGGGAGCAATGCCAGCTCGTTGACGGCGCCTCGCTGTGCACCAAGGACACGGTACCGGGCACGGAATCAGGATGGTGCACCAGAGGCACTTTGCTGCACACCAAAGATGAGGTGCCAGGCATGGGGTCGGATCGACGCGCCGGTGCTGGGGTCAATGCTGACTCCATGAGGAGAGCTTGAAGTCAGATCTCACGCTCCTTTTTTGTTCGCGGCTTGAAGGAGCGGCAAATTTTACACTTCTCACTAATGTGAGCCTCGCCCAGACAGCAAAGACACTGACTGTGTGGATTGCTTCTGGGCATGGAGTTGCGACAGGAGTCGCACGACTTGAAGTCTGGGCCACGAGGCATGCCCCAAGCCAGGCTTTGCAAGAGAAAGTTCAGCAAACAAGTTTTCAAGGAAACTGGATACCACTAAGGCTATAACGCTGCAGCCAAGGCTGGAGCAAGTTTCAACTACCTTCACTGGTGGCAAGAAGGTACTGAGGGTGGGGGAAGCGTGCAGCCCCCTTTATAGCCTGATATGTCAGTGCCACTCCAGGGATCGCAGTGGGGCTCCCCCACTACGGATACTGCTAAGGGAAAAACTGCTGGAACCGGTGCACGTAGCGAGCACACACACCTATAGTGGAATACACAGGAGCAATCACTCGAAGAAGAAGTTGCTACTATGTTAGAATTGCCAATAAGCAAAAGGCAAGTTTGCAGGGCTGCAACCTATCTGTGAATTGCCTTCCTGGGCTGCAGCCTTTCAAACCTGCATGCAGCGAGGGAAAATGTTACTAACCACATTCCTATTGCCAATATCTGAATCCCGTCAACATTAATGTCAATGGGACAGGATCAGTTCCAGGCAAGATGTTGCAATTAAACTAAAGTTGTTGATATCAGAATTATAATTACTAAGCAATATCCACTGTACTTCCTTGGGCTCCTGTGGCGGCTCCTACAACTCCTAGGCCCCAGCCCTGCAATATGCAGTATGTAGCTCAACGGCTGCATAGAGCCTCACTGACTTCGCTGCAGGAGCATCAGTCCACCTTTGTGCGCCACGCAGCCCCTCTTTGCCCCCAGCTCCTGCCTTGGACTCGGGTCTCTGCTGCAGCTCCTCTGTGATTAGGTGGTCCATTTCAACCATCCCTAATTTAATCAGAGTACATGGAGCTGGAGATACCATCAGCTGAGACCTACGAGGACTTTGATCTAAGACCTCAGAGGAGAGTCATTTATTTTTTAGAAAAAAAAATTAAGAAAATGGTTAGACAATAGTTTTTTAATTATTAAAAAAGATGAAAACTTTTTTTTAAATAGTGTATTTCTAATACCTTGGTCAAAACTGGCTTGTTTAATTCCAAGCAGCATGGTTTCTCATTTAGCATTCATATTTGCAATGTTTTACAACTGTGCATACGGTTACATAGTGAATTATTCCCTGATCCCCACCTCCTCATTGCAAATTCTTAGCTCCGGTATAGAGGAGAACATGTAAAATTAACCAAGCTTGTGTTTGCTGGCAAGGGAAGAGAACCATATTGGAACACAACCCAGGAATGGCTGCTGTTCTGATGATAACATGGGACTGCATGCACTAGAGAAATGACTCATTGCTGACAATGGGTGGCAGCGACAGGTGCAGTACAATCAGTGCTGAACACTATTTAATGGCAAGTGTAGCCCAGGGCAAACTGGGTTCCATGCGGTTCCAATGCACTTTGACCCGTTTTGAGCCTCAGTTTCTGAAAAAGTCCAGAAATACTGGCAGTTAAATCATATTCAGCATTGATCTAGCTGCACCTGTTTCTGACACCTATAAACCAGGCTATAGAGAGAGAAATACAAAAGGGGCTTGATTTTTACCTTCATTGCATTCGGAATCTGTAGCAATTCTGGGCCTTCTGATATTGCTTCAGAAAGCACTGGGGATATTCAGAAAAGCACCAAGAAAGCACTCTTTTGGGGCCTGGACAAATGCTGATAAAACATTTCATCTGGACAAAGGTCAGTTCTGTTTCACAGCACTTCTCGAGTAGCAATGTTTACTGTTCACTCCCCAATCTTGCAAGGAGCTCAGTGTGGGCAAGCCCCTACCCCCATACAGAGGCCTGCTCATTCCAAAATCAGGCCACAGCTGGAAAGAGACCCATTCCAAGAGCCACATAAAGCATTAATTCATGCTGTAGGAAGAGATCAGATACTTTCTAATGCGGACTGAAGTGTTTTGATTTCAAACTATTTCTCTCCCATAAACCACTGCATGGAAATTCAGCTTTTCCTTATCTACTGCCTTATAAAAAACAAGAACTCTAAACAATATTGTAAGAGGGGAATCTCACTCCATTCCTTGCTGGAGTCTTTCCAATCTATCTGCATGTTCCTGTGCATATTGGTATTATTGGCCAACCAAAGTGTTATTTTGCAATGTGGTTTGTGCTAGACTAATTTGAGAGCTTGATCACTTGAGTTAACTCTGAAGTGAAGATGCACACTGGGAGGCTGAGGCATGTCCTCCACTGTTGCTGCTTGGGGCCTCCTCCTGCCTGGAAAGGGGAGGGGGGTGAGGCCACTGGGGACCTACATGGTAGTGATGGACCCACATTTTAATGTGCATAGGGTCCTTGATCTCCTTGACTCAGCCTCAGCCGTATTTGTCGCCTCCTTGTGCACCAGATTACAGGTGACTCTTGGAACATGCACAAGAGCAGTGCAGCCTCCTACTCGCTGCCGCTGCAGTTCTAATTTCCCTGCTTAGTGGCCAGGTTTCTTCAACTGAAGCTAATCCAAAGATCTCTCTCATATTAGTCAGGGCCACCCAGAGGATTCAGGGGGCCTGGGGCAAAGCAATTTCGGGAGCCCCTTCCATAAAAAAAAGGTGCAATACTATAGAATACTATATTCTTGTGGGGGCCCCTGTGGGGCCCAGGGCCAATTGCCCCACTTGCTCCCCCAGCAGCCCTGGGAAAAATAAACTTTTAAAAACCTTCTGCATCTCAGAACAAACCCAGTTTTGAGAAAACTTCTTTTCAAGTCACCTTTACAAGGTATCACTGGGTCTCAGCATCAACTAGTGCTAAAAGGCACTAAAGCTCATTAAAAGGGTTGGACAAAGATTTTCCATCAAAACTTTTCTTGGATCGAAAACTAGGGTTTTTTTTTAAAAGTAGAAAAAAATAATGGACAATATCTGCTTTCCTTCAAAATTTGTTGTGGTTTTTTTAATTGAAAAGCTGAAATTAGTCTGCCAAAACCTGAACATGGCTTGGGGTTTCAGAAGTGCGTGGCCAAATATTTGCTGCTTGCTGTGTTTGATTGTTTAAAGAAACAATACAAAAATTCTGATTAAAAAAAAATCCAAAACTTTTTAACCACCTCAGCTTGTGACCAAATGCCTGAGCCCATCCAGACAGAGATTTTTCCAGGTTTCTGATACTCTGCTGGCTTCCTTAACTCACATCTGTCTCCATAACTTTGGGTTCATTTAGCTTAGAACATAAGAACGGCCATACTGGGTCAGATCAAAGGTCCATCCAGCCCAGTATCCTGTCTACTGACAGTGGCCAATGCCAAGTGCCCCAAGGGGAGTGAACCTAACAGGTAATGATCAAGTGATCTCTCTCCTGCCATCCATCTCCACCCTTTGACAAACAGAGGCTAGGGACACCATTCCTTACCCATCCTGGCTAGTAGCCATTAATGGACTTAACCTTCATGAATTTATGTTTCCTAGAGGCTGGCTCCATGGGGTCCCTCAGAAACTGGAGACGGTTACTGAGGGTTTGTCTTTAGTACAGCTTATGTACATACTCCACGAACTGAGCATTTGACCTTGTTCCAGAATCTGCGATGAGCCTATGTTGTGAAAACTGAAATGCTCAAAATAGCATATGCATGTGAATGGACACAGGGTGCTAAAATTAAATCAACACAGGGGTTCTCAAACTGGGGGTCGGGACACCTCATGGGGTCACGACGTTATTACTGGGGGTTGCAAGCTGTCAGCCTCCACCTCAAACTCTGCTTTGCCTTCAGCATTTATAATAGTATTAAATATATAAAAAAGTGTTTTTAATTTATAAGGGGGGGGGTTGCACTCAGAGGTTTGCTATGTGAAAGTGGTCACCAGTACAAAAGCTTGAGAACCACTGAATTAACCCCTCTGGAGCCTCGGGGAATGCAGGGAAGGGGGGTCTCCCTTGGTGGGATTGGGAAGGAGGTAGGTGGTGTAGGATATTGCTCTTCTCATGTGATCCCTCCCCCATGGCTCTCTTGGCTCTATCACAGTTAATCTAAAGTGGCTAATTTTAATGAAGCTGCCCTCCCCTGACATGAATCTCCCTATGGCACTGAAAGTAAACGTAGACTATAATTTGGCATTTGAGAAGTGAAAAGGATGGTAGCCCAAGGGAAAAGATAACAGCTTGGCTCTTTGTGTTAAATAGCTGTCTGCAAGCCTCAAACTGCTGAATGAGCTTTAGGGTAGGGAAGGCTGTGCCTCCCCAAACAGCCTGGCCCTGCCTCCTATCTGACCCCCACCCACTTCCTGTCCCCTGACT
>NC_133773.1:11110603-11142543 GCF_003597395.2 Chelonoidis abingdonii | reverse complement strand
AAATTGAGGGGGGGGGGGGAGCAGATAATCTCTATCTAAGAACATTAAAGGAACTATCACATGAAATTGCAAGCCAACTAGCAAGGATTTTAATGAATCTGTCAACTTGTCACCCTATATAGTTAGGGACATAAAGGATGAATCTGTCACCCTATATAGTTAGGGACATAAAGGATAAAATATAACATGATTTTTAAAAAGTTAGATTGTGCCAGACCAACCTGATCACTTTGAGAAAATAACCAATTTTTCTAGACAAAGGAAATGTAATAGATCTAATTTACCAGGATATCTGTAAAGTATTTGATACAGTTTCACATGGGAAATTAGTTAAATTGGAGAATATGGGGTTTAATATGAGAATCGAAAATTAAGGAACTGGTTAAAGAAGAGACTACAACAGGTCTTGCCGAAAGGTGAGCTATCAGATTGGAGTTCCTCAAGGATTGGTCTTGGGACGAATCTTATTTAACATTTTCATTAATGTGAGAGTGTGCAAATAAAATTTTGTGGCTGACCCAAACTTGAGAGGTATTGGCAATAAGGAGGAGGATCAGAATATCATACAACATGATTTAGATAACCTTGAAAACTGGAGGAGTAGAAATGGACAGAAATTTAATAGTGCAAAGTGCAAGGTCAGGCATTTAGGGACTAACAAGAATTTTTGCTATAAGTTGGAGATGTATCAGTTTGACAACAGAGGAGGAGAATGACATGGTGTATTAGCTGATGAAAGGATGACTATGAGTTGCCAGTGGTGCAGCTGTGAAAAAGTTGAATGCAATCCTAGACTGCATCAGGTGAGGTACTTCCAGAAGCAACTGGAAAATGTTAGTACCATTATACAAGGCACTGGTGAGACCTTATCTCAGGGGTCGGCAACCTTTCAGAAGTGGTGTGTCAAGTCTTCATTTATTCACTCTAATTTAAGGTTTCACGTCCCAGTAATACATTTTCATGTTTTTAGAAGGTCTCTTTCTATAAGTCTATAATATATAACTAAACTATTGTATGTAAAGTAAATACATTTTAAAAAATGTTTAAGAAGCTTCATTTAACATTAAACTAAAATGCAGAGCCCCCTGGACCGGTGGCCAGGCCCAGGCAGTGTGCGTGCCACTGAAAATCAGCTTGCGTGCAGCCTTCGTCACGCGTGCCATAGGTTGCCTACCCCTGCCTTATCTGGACTACTGCATGTTTAAGAAAAGATTAATTAAAACTGAAACAGGTGCAGAGAAGAGCTACTAGGATGATCAGAGGAATGGAGAACCTACCTTACAAGAGAAGCCTTAAGGAGTGTGGCTTGCTTGCCTAACAAAATTAAGCATGCTCTCTATACATACATCAGAGGGATAAACACCGTGGAGAGAGAGGAATTATTAAAATTAAGGACCAATATTGGCACAAGAACAAATGGATATAAATTGGCTATCAATAAGTTTAGGAATGAAAAGGAAACTCAAAGGATAGCCACTTCTTTCCATCGTACCCCACTTTATGGGTAGGGAATCCCAATGGCAGCTTTTTTCTTATCTCAGATCTCTCCTGGATGGGAGCCAAAGAACAAAGAGGGCAGAACAGGCAGAATCAAAGAGTGAAAGGATGACATGGACCAGGGCCGCCCAGAGGATTCAGGGGGCCTGGGGTCTTCGGCAGCGGGGGGCCCCACTTCGGCAGTAATTCAGCGGGGGGGGGGGTCCTTCCGCTCCAGAACCCGCTGCCGAAGTGCCCCAAAAACCCGTGGTGGGGCCCCTCCACTGCCGAATTGTCTCCAAAGTGGGACCCGCCATCAAAGTGCCGGGTCTTCGGTGGCAATTTGGTGATGGGGGGTCTCTCAGAAGGACCCCCCACCACCGAATTGCCGCCGAAGACCCAGAGTGAAAGAAGCTCCAGGGGCCCCAGCCCCGTGAGAGTTTTCCGGGGCTCACGGAGTGAGTGAAGGACCCTGTTCCAGGGGCCCTAAAAAACTCTCGTGGGGGTCCCTGCGGAGCCCGGGACCTGGGGCAAATTTCCCCACTTCCCTCCGCCTCTGGACGGCCCTGACATGGACTGATTTCACCACTTGAAGTGATGCAGTCAGTATTGCCAACTCCAACTGTTCAAAAATCATGAGACTGACTTAATTTATGAGATATTTAAAAAATAACACATTTGGATCTCTTGTTATTGGCATTCTATTCACAATGTTAAGCTTTTCTCCACAACCACAAGGGCTAGAAACTTACTTGAAAAATAACTGAGATTCTTATGTAATTACATGACTCAAGGAGCTGGCATTCTAAGAAAAAACACCAAATATCTTGAGACTTACAATAAAGTTGCAAGAGTCGGCAACAATATGGTTATACTTTTATTAAACTGAGGTCAGGGGACAGCAGTTACCCCTACTTTATCCAACCACAATAATAACACTTTTTTAGATCAAAAGTGCTATGCCAGCGTAGTTCTCAATGTTCTTTACAAACATGAGTAAGCATTATTACCCATGTTTTACAGAGAGCACTACTCAGGCACAGAGAAATGAAGGGGAACATTTTCAAAGCTGGAAGCATAAATTCACATCTATGTAAAAAAATAAGTGGTTTGATTTTCAAAAGTGCTGAGCACCCAGCAACTCCCACTGAAATCTATAAGAACTCTGAGTACTCAACCTCTCTGACAAGCAGGTTGCTTTCACTTTGGTTTCTAAACAAAAAGGCAAGATTAAAACATCTGACTATTTGGATTTGAAAATATGCAGCTGTATGCAACATAATTATTCATTGGATGAGTTTTCAAAAGCCTTAGGTCTTGGCTACACTTGCAAAGGTAGAGTGCTGTGAGTTACACCAGCCCTCAGAGACCGCAGCAGGGAAAGCACAGCTGTGTGTTCACACTGTCAGCTGCAAGCGCAGTGGCGTGGCCACAATGTGTGGCACTTGCTGCAGCATTGGGAGCGGAGCATTATGGGTCCTGTCCCAATGCCATGTGATGCATCACTTTGCATCCTTGCAATCCCTGTGCTTCTGTCCACATTTGGCACCATCTTTCAATGTTTTTTGTACTCTGCACTCTGTCTTCCCTTTCAGTCTGGGGAATGGATACTGAACTTGTGAGGAATATACTGATGGGTCTTGCCAGCATGCAGGGCCAGCTCCAGGCACCAGTGAAGGAAGCAGGTGCCTGGGGTGGCCAATAGAAAGGGGTGGCAGTCTGTCCTTTGTTGAGGCGGCATGTCTGGGTCTGCAGCAGCAATTTGGCTGCAGGTCCTTCAGTCCTTTGCTTCCTCTTCAGCGGCACTTCGGCCGCTGCTCAATCAGGTTTTTTTTTCTTTTTTCTCTTCACTGCCACTTGGGGTGGCAAAAAAGCTGGAGCCGACTCTGCCAGCATGTCATAAATTGCAGTTGAGTTACTCCTTAAGCTACAAAGTGACAGTGAGGAGTCCGACAATGCTGTCCACTCACATAACGCATACGACACAGGATTGCTTGTGGTATTCATGAACATGCTCACCACAGTGGAATGCCATTTTTGGGCTCAGGAAACAAGCACTGATTGGTGGGATCACATTGTCATGCAAATCTGGGAAGACGAGCAGTGGCTGCAGAACTTTCGGATGAGGAAAGCCACTTTCATGGCACTGTGTGCTGAGCTTGCCCCCACCCTGTGGTGCAAGGACACGAGATTGAGAGCTGCCCTGCCAGTGGAGAAGCAGGTGGCTATTGCAGTCTGGAAACTGGCAACTCCAGACAGCTACTGATTGGTCACTTACCAATTTGGAGTGGGAAAGTCGACTGTTGGAATTATGTTGATGCAAGTTTGCAGGGGCATTAATTGCATCCTGCTCAGAAGAACCGTGACTCTGGGCAACGTGTGATATTGTGGCTGGCTTTGCACAAATGGATTTCCTTAACTGCAGAGGGACGATAGATGGGACTGACAACAGACCACCTAGCCTCCGAGTACATAAATCAGAAGGGGTATTTCTCTATAGTCCTCCAGGTACTTGTGGATCACCGTGGGCATTTCATGGACATTAATGCAGATTGGTCCAGAAAGGTGCGTGATGGATCTTTCGGAACACAGGCCTGTTCAGGAAGCTGGAAGCCAGGCCTTTCTTCCCAGACCAGAAGATCACCGTAGGGGAAGTCGAAATGCTCATTGTGATCCTTGGAGACCCCGCTTACCCTTTAATGCCGTGGCTCATGAAACCCTACACAGGGAGCCTTGACAGCAGCAAGGAGTGGTTCAGCAACAGGCTGAGTCAATGCAGAATGACTGCTGAGTGTGCTTTTGGCCGTTTAAAGGGTGCTGTCTGTATGGGAAGCTGGACCTGTATGGGGTGCTTTACCCTCCATAACATTTCACTCAAGCATGGATCTCGGAGGTTCAACACATGGAGGCTGAATTTGCACAGCCAGAGAGCAGGGCTAGTAGAGGGGCCCAGCGTGGGGCTGTAAGGATTAGGGATGCCTTGAGGGAGCAATTTGATGCTGAAAGCCACCAGTAATGTTTGGGGCCCTGCACAGGAGTGAAGTGCAGTGGTTCCAATGCTAGTAGGCATCTGTGTTTGCTACATATGATGGGGAGGGATAGCTCAGTGGTTTAAACACTGGCCTGCCAAACCTAGCATTGTGAGCTCAATCCTTGAGGGGGGGCATTTAGGGATTTGTGGATTTAGTTGGGGATTGGTCCTGCTTTGAGCAGGGGGTTGGACTAAATGAGCTCCTGAGGTCCATTCCAACCCTGATATTCTGCAATTCACTGACTTGCAGTGCCTGGGCTACAGTATCTTTTACTTAATGCAATAATAAAGAATGCTTTCAAAGCCAAAAAGATCATTTATTGAAAAGAAACACAACTTCTTGGGAAACAGAAAGGGCATGGGACATCTGTGCTGTGTGGGAGGAGGGAAGGGGGCAGGGTGGGAATGGGACAATCACAGATTTGCGCATGTCCTGTTATCATACTCAGCCTTCCTGTCTGGAGTGCCATGCAATGAGTGCTGCACTTCAGGCTGGCTAAAATGCATGGTGATGGGGGTTGAGTGCACTGGGTATGGGTTGTAGTTTGCAGGGCTGGGTGGTGAAGCTACAGGTGTTGGAGGTGGCTGGTGGCTATATGAAACTGGTTGTTGGGGAAAGTGGGTTGTAGGTGACATGGGGGCACAAGGGAAAGAGTTTTGGGACAAGGGCTGCAGGGGGGTGGGCGACCGTGGACGTGCTCCGTCTGCAGTGCTATGAGCACCTGGATCGAGTCCATTTGGCACTCCATGATGCTTAGCAGCCGCTCCATGCTTTAGCGCCGGCAATCTGCATTCTGCTGGTGGAGCCCCCTTTCAGTCTCCCACAACTCCTGTACTTTTTGATTTTCATTAAGGGACTGCTGCATGACTTCATGCAGCAGGTCCTCTTTGGTTCTTCACGGACGCTTCCTGATTCTTCGGAGTTTTTTGGCCATTGATAACAAGGACGGCTGGGATCTCAAGGTTGCATCTGTAAAGCCAAAATGCAACACTTAACAGAGGCAGACTTGTTCACACTAGACAGAGCAATGATTTGGCTGTACTTAAAAACAAGTTCAGTGTATGCAATAGCAGAAATTGCCCCTCCCAAAGCGAGTGCACATAACCCACAGGAGCCCCAAAATGGTGAGTAACCACGGGGGCAAAAGGGACTGATTGTTTCATGGCCGTACTGTCCTCTGGAGTTCTATGCCTTGGGGAGAGCCAACAGCTGCAGGGGGCCCCTATTCTGAACACTGTCCCCACATTTTCCGCAGGATGAATTCGTCCTGGAAGATATCTCGCTGCTGAGGGTGACCTGGGAAGCAAGGGAGGGTCTTCTACTACAATGCAGCTTCTGCACTGGCCCTTATGCAGCTTGCCTGTGTGCAGCAACGGTCCCCTAGCCCCTCACGGAACAGTGGCATGGACATGTTAGCCTTACTGGGACAAGGAGCACAATAGCTCTGCCAAGGAACCTGTGCAAGCAGATTGCTCAGCTTCTCAATGAGACCTTTGAAGAGATCACTGAGGCCAATTACCACAATGTGAGAGAGTATATCCATGCCCTATTCTGCCTCTAGGCATGCCTGCAGCCCTAACCCTCCTCACCCCAAGAGCCCACACTGAACAACTTCCTTCCCAAAATAAAAGCTGCTTACCAGGCACCTCCTCTGCTGCTTGTTCTTCCCCAAGCACCATCCACTGCGACTGGCTACCTTCCTCCTGGCTTGAAAACAGCTCCTGACTGCATGCATCTAGGGATGCCAGGTCATCCTCTGGCTCTGCCCCGTCCTCCTCCTCAGCACACTTGCTCCTGCTTTCTTCCTCCTGCCTTGTGGAACTCTGTGCTGCTATGGCCTCTGAAGTGTCAATGGTGGTCTTTGGAGTGGAGTTGAGGTCACTCCCAAGCATCGCATCCAGCTCTTTGTTGAAATGGCAGGTCGTGGGGGCAGCAGCGGAGCGGCAGTTTGCCTCCTGCGCTTTGTGGTAGGCATTTCGCAGCTCCTTCACTTTAACCCTGCACTGCATCCCAGTCATGGCCCCTTTCCATCATGTCCCTTGATATCTGCCCAAAGGTATCATAATTCCTATGGCTGGAGCGCAGCTGGAACTGGACAGCTTCCTCCCCCCAAACACTGATGAGGTCCAGCACCTAGCCATGCTCCACAATGGGGATCACCTGGTGTGTGGAGGCATGGTCACCTGGAAAGATGCACTGAGAGCACTCCACGCCTAGCTGAGCAAACAGGAAGGGGAATTTCAAAATTCCCAAAGAATTTAAAGGGTGGGTCTGATGGTTGGTCAGCAGAGTTCAAAGTGATGACCAGAGTGGCTAGAACAGGCATTGTGGGACACTTCTGGAGGCTGATCAGAGAGCATGAATAGATCAGGGTGGGGCACAGCAAGCTTTATGCTTCTTGTGGATTACCAGACACTCTACATGCCTTGCCAGCGTGGACACCTCAGAAGTTAGGGCACCCAGGGCTGATTTTATGCACTTTAACTTGCAAGTGTAGCCCAGCCCTTATGCTCAACTCAACAGCATTTCTGTGCTGACATGTGGGGGAAATAAGGGGGACTCAGTCTCTTAGCTAAGTAGACTTCTGACTTGGGTTAGGACCTTGGAAGTGCTTTGAGCCTGGACTAGCTGACCCAGAAGGGTGGGGGGAGGAGTTAGGTTGGAAGGGACCTCAGGAGGTCATCTAGTCCAACCCCCTACTCAAAGCAGGACTGATCCCCAGACAGATTTTTACCCCAGTTCCCTAAAAGCCCACCTCAAGGATTGAGCTCACAACCCTGGGTTTAGCAGGCCAATGCTCAAACCACTGAGCTATCCATCCCCCATGCCCTGCTTGAACTCAGGCTGGAACCTCCTCTCCCTCACTTTGCAGTGCAGATGCTAGCTAAATCTAATGCTGAATCTGATAGTGCTCCAGTGCCTGCCTTCCCACAATTCCTCCCCTCCCCCTAAGGCAGACAAGTTCTCCCACAATTGACAGTTGCCTGGGAAAGAATCAGACAGCATGTCAGTAAAAGAGACAGTGCTTTGCGTAACTTGAAAGCTTGTCTCTCTCACCAACAGAAGTTGGTTCAATAAAATATATGATCTCACCCACTCCACAAGACAGACAACGGGCTGGGCGGGGAGGGATATAACACACCAGAAGAGTGATCAATGTGATGGGCTGCTAATGCCATATTAGGGTTTTTTCTGTTTCTTGTCTTTGAGTTTTGGGTGGAGTTTTGTTTGAATGAGATTAGCTAAGCAGAAAGAAGGGAAGGGACATTGAAAGGGGGGTGGGGGGAGGAGGAAAATATTCATAACTAGTCTTCAAAGTTAACTGCCCATCAAGATGAAGGAGGACAGTCAGGTATCTTTCAGTGCTATTGTTTTCCATTCAGGAAGAGAACAGGGCATCAGTTTACAATGTAACTTCCCTAACCAGAGCACTAGAACTTCTTTTCCGTGAAATGTTGGGTTTGTGAGGTTTTAGCCAGTGCCAATTATACCTATTTGCTATTTCAGTGTAGCTGCATCATCCAAATCCCTCATGTAGATATGCTGCATTAGAGTAATTTGTGACTTGTACCAGAGCAGCTCATCCTGATTACAAAGTGGGAGAAAGTGCACTAGTGCACCGTCACACTAGACCACACGCTGTTTTGCACCTGTGCGGCCACACCAGTGTGACAAGGCCGTACATGTTTCAGAAAACAGTACAATTGGAGGGAAGCGTTGGGAGATTCTAATTCCTGATACAAGGCTGGATGCAGCTGTAACACAGTGCCATGCCTAGAAATTAGTTCAGATTTTCAAACAACTCTGTCAATTAAAAATTTAGCTGAGAAGAAATGAAAAAGGAAACATGATTAAAGTATTGTCTGCACTGTCTTCTGGTGTTTGCACCAATGTAGCTGCACTGGTGCAAACCCACAATGTAGATGCACTGTGTCGGAGTAAACAGTGATTTAATGGTGCAGGTTAGGTTGCTTGGCTTCAATCCTCACGCATTTTGAAGAAGCTCTTAGTGCACTTTGATGAAAGTGGTCAAGCTACCTTTATGTCATCCTTTCTTCCCCTGACCCCAGTCCTGGGGAGGAATCAGATCATTATACCTTAGAGAAGTCTCACTATTTTCCAGCTTCTGATCACTAAAAAAGAGGGCCTGAAGTTGGCAGGAATTAAAAATCAGTAATAAATATTTTCCAGTTGTCACGGTGTGAGCTGGCCCTTTAAGGGAGTTGCAGATGAGCATTACCTGTGCAGGGCTGCCCAGACGATTCAGGGGGCCTGCGCAAAGCAGGGGAGCGGTGGTGCTTGTACTCACCTGGCGGCTGTCCCGGTCTTCGGCGGCATTTCGGTGGTGGGGGGCCCTTCAGTCGCTCCACATCTTTGGCAGCACTGAAGGGCCCCCCGCTTCTGAAATGCCACCAAAGACCCGGACAGCCGTCGGGCTAGGGCTCGCGGGGCACCTGCGGGGCCTGAGGCAAATAGCCTCACTTGCCCCCCTCTCTGGGCGCCCATGTACCTGTGCCAGGTTTAACACCCCCACCAACTTAGAGAAGGAGGAAAAAGCAGGGTCATGTGATGGGAAACATGTGACTAAGAACCAGGCATGTTGGGGCACATAAAGACAGGACAGTTTAGGGGAGAGGACTGTAGGAAGAACAGACTTGGGAGTGAGCATTCCATTAAAGAGTGAAATGACCAATTAGGAACAGGGCAGCAAGACAGCCTAAACTAATAGCCTTCTGGAGCCTAGAAAGGAGAGTTGCCTGCAAGAAGCAGGAGCCTGTTAGGAGGAAAGCCACAGCAGGGAGGAAAGGACTATCCTACACCAAGGATGTGAGCTAGCTAGGAGTGGAAGATGTGTTGTTTTAAATTCTGTTAATAAGCCAGACTTCTGCAAGTTAGTGAGTTAGTGAGAATATATGTGAAGTTTGACTAACTGGGAACAAAATGGGGAAACTGAGGCAACAGCAGGGCATGGAGTCAGAACAGCTGACAATATACACAATATATATTTTTATATATATATTTTTTATATACACAATATATATTTTTCTAACTATGGCTTTCTTTTGTTGTATTCCCTGTTGCCCAGTCATTTCCTTTGATGTCTATTACGTGTTCTCTCCTCCTTTCATAACTCCCGTCACAGTCAATTATCCCGAGACAGAGCCGGTGAGAATGGGGGCTAGGCTATTGCTAAAGCAACAAGTGCTCATCCATAGAACTGTTGTCAAACACTGTTTACTACTTTATAACTCACGAAGGCCTTGTCCAAACACAAAAGTTGTACCCTTAACTATACCAGCATAGCTAGTGCCTTACAATCCCCCAACCCTTGTGTGGCTAGAGTTGTATTAATATGAAGGCCCTTGTGCTGGTATAACTTGTTCCCCTTCATGTTGTACCATTATAACTGCTATGGTAAAAAATCTATATACAAATCACACCCTAACTATAATTAGTTACACTGGTAACTTAAGAAGTGTTTCCAGCACAGGACTGGGAGTCAGTTGTTGCTTAAATTTACCATATAATTATAAAATAAATCAATTGGAATATAAATATTGTACTTACATTTCAGTGTACGGGATATAGAGCAGTATAAACAAGTCATTGTCTATATGAAATTTTAGTTTGTAGTGACTTCGCTCGTACTTTTTATGTAGCCTAATGTAAAACTAGGTAAATCTCTAGATGAGTTGATGTACCCCCTGGAAGACTGTGTACTCCCAGGGATACATGTACCCCTGGTTGAAAACCACTGCTCTAGATGGTTTCAGACAAGAAACTTGGGTCCAGAATTTCAGAAACTGCTCTCCTTGCTGGGTATTGAGCTCTTTTGGAAATGCAGCCAAATATTTAGGTATATAAATGGAGAAAGAGTCCCCACACAGTATTTTGCTAGTAGATGTGTAACCAGTGTGATTTAATTAGAAACTTGTCACGAGTTCAGCAGAGGACATAGAGTTTCTTAAAGCTAGTGTAAAATTAGACAACTTTTCTGATTTACTTCAAAGCGCTTGCAGATATCATTTCAAAGCAAGTGAAACAAACAATATTCAAATTATTTAGAATATTTTAACAAAACACATTTTTAAACCATTAACATGGATTGTACTTACTGTGTACAAAAGTTGAGAAATCAGGTCAGACTGGTTTCTAAAAAAGGGGAAAAAAGACCTCTGAGTAAAAGGGATAAACAAATTAAAAAACTGTTAAGACAATATTAAGCCTGGGATTTTCGAAGAAGCCTAAAGATTTGAACATTTACAAATTTCAGATGAGGAAAATGCAGAATTAATAAATAATTGTTTGTGTGTGGAATGAAACTGAAAGGACGCTTAAATCTAATCTAATCCAATTGTGGAAATATATATAAGTGAAAGAACCTAAATTTCCAAAAAGTGAAGTAATATAAACCCTGTTACATTTAAAACACAAATTTAGTGCCTTTATAGTATTATTGATGGATATAAAGGTTAAAGCTTGCTTTCCATTATAAAATTGATTTTAACTCCTCCTCCATAAATTGCCAAAAATTAGGCGAATCCATTTGTAAATTCATCTGAAGTTTCTTTATTTAGCAGATTTTTTCTAATTATTAAAAGCATTTTTCCTATATACCAGGGATAGACAACCTATGCCATGCGTGCCACAGGCGGCACGTGAGCTGAATTTCAGTGGCTGTCACACTTCCCAGGTCCTGGCCACTGGTCCAGGGGGCTCTGCATTTTAATTTAATTTTAAATGAAGCTTCTTAAACATTTTAAAAACCTTATTTACTTTACATACAACAATAGTATAGTTATATATTATAGACTTATAGAAAGAGACCTTCTGAAACATTAAAATGTATTACTGGCACACGAAACCTTAAAATAGCGTGAATAAATGAAGACTTGGCACAGCACTGCTGAAAGGTTGCCAACCCCTGACATATACGATTGCTCTGAATGTGGAGTAGCTATTATGGGTGTGTCTCCACTGCAGAGTTAACTCAGGTTATCTATGCGCAAGCTATTTCTCTTACCTGACAGAAACAACCCTGTGAAATAACATTCAAGCTGCTGTGTCCACAACAGCATCCTAACAAGGGCAAGGCGAGTGAGGCACTTGCCTCGGGTGCACAAAGTGGAGGGGCACAGCTCTACCGCGATTGGCAGTGATTCGGTGGCAGCTCTACTGCCACCGCTTCTTTGGTGGTAATTTGGCAGCGGGTCCCTGAGTCCCTCTCGGAGGGAACGACCTGCCACCGAATTGCCACCGCTGCTTCATTCATTCTTCGACGGCAATTCGGCGGCAGGTCCTTCCCTCCAAGAGGGACCTGCCACTGAATTGCCGCCAAAGAGCCTGGAGCCGGCCCTTGCCTTGGGCACAAAAATTCCTTGTTATGGTTCTGGTCCACAGTGGTGCTGCACTTGCTCATGTGGCAACAAGATTTTCAGAGTCACATCGCATGCATCTTTGCATTATATTAAGCTGAGCCACTCTATGAATTATTTCCCAGTGAACTGTGGCAAAACTTGTCTGCCCTTCCCAGGCACAAAGGGAATTGTGGGAAGGCCCTGGAGAACTTGGAGTGGGACCTGAATGGAGCTAGCCTAAGTCCATAATCTTAGCTACTGACCAGTTGTGCTAACTTGAGCTTTAGGCTATAACTCTGATGGACCAATTAAGAGCACCACCACATTTGCACTATAAGATTTTGTGTGTGACTGGGACTCAAGTTAAGGGCAATGCTTGAGTTATAACTCAAGCTTTACACTGAAGACAAAGGGATGAACAATGAGCAGAAACCCACAAGGGCAGGGCCGTCCCTACCAATTATAGTGCCCTACGCAGCCTGAGCACCCTTAGAGGGTCTGGGCTGTGCTCAAGGCCTGCAGGGCCGCATAGACAGGAGCTCTAGGGTGCCACTTTGGTGGGCCCCACAGGCCTAGAGGGGCCCAGGGGATTAGCAGGGGGCCTGGCCCCAACCTGCTCCACTCCGCTCCCCCAGTCCCAGCCGTGTTGCTCGGGGGAGGGGGCTGGGGGAAGGGATCCACCCCCCTCCCCATACTCACTGATGGTGGGAAGTGGAACAATACAGTGGAGCTTCCCGCCACCGCCAGTGAATGTGGGGGTAGGCCTGACCCCTGCTGCCATCTCCAGGCCCCCCCTACTAATCCGCTGGACTGTGTCCATCACTGGGGAAGGGGGCTTGGGAGAAGGGGTGGAAAATGGGGGTGGGATGGGGGCAGAGGAAGTTGTCCTGGGCCCCACATCCCCCTAGGAACGCACAGGGGGGCCAGCTGGGGGATAGAGCTAGCCAAATTTTGTGGTGTTCTATGCAGCTGCATATTCTGCGTATGCCTAAGGATAGCCCTGCAACTGGGGATGGGACATGTTCTGGGGAACTGGTAGAGACAGAGAAGCACATGGGGCAGTAAAGGGAACTGGCCTAGGGAACAGGAGCAACCAGCAGGGGAGTTTTGCAAGGGATTTTTCCATGTGAAGGAAGAGCCACTATCTGGCCCTTGGGGTGAGTTTGTTGTCTGATAGTTAGTCAGTGCGTTGTGTGTAGGGTGACCAAACAGCAAATGTGAAAAATCGGGACGGGGTGGGGAGTAATAGGATCCTATGTAAGAAAAAGACTCAAAAATCAGGCTGTCCCTATAAAATCGGAACATCTGGTCACCCTAGTTGTGTGCTTGCTGTGTGTCTGCTTGTCTGAAATTTATAATGGGTGCTCTCTTTGGGGGTCTGTGTGTTGAACCGATCAGCAAGACTCTAGCCTGCTATCCTTTGATCCCTGATCCCTTTAGGATCCCTTAACAAGGGGGCAGGGCTACTCGGAGCACAGGGGTTTAAAAAGCCATCTCCAGACCTAAGCGACCAGAGGAGCTAGCAAACAGGGGAGTTTTGCAAGGGAGTGAAGAGAGGGAGTGTCAGGGCTGAATCCCCATTCTTTCACTCCAAGTGCAGGAAGTGGGGGCCTGCAAGGATTAAAAAAATTAATACTTGCCATTCTAAGCTTGTATTACACTCCCAAAGTTACAGCTTCCCTCTGACCATGGCTTCGTAAATACTGCCACCACCCTAATGCAACTCCCCCCCGCCCCCTTTGAACCCAGGAAGGAGCACTTGGGAATTCCTCCCTGCTGGGTACCCTCAAGCCCTTTCACCCCCTCTCCGGGGAAGAACTCAGAAAGAAAACAAAGGAAATTAGCTGTGGCTACCAGTTAATCAAACAACATGCACAAAACTTTTAGGACACCAAAAATCCAATTCTGTTCTTAAAAAAGATAAATTTTATTAAAAACAAAAAAGGAAAAAAATACATCTGGAACTTAGGCTTTTTGCTAGATCTTAAAATAAACTATTACAAAAATTAAGCACCCAAAATAGCTTTCTTGGAGGTTCAGCTTAAAGGTTTCAAGCAAACAAAAGCATCTGGGGTTAGCATAGAGGAGATCCACAAGCCTTAAAATATAAACAGAAATAAACCTGATCACATCTAGCTAAACATTCTGATCTATTTACACATTTGGAGTTTCAGATAAGTAGTTCTAGGTATGATCTGATGATTTATGATCATACCTGGCTTAAAGTTGCTGCTCTGTCTCTCCAACCCAGAGAACAACAGACAAAGGGAAAGTTTCTTTCCCCATTTTAAAAAGTTCTAGCCTTCCCATTGGCTCTTTTGGTCAGGTGTCCACTTTTTTTACTTTACCTGAGGGACTTTTTAACCCTTTACAGGTAAAGCAAGTGAAGAACAGCTACCAAGAGGGATTTTACAGCTAACTGGCTGGCTGGGTGTCCATCAAAGGGAACTATCCCCCAACTTTATTTATCACGGGAGCATGAGGCCAGATACATCTAACATTCTCCGAATGGAGCATGACCGCCAATACATCTAACATTCTCTGAATGTAGGCCAATATACACTTCCCCCCAAAACAAAGAAAGAAAAAGCTGCATGAGTAAAAATAATGCAGGCAAAAGCCCAGCAACAGAGTGGGGGCTCTCCAGTTTATTGTACTGAGTGTAGCATGTATGATTACCTGTCTTGTGGGCAGGTGACATACGTGTGCATTTGGTGCAAGCAGCTCCTGGTCCTCAGAGACTGCCTATGGGCTCTTGAGACCAGAGTGGCTGAACTGGAGGAGCTAAAGGAGGCAGAGAGTTACACAGAGGAGACTTTCCAGGACCTAGTAAGGCAGGTTCCACCCCCAGTCTGGCGGTCTCTGTGCTGTTGAGGAGGATGAAAGTCTCAGAGAAGGAGAACATCAAACTGGAGTGGAGGGACATGATCCCATAGTGCAGGGGTGGCCAATCTGTAGCTCTTTAGAGGTTAATATGCAGATCCTTGCAAAGGCACTGACTCTGGGGCTGGAGCTACAGACATTAACTTTCCAGTGTGCCAGGGAGTGCTTACTGCTCAACCCCCTGCGCGCACGCACGCACGCATGCACACACACACACACAAAGTCTGAGCGGACTGGGTCAATCAGTACTGTCAAGCTGACCCCTTATATGTCTCTGGACTCACTGGGCTGGATGAAGCACCACTTTCAAGCTGCCCCTCATTATATGCCCCTGGGCTCCATGGACTGAGTCAAGCAGCACTTTTAAGCTGCCACCCTTATGTGTCCCAGATTCTGCACGTCCCTATCCCCACTCTCATATCACAATTGCACTAGCAGTAACCTACTTGATGAGCAAACCCCACTGTATTTTGGGTGCTGCAGGGATCTTTAGCTTAGGTAAAAGAAATGTTGCTGCAGAGTGAATGTGTGAAGCTAAAAACACAAAAGAGTAAAGTTCAGCAAGAGAGAAAGAAGCAACCAGCTTAACCGTACAAGTTATGTATTGAATAATAGTGATAACTACACAAGGAGGGCTAAATCAGCATAACATACATTATTAAAGGTTAATACCTAAGGTAGAAAGGAAAACAGAGAGAGAGAGAAAGAAGGGGATCTCACTGCTCCCTGAAGCTTGAACTGGTCCGGGTTCCCAGGTGATGGTGGTAGCTTAGGGTCCGGAGTGCTGGAGACAGGCAGAGCCCCCAGCACGATCAGTCAGGAGAAGATGGAGTCCCAGTGGAACTGATGCAGAGCTTGGGTCTATGTATCAGAACACTGACTGGAGAGTGAATAGGAATTTTTGTAGAGAAAATACAGTGGTTCAAGGGAGAACACTAGATTTGTTTATAGGTAATCTGATTACTCAAGGGTTTCTTTAGGCTAGACTATAGGAGCTGATCACTCTTGGCTATGGGTGGTGTTTTCTTCCAGGGAGCTCACAATGCAACTAGGCTGCTTCAGTATTTTGGATATCAATCGTAAGGATTCCTTACTAGAATTGGTCTGATAATTGCTGAGCTGGGTGTGGGCAGGCATACGTTCATTAGCATCTGGAGCAGAGATTCCCATGATGCAGTGCTTCCCTGCTTTTCTAGTCCCAGAGTTCAGTGTGGTTCTCTGTTCTCCATTCTGTATGCTAACAGCGATGTCTCCCTGTCCCATCTCTCATGCAGAGGAGGCTAGGGGAGTTGTCTCTGCTCTCCATTCTGTATGCTAATGGAGATGTCTCCCTGTCCCATCTTTCATGCAGAGGAGGCAAGGGGAGTTGTCTCTGCTCTCCATTCTGTATGCTAATAGAGGTGTCTTAATCTTGTCACCCTTGTCAGGAGGGGTCTAGGTGTGTCTCCCAATGCCCTTCATTGCTCTCTGCAAGTCTTTTCTCTAATGGGTTTTGGTTTAAGCAGCGGCTGGTGGGGGTGTCTTTCATGAGTCAGACAGTCTGGATACTGTGCCCTGGTTCCCCAAGAACACAGAGCTGACTGGTATCACCAGGTCCTGCCCCCACTTCACCCCTTCCCCCAAGGTCCCTGCCCCTTCTGCCAAGCCTGCCATGCACTCAGTGCCCCCCCCCCCAGCCTCCTGTGCATGTCAAACAGCTGATTGTGGCAGGTGGGAGGTGCTGACAGGCAGGGCTGCTGGCGGGCGGGAGGTGCTGGGGGCTGGAGTGGGGAGAAACTGATTGGAGGCTGCTGAGATATTACTGTGGCTCTTAGGCAATGTACATTGGTAAATTCTGGCTCCTTCTCAGGCTCAGGTTGGCCACCCCTGCCATAGTGAGACTCAGGTGATGTCATGGTGTCCTCTGGTACTGAGGACACCCCTCTGGGGAAGGGGACCCAAATTATTAAGAGACAGGCAATAGTAATGGGGAATTTGATGATTAGAAATATAGATAGTTGGGTTTGTGATGACCGGGAGAACTGCCTGGTGAATTGCCTGCCAGTTGCGAAGGTTGCGGATCTCTTGAGACATCGACACAGACTTATGTGCAATGCTGGAGAAAAGCCAGTGGTTGTGGTATATGTAGTACCAATGACATAGGGAAAGGTATGAGAGAGGTCCTCGAGGCCAAATCAGGCAGCCACGTAAGACTACAAAGTCCATGATAGCATTCTCTGAAATGCTCCCAGTTCCATGTGCAAGGCCAGTTAGATAGGCACAAATGCAGGGTCTCAATGTGTGGATGAGACTATGGTGCATGGAGGATGGGTTTAGGTTGATTAGGAACTGGAGAACCTTTTGGGAAAGGAGAAGCCTATACAGGAAGGATAGGCTCCACCTCAATCAAAATGGAACCAGATTGCTGGCATGCGAAATTAAAAAGGTCATAGAGGAGTTTTTAAACTAAGGGTGGGGGGAAAGCCAACAAGTGCAGAGGAATGCATGGTTTGGATAGAGACATCCCTTAGGGGAGGATCTCTTAATGGTGATTCTCAATATTTTAGTAAGGAGGTGAGGATAGAAGTTGATAAAGCACAGGCAGATGCTGAAGAGAAAGAGTCAAATGAAAAAGAATCTTGTTCGGTTACATCACATGAAGGCACACAACTAAATATTTGACAACTTTTATAAGTACTTGTATACAAATGCTAGAAGTCTGAATACTAAGGTGGGTGACCTTGAGTGCCTGGTATTAAATGAGGATATTGATATAACAGGCATCAGAGAAACTTGGTGAAGATAATAATGATGATAATCAATGGGACACAGATAACAGGGTACAAACTATGACAGAGTAGGTTGTGCTGGTAGGGGAGTGGCACTATATGTGAGAGAAAGCATAGAGTCAAATACAGCAAAAATCTTAAATGTCTCAAACTGTACCATAGAATCTCTATGGACAGAAATTCCATGCTTGAATAATAAGAGTATGGCAGTAGGAATATATTGCCAGTCCCGGATCAGGCTGGTGAAGATGACTATGAAATGCTCAAGGAGACTAGAGAGGCTACAAGAATAGAAAATTCAGTAATAATGGGGGATTTCAGCTATCCCCATTCTCACTGGTACATGTCACCTCAGGATGGGATGCAGAGATAAAATTTCTAGACACTATTAATAACTGCTTTTTGGAGCCGCTAGTACTGGAACCCACAGTGGAAGAAGCAGTTCTTGGTTTAGTCCTAAGTGGAGCACAGGATCTGATCCGAGACGTGAATATAGCTGAACTGCTCAATAAGAGTGACCATAATGTAATTAAATTTAACATCCTTGTGGGAAAGGAAATACCAAAGCTAGTTAAATGGAAGTTAAAAGGAACAGTCACAAGAGTGCACAAGCTGCATGGAAACTTTTAAAAAACACATTAATAGAGGCTCAAATTAAATGTATATCTCAAATAAAAGAAAATATAAGAGGACCAAAAAAATGTCACCCTGGCTAAACAAGAGAGTAAACGAGTTGGTAAGAGGCAAAAAGGTAGTCAGATCTACTGAGGAAAACAGAAAGGATCATATACTCTAGCAAGTCAAGTGTAAAATTATAATTAGGCAGGCTAAAAAGGAATTTGAAGAGCAACTAGCTAAAGACACAAAAACAGCAAAAACAATTTGTAAGTATGTTAGAAATAGGAAGCCTGCCGAACACTCATTGGGGCCACTGGTCGAATGCGATGCTAAATCAGCATTTGAGGAAGACAAGGCCATTGCAGAGAAGTTAAATGAATTCTTTGCATTGGTCTTCACTGCAGAGGATGTGAGGGAGATTCCCACACCTGAGCCATTCTTTTAGGTGACAAATCTGAGGAACTGTCCCAGACTGAGAGGTCAGTACAGGAGGTTTTGAAACAAACTGACAAATTAAACAGTAGCAAGTCACCAGGACCAAATGGTATTTGCCCAAGAGTTCCAAAGGAACTCAAATATGAAATCGCAGAGCTATTAACTATGGTATGTAACCTATCACTTAAGTCACCCTCTGTACCAGATGACGGGAGGATAGATAATGTAATGCCGATTTTTTAAAAAGGGTCCACAGGTGACTCTGGCAATTACAGCAGGGCAAGTCTAAGTTCAGTACCAGGCAAACTGGTTAAACCAAAGTAAAGAACAGAATTATCAGACACATAGATGAACACGATTGTTGGGGAAGAGTCAACATGTTTTTTGTAAAGGGAAAACATACTTCATCAATATACTGGAATTCTTTGAGGGTCCCAAACATATGGACAAGGGTGATCCAGTCGATATAGTGTTCTTGGACTTTCAGAAAGCCTTAAAAAGGTATCTCACCAAAGGCTCTTTTGCAAAGTAAAGCAGTCATGGGATAAGAGAGATGGTCCTCTCATGGATCAGTAACTGGTTAAAAGATAGGAAACAATGGGTAGGAATAAATAGTCAGTTTTCAGAATGGAAAGAGGTAAATAGCAGGGTCCTCCAAGAATCTGTACTGGGACCTATGCTGTTCAATGGATTCATAAATGATCTGAAAAAAGAGGTAAACAGGGAGGTGGCAAAGTTTGCAGACAATACAAAACTACTCAAGATAGTTAGGTCTAAAGCAGACTGCAAAGAGTTACAAAAAGGGATCTCAAAAAACTGAGTAACTGGACAACAAAATGGCAGTGAAATTCAGTGTTGATAAATACAAAGTAATGGGCATTGGAAAGCATAATCCCAACTGTTCATGCAAAATGATGGTGTCCAAATTAGCTAGAACTTGAAAAGGTACAGAGAAGGGCAACAAAATGATTATGTATCAGAGGGGTAGCCGTGTTAGTCTGGATCTGTAAAAGCAGCAGAGAATCCTGTGGCACCTTATAGACTAACAGATGTTTAGGAGCGTGAGCTTTCGTGGGTGAATACCCACTTCGTCAGACGCAGGTAGTGGAAATTTCCAGGGGCAGGTATATATATGCTATCTGTAATTGGCAAGCCATTCACAGTCTTTGTTGAGTCCAGAGCTGATAGTGTCAAATTTGCAAATGAACTGAAGCTCAGCAGTTTCTCTTTGAAGTCTGGTCCTGAAGTTTTTTTGCTGCAGGATAGCCACCTTAAGGTCTGCTATAGTGTGGCCAGGGAGGTTGAAGTGCTCTCCTACAGGTTTTTGTATATTGCCATTCCTGATATCTGATTTGTCCATTTATCCTTTTCCGTAGTGACTGTCCAGTTTGGCCGATGTACATAGCAGAGGGCATTGCTGGCATATGATGGCGTATATTACATTGGTGGACGTGCAGGTGAATGAACCAGTGATGGTATGGCTGATCTGGTTAGGTCCTATGATGGTGTCGCTGGTGTAGATATGTGGGCAGAGTTGGCATCGAGGTTTGTTGCATGGATTGGTTCCTGAGCTAGAGTTACTATGGTACGGTGTGCAGTTGCTGGTGAGAATACGTTTCAGGTTGGCAGGTTGTCTGTGGGCAAGGATTGGCCTGCCACCCAAGACCGTGAAAGTGTGGGATCATTGTCCAGGATGGGTTGTAGATCCCTGATGATGCGTTGGAGGGGTTTTAGCTGGGGGCTGTAAGTGATGGCCAGTGGAGTCCTGTTGGTTTCTTTCTTGGGTTTGTCTTGCAGTAGGAGGCTTCTGGGTACACGTCTGGCTCTGTTGATCTGTTTCCTAATTTCCTCGTGCGGGTATTGTAGTTTTGAGAATGCTTGGTGGAGATTTTGTAGGTGTTGGTCTCTGTCTGAGGGGTTAGAGCAGATGCGGTTGTACCTCAGTGCTTGGCTGTAGACAATGGATCGTGTGATGTGCCCGGATGGAAGCTGGAGGCATGAAGGTAGGCGTAGCGGTCGGTAGGTTTTGATATAGAGTGGTGTTAATGTGACCATCACTTATTTGCACCGTGGTGTCTAGAAAGTGGATCCTGTGTAGATTGGTCCAGGCTGAGGTTGATGGTGGGGTGGAAGTTGTTGAAATCGTGGTGGAATTTTTCTAGAGTCTCCTTCCCATGGGTCCAGATGATGAAGATGTCATCAATGTAGCGTAGGTAGAGAAGGGGCGTGAGTGGACGAGAGCTGAGGAAGCGTTGTTCCAGGTCAGCCATAAAAATATTGGCGTATTGTGGGGCCATGCGGGTGCCCATAGCAGTGCCACTGATCTGGAGGTATATATTGTCATCAAACTTGAAATAGTTGTGTGTGAGTATAAAAGGCACAGAGCTCAGCAGCCAGTTGTGCTGTGGCATCATCAGGGATACTGTTCCTAACAGCTTGTATTCCATCTGTGTGTGGGATGTTTTGTGTAGAGAGCCTCTACATCCATGGTGGCTAGGATGGTGTTTTCTGGGAGGTGACCAATGCGTTGTAGTTTCCTCAGGAAATCAGTGGTGTCACGGAGATAGCTGGGAGTGCTGGTGGCATAGGGTCTGAGTAGAGAGTCCACATATCCAGACAGTCCTTCAGTGAGAGTGCCAATGCCCGAGATGATGGGGCGTCCAGGATTTCCACCAAGCATTCTCAAAACTACAATACCCGCACGAGGAAATTAGGAAACAGATCAACAGAGCCAGACGTGTACCCAGAAGCCTCCTACTGCAAGACAAACCCAAGAAAGAAACCAACAGGACTCCACTGGCCATCACTTACAGCCCCCAGCTAAAACCCCTCCAACGCATCATCAGGGATCTACAACCCATCCTGGACAATGATCCCACACTTTCACGGGTCTTGGGTGGCAGGCCAATCCTTGCCCACAGACAACCTGCCAACCTGAAACGTATTCTCACCAGCAACTGCACACCGTACCATAGTAACTCTAGCTCAGGAACCAATCCATGCAACAAACCTCGATGCCAACTCTGCCCACATATCTACACCAGCGACACCATCATAGGACCTAACCAGATCAGCCATACCATCACTGGTTCATTCACCTGCACGTCCACCAATGTAATATACGCCATCATATGCCAGCAATGCCCCTCTGCTATGTACATCGGCCAAACTGGACAGTCACTACGGAAAAGGATAAATGGACACAATCAGATATCAGGAATGGCAATATACAAAAACCTGTAGGAGAGCACTTCAACCTCCCTGGCCACACTATAGCAGACCTTAAGGTGGCTATCCTGCAGCAAAAAAACTTCAGGACCAGACTTCAAAGAGAAACTGCTGAGCTTCAGTTCATTTGCAAATTTGACACTATCAGCTCTGGACTCAACAAAGACTGTGAATGGCTTGCCAATTACAGAACCAGTTTCTCCTCCCTTGGTTTTCACACCTCTACTGCTAGAACAATGTGGAATACAGAGATGAATACAAGGCTGTCAGGAACAGTTTACAAAATTGTTGCTGATGATGACACAGCACAAATTGTTGCTGAGCTTGTGACTTTATCCTCATGCACAATATTTCAAATTTGGTGGCAATATATACCTCCAGACCAGTTGGCATCACCATGGGCACACGCATGGCCCCACAATATGCCAAATTTTATGGGCTTCCTCAGATCTCGTCCACTCACGTCCCTTCTCTACATATGCTACACTGATGACATCTTCATCATCTGGAACCATGGGAAGGAGAACTGAAAGAATTCACCCGATATGTCATAGCTCCACCCCACCATCAACCTCAGGCCTGGACCAATCTACACGGAGAGTCCACTTCCTAGACACCACAAGTACAAATAAGTTGATGGTCACTTTACACCACCCTATTACTGAAAGCCACCAACGCTATGCCTACCGTCATGCCTCCAGCTTCCACCCGGCACACACCACATGATCCATCGTTTACAGCCAAGCACTGAGGTACAAACTGTATCTGCTCCAACCCCTCAGACAGAGACCAACACCTACAAAGATCTTCACCAAGCATTCTCAAACTACATATCTGCACAAGAAATTAAGGAAACAATCAACAGAGCCAGACGTGTACCCAAAGCTCCTACTTTACAAGACAAAGTCCAAGAAGGAAACCAACAAGAACTCCACTGGCCATCACCTACAGTCCCAACTTAACCTCTCCAACGAATCATCAGTGATCTACAATCCATCCTGGCAACGATCCTCGTTTCACATACCTTGGGGGCAGGCCAGTCCTCGCCCACAGATGACCCACCAACCTTAAGCATATTCTCACCAGAACCACCACACCGCACCATAAACTCTAACTAGGAACCAATCCATGCAACAAACCTCAATGCCAATCTGCCCACTATCTACACCAGCAACACCCTACAGGACCTAAACCAGATCAGCTACACATCACTGGTTCATTCACCTGCATGTCCTCAATGATATATGTCATCATGTGCACAATGCCCCTCTGCTATGTAACATTGGCTAATGGACAGTCACTAAGTAAAAGGATAAAATGACCACAAGTCAGATATTAGGAATGGCAATATTCAAAAACCTGTAGGAGACACTTCAGCCTCCCTGGACACACAATAGCAGATTAAAGGTGCCATCTTATAGCAAAAAAATTCAGGACCAGGACTCCAAAGAGAAACTGCTGAGCTTCAGTTCATTTGCAAATTTGACACCATCAGCTCAGGACTAAACAAAGACTGTGAATGGTTTGCCAACTACAAAAGCAGTTTCTCCTCCCTTGGTGTTCACACCTCAACTGCTAGCAGAGGACCTCACCCTCCCTGATTGAACTAACCTCGTTATCTCCAGACTGATTCTTGCCTGCATATTTATACCCGCCTCTGGGAATTTCCATTACAAGTGTCTGATGAAGTGTGTATTCACCCACAAAAGCTTATGGTCCAATACATCTATTAGTCTTAAAGGTGCCACAGGACTCTCTGTTGCTGTGGAACTTGTTGCCAGGGAATGTTGTGAAGTCCAAAAGTATAACTGGGTTCAAAGAAGAATTAGATAACTTTATGAAAGATAGGTCCATCAATAGCTATTAGCCAAGACAGTTAGGGATGAAATCCCATGCTCCCAGTGTTCCTAAGCCAGATGCTGGGACAGGATGACAGGGGATGGATGACTTGATAAATTCCCTGTTCTGTTCATTCCCCCGCAAAGCATTTGGCTCCAGTCACTGTTGGATGATAAGGTACTGGATTAGATGGACCACTGATCTTAACCAGTATGGCCATTCTGATGTTCTTATGTCTTCGTGCCCAGAGGAAGAAAGATACATGGAAGTTGCAAAGGTGATGGGTTGGGAAGAAAACCAAGATGATTTGGGAAGAGCCTTTTCCCAGATAAGTCCACTATATTTGCTCTCCCTGAGAGCTACAGCCCTGAATGAAGGGCACTGAGGGCAGGCAATCACAGGAGGAAGAACAAGATTTCCTCTAGGAAACAGGAGGAAGGAACTTTCATGAGTATGTAAAGGGTATTTTGGAAGGTGCAGAGTCTCTGCACAGTTTGTAAGCTCCACTATGACTTCTGTTACTGTTAATAAGCAATTATTTAAAAAACTTGAGAAAATTCCATAGTAAAAAACCCTTATGTTACAATTAAAATTGTAAATATTTAGCAAGTATTTAAAGAAGAAAACTCTTAAAAGAACTTTTATTTTTCAAAAGACAGGGTCAAATATTCAAGAAGTACTTAACTGAGGGTTTGGCTACACTTGCAGGTCTGCAGCGCTGGGAGTTAAAGCTGTCTTCGTACAGCTGTGTAGGCAAAGCGCTGGAGTGTGGCCACACTGACAGCTACCAGCGCTGCAGTGTGGCCACATTTGCAGCATTTGCAGCGGTGTTGGGAGTGGTGCATTATGGGCAGCTATCCCACAGAGCACCTCATCCCATTTTGGCGCCATTTTGGCGCTGTGGGTTGTGGGAAGGGGGAGGAGGGTGCGGGTCATTCTGCTTCCTGTCCCAACGCCTTGTGATGCATCGCTTCACATCCCAGTAATCCCTGTTTTTCCGTCCACGTTTAGCGCCATCTTGACTCTCTCAACAGTTTCCGTGCAGCGTGATTTCTGTGGGAAATGGAGCCCGAACTGCTGAGGAGTATGCTGACGAGTCTCGCCAGCACATCACGTTTGGCAGTTGAGCTATTTCTTAAAATTCAAAGTGATGAGGAGTCTGACGATGATAGCAAGTCGCCTGATGCATATGACACTAAATTGCTTCTGGCATTCACGGAAATGCTCAGCACCGTGAAACGCCGCTTTTGGACTCGGGAAACAAGCACTGAGTGGTGGGATCACATCATCATGGAAGTCTGGGATGACGAGCAGTGGCTGCAGAACTTTCGGATGAGAAAAGCCACTTTCATGGGATTGTGTGCTGAGCTTGCCCCCACCCTGCGGTGCAAGGACACAAGATTGAGGGTTGCCCTGATGGTGGAGAAGTGGGTGGCTATTGCAATCTAGAAGCTGGCAACTCCAGATAGCTACCGATCAGTCAGGAACCAGTCTGGAGTGGCAAGGTTGACCGTTGGAATCGTGTTGATGCAAGTTTGCAGGGTCATTAATCGCATCCTGCTAAGAAGAACCGTGACTCTGGGGAACGTGCAGGACATTGTGGATGGCTTTGCACAAATGGGTTTCCCTAACTGTGGAGGGACGATAGATGGGACACATATTCCTATTCTGGCACCACCCCACCTAGTATCCGAGTACATTAATCGGAAGGTGTATTTCTCTATGGTTCTCCAGGTGCTTGTGGATCACCGTGGGCATTTCATTGACATTAACACAGGCTGCGCCTGCGAAAGGCGCGCCCTGCCATGGACCGGCTCTTCCGCCGAACACCTCGGCTGCTTCAGCGAAGCAGCAAGCAGGCAGGACTTTTTTCCCAGACCAGAAGATCACAGTAGGGGATGTTGAAATGCCCATGGTGACCTTCACGCTAAGGCCTTGGCTCATGAAACCAAAAACAGGGAAGCTTGACAGGACGCAAGCGCCCTGTGCAACTACAGCTAAGCTGGTCCCGAATGACGTGGGAGTTGCTTTAGCCATTAAAGCGGCGCGGGTGATCGTGCTGTATGGGAAGATAGACTTCAGGGAAAGTAGCATCCCGGTTCTCACTCGCCCGCTGCTGTAACCCTTCATAATATTTGTGAGGGAAGGGTAAAGATTCAGTCAGGCATGGACCTCTGAGGTTCAACCGCCTGGAAGGCTGAATTTGCACAGCCAGAGAGCCCAGGGCTACTAGAGAGCCAGCACAGGGCCCAAGATTAGGATGCTCTAAGGGAGGAATTGGAAGCTGAAAACCAACAGTAAAGTTTGGTGGCCCTTGCACGGGAGTGAAGTGCAGTGGTTTACAATGTTAGTAGGGATGTTTTTCCTAAGCTCGATTGCAGCGCCTGTGTCTTTCCTGGGCTAAGTTATCTCTTGACTTTCGCAATAAAAAGACGGTTTTCAAAGCCAAGATTCATTTATGGAAAAGAAAATAACTTTATTGACAGACACACAAATTTGGGAACCCCTAAAGGGCAGGGGAGTGCGGCGTGGCGAATTGTCACTCACAGGTTTGAATACGCCTCGTGCTGGAGTGCTCGCTGCAATGACGCTGCACGTTCAGGATGAAAGCCTGGATGGGATGGGGGTGGAGGCAGAGGGAAGGGTCATTATTCTCAGGGCTGGTAGGTGAACGTACAGGTGGTGAGGCAGCTGATGGTGGTAAGAACCCTGGATGCTGAGGAAGGGGTTTTGAGCTGACATTGGGGCACAAGGGAAAGAGTTTTTGGGGAGGGGGAGCCAGCACGGTAGTGCTGGCTATGAGTGCCGCGAAGAGTCGCTGGCACGCCAGGAGGCTATCAGCTGCTGTGCCTTTTCTTCCTGCCCAGCCGCAAGTGTTCTGGGGATCCGGCTCTCTTCACCCCCTCTCCCCGCCACGCCCTGCACTTTGAATCTCCTCGTGGCAGAGGGACCCATAACCTGCCGTGGCAGCAGGTCACCTCTTTCGCTTCGCCGTCCGTGGTCTGCTCCCGGAGGTCTGGAGCTCCCTCGACCCGTTGCCCAGACTGGGGCCAGCCCGACCAACTCAAGCGTGGAAACAGCAAAACAAACCCGCAACCCTTCACACAGCTGGCACCCGCAGTGTCCTTCACGATCCTCAGACCCCAGGTACTTCCCACACAGCTGAAGACAGTCAACATCGTCACAAAGCCAATCAATTCCCATACCAAAGAGAGCACCACCGTAACCCAAAGGAGCCCCCCGAACATGGGGAGTAAAGGGGAGACCTCGATGCCTTCAGGCTGTAGGCCTCCAGGCCGGTTCTCTGTGTGTTGGGCGAAAGCAACACAGCCTGCACGCGCGGGCCCCCTACCCACTGAAACACTTTCCCAACATTTTCCACGGGAGTTGATCCTGGAAGATATCTCGCTGCTGCGGGTCACTTGGGAAGAGCGGGAGGGTCTTCTACAGCAATGCGGATTCCGCCGTGGCCCCTATGCAGCTTGCCTGTGTGCAGCAGTGGTCCCCCCACCCCTCGCTATTTCACATCTAGGCATACATGCATGCATGCATGCAGAACTCTCTCTCCTCTCCCGAAAAATTTCCATTCTGAAGATAAAAGCCGCTTACCGGGAACCTGCTCCTCTGTTTGTCCTCCACCAAGTACCGGCTGCTGCGACTGGCTACCTTCCTCCTGGCTTGAGAAGAGCTCCTGGCTGCATGCCTCCAGGGACTCCGGGGTGTCTCCACCCACCGCAGTACCCTCACTCTCGGTTTCCTCCTCCCTCCCCTCCTCCTCCTCCTCCCCCCGCTCTCTGAAGTGTCCATTGTGGTCCTTGGATTGGTGGTGGGGTCACCCCCAAGTATTGCGTCCAGCTCCTTGTAAAAACGGCAGGTTGTGGGAGCAGCGCTGGAGCGGCGGTTTCCCTCGCGGGCTTTGCAATAGGCACTCCGCAGCTCCTTCACTTTAACCCTGCACTGCAGCGCGTCTCGGTCATGGCCCCTTTCCAGCATGTCCCTTGATACCTGCCCAAAGGTATCATAATTCCTATGGCTGGAGCGCAGCTGGGACTGCACAGCTTCCTCCACCCAAACACTGATGAGGTCCAGCAACTCGCCATTGCTCCATGCTGGGGCTCGTTTGGCGCTTGGAGTATGTTGTGATAATGATTGCACTCCACACCTGGCTGAGCAAACAGGAAGGGGATTTTTAAAATTCCAGGGCATTTAAAGGGCAGGTCAGCTGAGGCCAGGGCAGTAGAGTTCAAATTGATGAGCAGAGTGGCTGAACAGGCATTCTGGGTGGCCACACTGGCGGAGCAGCACTGCATCACCAGCGCTGCAGTCGTTATTCCCCAGGCAGAGGTGGAGTACAGCCAGTGCTGTAGCCAGGGAGATACAGTGCTGTATGTGCCTTGCAAGTGTGGATGGTGAGTGAGTTGCAGCACTGTAAAGTCACCACCAGCGCTGCAACTCTCCAGTGTAGCCAAGCCCTGACTTATGGTCCATTAAAAATCAAGTCAAATTCCTAAGTCACTAAAGCTCTTCTGAAAACTTTACTCACAAACATTACAAAACCTTGAAAACTCAAAAGTTAAGATTACAGTTATAAATTCCAAGAAAATAAATCACTTGCCCCTTGAAGCCCATCAGGCCCCATATCACTGAAAAAAAGAAAAGAATCAAACATCTCTCTTTCATTAAAAACTGAGAAGTGATCTAACTGGACTCTCTCGGTTGTAGACTGACACATTGCCTACTACCATAGTATTCTTAAAACGGAAATAGAAATGGGTCCCTTTAAACCAGATTTGATGCACATTGCCAAAGATAGTGTGGGGATGCATGCCCAGCTGTTGCCAATGCTGAACCTGTTTGGTAAACAAACAGACTTTATTACTGGAGAGCTGCCTCCCCTCTTATTTGGGCTGATTGGATTCTGGTAGGCGTAGAACTATACATTTAAAAGACCCTTGGAATTGGGGGGAAAAGGTAAAAAAGGAGAATCTTCATTTCAACTGCTGTCAATCTGTCATTTTTATCAAGCACTTAATTCAGCTTCTAAAAATAAAGAAATTACAGGACCAGATCATTGACTAATATAAATTTGCATAGATCTCTCTATATGTTGAATTAATAAGATATTAAATATATAACTGAGGCACTTAAAATGAGTTGTACAAGAAATGAAAACCTATATATTTATATAATTGTTTTTTTGTTATGTACTGGTGGTGTGTTGGTTCTGTAAAAGCTATACATGAAAACATACTCCCTCTCCTGAGGAGTTTACAATATATGTCTAGCTTCTGCAACTGCTTCATGTGGTCTGACCTCCGAATCTGTACAGAGCCCCAGTAACTTTATGGGGACTTCACACAGACAGACTTTTATGCCTACAGGGAATCCCATCAAAGTTGGTGGGAGTCTGTGTGTGGATCAGATTGCAGGATTCTATTTTAACTAAAATAACATTAAGTTAAATATTATACAATTTCTTTGGTGCTGAACCAAATTAAACTGTTCCGTGAACTTGCTTAATTATATAGCCAATCTACCAGTAATCACTAAAAGAGTCAAAGCAATGCTTTCAACACCAAGAAAAGAAATTCCATAGAAAAGAACAGTATACAAAAGCCGTCAGCCATCTGTGGGAGAAGTTTAATAATATTCCTCAACTTGAAATGCATGAAGCAGTTTAGGACTATCAACACCAACTGGGCTCACTTGAGCAGAAATTCCTGATGGGATAAAGACTAAAAATGAATTTATCATTATATCAAGATGCTGGCTAGTATTTAAAAATATGACCAGGCCTAATGCTCTAAATGAATCTTGACTTGGTTTGAATTTTCCAGTTATTTTTGTACGTAGGAAAAATAGCTTTAAGTTTAAAATTTGTCTAAAGAGTTTCACTCTGCCAACTCCTGAGTCTGCCCTCTTCTTTTTGTCTGATGTTGGGTGCAGTGCAGACGGAGATAAAGTATACTTTGAAGTTGGTGAGATGAAAAGAGAGAGCAGCACCAAGGCAGCGCAGCTGAAAGGAGTGGTTTTTTAAACCTCCCAATTAAATTAGTTCCTTAACTACTCAACTCTGTCATACCATTTAAGATTTACAAAGCAGTTCATCTGAAAACATACAAGTTCAGTTCAAGCTGACTTTTAAAACATTATCAGCCAACAGCTCTGTGACTGTACAGTAAAGAAAACAGCAATACAAGTTATTCTGTACAAAGGTTGGGTTTCTGCTGTGCCTGTTAATATAAATAGAGTCTTTCTGAAACACAAGTGAGACAAGCAGTTGACTAGGTCCCCATGCTTTGGGGGGCATGCAGTAGCTCAGGGGTCGGCAACCTCTGGCATGCATGCCAGAGATGGCACGCAAACCAATTTTTAATGGCTTGCTGGGGCCTGCCAGGACTCCAGTGTGCCATTAAAAATCCTGCTGATGCAGCAAGCCGCAGAGTCTGCCCTCCCAGGCCGGAGCACTGGGCCAAGCGCAGCAAGCCACCGGCCCCTCCACCACCTCCCCCCCTTCCCCTGGAGCCCTGCCGTCGCGTACGCAGTGCTCTGGGGGCTGGGGATGCATGCTCCCACAGGGCAGTGTTTGGCTCCTTGGGGAGGGAAAGACGCTCCCCGCTCATCAGGAGCCCTGCCGCCGCACGCAGCGCTTTGAGGGGCGGGGTGGGGCAGGGCTGCGCGTGCAGCAACAGGGCTCCAGATGAGCGGGGAGCCTCATGGTAAGGGGTCTAGGGCTGGAGGGGGGGGTTGGATAAGGGGTAAGGACAGTCAGGGGATAGGAAGCAGGGTGGGTTGGATGGGGGGTGGGATTGTGAGGCTTGGCCCAAGAAGTGAAACCTAGAGTATGTTTCGATATCTCATGGAGCCTGCCCGAGACTCTCAGTTCCACAGGCTACGGCAATCAGAACCAGCTAAAATGGGATGGAACAGTTCAGGGACTGGTGAAGGAATCCCCATTACCCTAGGTCAGACTGGGCGTGACTGTGAGCATCTGAAGAGGGTTATAATCTGGATGGTTCCTTCAAATATTTGTCCATGCGGATTCCACTTCTGGGATGCATGAGTCCCAGCTGAACAAAACATCTCAAAGAACCACACTCACTGTCAGGCCTTTCCCACTGCTCGGGAATGGCAGGGGAACAAAATGACCAACTTTAACCCTCCCAATAAGCTGGGCATTGAGTTGTGGGAATGAGCTTGATAGACCAGGCATCTGCATCATCAAAACTGCCACCGTTTGGCAGTGAACCCTTCTCTCAGCCTAGCAGGGGCTGCATCGAGCCCGGCTCACAAGATGCATTGGCTGGGTTGGGTGGGGAAAGTTGCCCTCCAATTTGTTTTTCGGTACTTTGGATTCCCAGAGCTGATCAGCAGCCAACTTTCTCCAGCACGGTGGTCAGCTGCAAACGTGTGCTCCACAAGGGGCTCTGATATGGCGGAAACAGCTGCTGCTGGGCATCCTCAGTATCTATATCATGGAGCCTTAGGAGCAGGGAATGGAGAAAACCTGTAAGGCCAGCTACTGTACCCCCTGCTGGTGCAGGACTAAGCCCTAAGCCAGAGCTCCTCTCTTTTGATATCTAGGAGCCAGTCCAGCCATCATTGTCAGCTCCCTGTGTGTAACGCTTCAGCACTTTCTAAATGCTGGAGCAAGAGCTGCTGTTCAGCTTCTCTGCCTGCTGCCTCTGGTTCAGCAGAGCAACATTCAGCACTCAACTCTCCGCGTACCTCCTCCAAGAAAGCATCTGAACAGAAGAGGGGGAAGGGATAGTGGGATCAGTAGCCGGGTCCCATCAGACAGACTAGTTTCGGTAGATGTGGTGAGCCTCATGGGTGGATTGTGTAGGCTTGGTTCCTGCCACATCTTCATTCACCACTCGTGACCAGGAATGAAAGTAACTTAAAGGACTTACTGGCACGCAGGGCAGCAGGGATCCTGGGCAAAGTGGGGGGCATCTCTGGGCCCCGGAACGGGTGGGGCCTCAAGTGGAAGGGGCAGGACTGGGGCCAGACTCCCCCAGCCAGCCCTTCAGGGCTGCCCGGCCTGTGCCGCCTGGTGCTCTGACAGTGATTTAAAGGGCCAGGGGGAAGCTGCCCCTTTTGCCCCCTTCCCCATCAGCGGCCCTGCCAGTATGGTCAGCTGTGTATTGGCGGCCACTTTCTTAGTGGTATGCCGTACAGGACCATACCAGTTTACTTTCACCTCTGCTTGTGACTGTGGTAACCAGCTCCTTTCCTTGGCCCTGACTCTGGTTTGATTTGATTTTAGTGGGGAAGGTGAATGAAAAAAACCAATTGACTTC
>NC_133773.1:11076340-11110559 GCF_003597395.2 Chelonoidis abingdonii | reverse complement strand
ATTTTAAATGAAGCTTCTTAAACATTTTGAAAACCTTGTTTATTTTACAATACAACACTAGTTTAGTTATATAATATATAGACTTGTAGAGAGAGACCTTCTAAAAACATTAAAATGTATTACCGGCACGTGAAACCTTAAATTAGAGTGAATAAATGAAGACTTGGCACACCCCTTCTGAAAGGTTGCTGACCCCTGCAGTAGCTGAAACAGTCTTTTAACAGCAACTTTTTCCCCTCATCTTTCCAGTAGTAGACCTGGAGGTGAAAATAACTCATAGAATCCCTACACAGAACCCTGTGGTCCTCCTATTGCTTGTGTCCCTGCACATCTTAAGGCCAACCCTATTTTTACTTGTAGTGAAGTCTGTTAGAGAAAGTAGGCAGATTTTAAACAGATTTTATTTTATTCTTTTATCTCTACTAAAGATAGTGTACAAAGTATCACACTTGTGTTTCTGATATCTGTGTTAAGGCTCCAGAACTGATACTTGAAGGTTTGGGATTGGGAATATCTTGCTGAATTATCTCTTGATTGTTCTAAATTTACAGATAAACTTAAAATATGGCTTTAATTGGTGTTTGTGTATATTTTTTCTTTCTTTATATAGGAATTAGATGCAATGCTCCTGTCAGCTAATTTCTAAGTTATCTGCAAAAAACCTAGAGTTTTCAGGTATTTAAGTACCCCTTAGAATCACAGTTGAAGTTGCCCCTAAATTTGAAACAGTACCCCTATCTACAATGCTACCAATGCTCGACCTCATCTCCACTGCCAGACAAAGCAGCAGTGTAACTGTGTTGGGAGCCTGATTAGCATGCAGTAACTGGATCCCTTGGCATGCCCCTTCTTACACCAGGGCCATTCCTCTCTATCTGGGATTGGGTTCCTGTGAAGGATGTGGGTGACCTAGCACTTCACAAACATCCCTTTTTACAGGTGCTCAACTCACTGTGTGTGTAGGCCCAAAACCACAGCAGTACACTGCAATCCTTACCACGCTATCACGAGACCTCTCCACCTCAGAATCCCTATCACACCCTGACACATAGAACGCCTCATCTCACAATCTGACACATGAGAATCTCACCTTGCAGCCTCTCCAGTCATCCACACAAGAGGCCCATGCCTCACAACCCTCACAACAATTACCTCCGAAACACTGGACTGTTCACCTCAGAGTTCCTCTGGATGATCACTCCCACCCAGGCACAAGAGACCCCCACCTCATAATACCTCCCACCTCACAGCCTCCTCAAAATCCCTCACTCACACAAGACATCTCTCAAAGGGGATCTTAATTGGCCTCTTTTCATAATCTCCACACCTCAAAGTCACCCCATGAAATACCCTCAACCCACAGAATCCCATATACACACAAGACCCCCCATTTCACAATTGCCTCCAAGACATACCTCATCACCCAGCCTCTCACAACCACCCTGACCAATATGCCCCCATTTCAGAGACTCCTCACAATGATCCCAAGACATCCCTGAGCTTACAGCTCCCACATAGTCATCACTCTTACAATCACCCCCAGGACATCCCCCACCTCACAATGGTCTCCCATAACATTTTTCTCATCTCACAGCCTCCTCCTATTCACTAACTCACCCATCCATCCACAACACATCCCACCTCACAGGTCCTCACGGTCACCCCCCTCACAGTCGCACACCTCACAATCCTCAACTTGCAGCTCCCCCCACAATCACCCCACAAAACATGCTACCATCTCACAGTTCACTCACAATCACCTCCATGGTATATCCCCACTTCACAGCCACCCTCACCTCACTCACCCCTATGACATTCTCCCCACCTCATAATAACCACATGACAACTCTCCACTTCACAGGCCCTTCATAACTCACAACAGCCCCCACAAGCTGCCGAACATCTCTCTACCTCATAGCCTGCCAAAATCACCCCCTCATCATTCCCACAACATCCTTCCCTCCACCTCACAACCCCACGTCATTCCCCCAGACTCCTCACAATCACCTCCACTTTACAATCAACCCTATTATACAGGGACTCCACAGAATCACCTCCCTGCCTCACAGTTGCACAAAAGATATCCCTGACCTCACAGCTCTCTCCAAATCATACCTCACACTCACTCCATGACATCTTCCCACAACCTTGCAGCCCCCTGACAATCACCCACCCAAACTTGCCCACCTCCCACAATCACCCATCCATGAGACCCCCACCCACAGCCTCCTCACAGCATCCTCCCACTTCACATTCACCTCTCATAACATCTACCCTTCACAATACCCCACAGCCCTCTCATGACACCCCCACCTCACCATCACCCCACAGCCCTCTCCAACACCTCCACCACATCGTACATCCAAACTCACAGCCCGCCTCAGCATCCCTTCCATTTCTCAGCCCCTCATAATCAATCAGTCCCTTCAATCACCTCACTCCCGCCCCACAGTCCCATCAATCACCTCCATCTCCCCACCTGTCACCCGCACCACAGCCCCATCAATCAACCCCACATCCTCACACTTCACCATCACCTCCACCACACAGTCCCATTACTCCCACCTCATCGCCTCACAGCCCCCCCACCTCACCATCTCCCCACCCACAGCCCCACCAATCACCTCCACATCCCCACACCTCAACATCAACCCCAAGTCCCTATCACCCTCTCTCCCACTCCACAGTCCCATCAATCACCCACATCCCCCCACCTGTCACCCGCACCACAGCCCCATTAATCACCCCCACATCCTCACACTTCACCATCACCTCCACCACACAGTCCCATCACTTCCACATCGCCTCACAGCCCCCCACCTCACCATCTCCCCACCCACAGCCCGATCAATCACCTCTGCATCCCCCCACCTCAACATCAACCTCAAGTCTCCATCACCCCCTCTCCCACCCCACAGCCCCATCAATCACCCCCTCTCCCACCCCACAGCCCCATCAATTACCCCCACTTCACCATCACTCACAGCCTCATCACCAGGGGTAGCTCTAGCTTTTTTGCCGCCCCAAGCACAGCAGGCAGGCTGCCTTCGGCAGCTTACCTGCGAGAGGTCCCTGGTCCCGCGGCTTTCAGCGGCATGGCTGCGGGAGGTCTGCTGGTCCTGATGCCGAATTGCCCTGAAAGCCGTGGGACCGGGGACCGGGGACCTCCCGCAGACAAGCCTCTGAAGGCAGCCTGACTGCCGCCCTCACAGAGACCGGCAGGGCACCCCCTGTGGCTTGCCGCCCCAGGCACTCGCTTGGAGCACTGGTGCCTGGAGCCGCCCATCAATCAATCACCCCCCCCATCCTCCCACCTCATCCTGCAGGTCTCTATCACCCCCTCTCGCACCCCACAGCCCCATTATTCACCCCCACCTCAACATCACCCCTCCACCCCCACATCCTCCCACCTCACCCTGCAGGTCCCTATCACCCCCTCACTCACCCCACAGCCCCATGATGTGGGGCCACCCCCACATCCTCCCACCTCACCCTGCAGGTCCCTATCACCCCTTCACCCACCCCACAGCCTCATTAATCACACCACATCCTGCCACCTCACCCTGCAGGTCCTATCACCCTCTCTCCCACCCCACAGCCCCATCAATCACCCCCACATCCTCCCACCTCACCCTGCAGGTCCCTATCACCCTCGTCTCCCACGCCCACAGCCCCCATCAACTCACCCGCCACCTCCCACCTCACCCTGCAGGTCCTATCTACCCGCCCTCACCACCACAGCCCACATTCAAATCACCCCACGTCTCTCACCTCACCTTGCAGGTCTTGTCCACTCCTGTCCACCCACCCACATCCCCATCAATCACCCACATCCTCAGTCACCTCAACCCGCAGGTCCTTCCCCGTCACCCCACCCACAATCCCCATCAATTCACCCCACATCTCTCACCTCAACCCTGCAGGTCCTATCACCGCCCTGACCCACCCCACAAGCCTCATTAACACGCACAATCCTGCCACCTCACCACTGCAGTCCTAATCACCCTCTCTCCCACCACCACACCCCATCAATCACCCCCACAAGTCCTCTGCCACCTCCCCCTGCAGGTCCTATCACCCCCTCCCCACCCCCACAGCCCCCATCTAATCATCCCACATCCTCCCACCTCACCCTGCAGGTCCCTAGTCACCCCCTCAACCCAACCCCACAGCCACCATCAATCATCCCACATCCTCCATCTCCAACCGCTGCAAGGTCTACACTCCCCACTCCCACCCCCACAGCCCCATCAATCACCCCACGCTCTCCAACCTCTCATCCTGCAGTCCCTATCACTCCCTCACCTGCACCCCACATCCCCATCAAATCACCCCAGCATCCTCTCACCTCACCCTGCAAGGTCTTATACCCCGTCACCCACCCCACAGCCCATGCAATCACCCACATCCTCTCACTCTCACCCTCAGGCCCTATCACCCCCCATCCACCACCCACACCCCATCAATCGACCTCCCCACGCCTCAGCTTCACTGCGGTCCCTGTCACCCTGTCACCCATCCCACTGCCCCATCAAATCATCCAGCATCCTCTCACCTCACCTCGCAGGTCCTTATCACCCGCCGATACCCCACCCCACATCCCCATCAATCACACCACAACCTCTCACTCACCTCCTGCAGGTCCTATCACCCCCTGACCCCACAGCCTACATTAATCACGCCAATCCATGCCCCTCACCCTGCAGGTCCTATCCACCTCTCTGCTCCCACCCACACCCCATCAATCACCCACATCCCCACCTCACCGCTGCAGGTCTTATCACCCCGTCATCCCCCCCCAGCCCTCAAATTCATCCCCACATCTCCCATCTCACCGCAGGTCCTGATCACCCCACTCCACCCCACAGCCCCCATTCAATCACCCCACGTCTCCACCTCATCTCATCGGTCCTATCTACCGCCCTCACCCACCCCACATCCCCATCAAATCACGCCCACATCCTCTCTCACCTCACCCTCTGCAAGGTCCTTATCACCCTGCTCATCACCCACGGACCTCAACAGCCCATCCATGCACCTCTCGTCACTCAGCCTGCAGGTCCCTTATCAACCCCCGTCACCCACCCCACAGCCCCATCACTCCCCCCTCACTCAACGCCCTACACGTTCGCATCGAATCACCCCCCAATCTCCACCTCTCCCCGCATCCATACCCCCCAGGTCCCCGGGACAGCGCGGGCCACCCCCTGAGATGCCTGAACACCCCCCCCACCATGTCCCGGCACACGCCCGGGGCGGGCGGGCGGTTCCGGGGGCGGGGGGCCGGCGGGCGGGGCGGGGCGTGCCGGGCGGCGCTGGCGGCGCTGCGGACGCAGGAGGTGTGCTGGAAATGCCGCGGCGCCCTCCCGCCGCCCGCAGCAGAACTCGCGGCCGCCGTTGCCACTGAGCCGGCCCCCCCCTCGGGAGCAGGCAGAGCCCGGGCGGCCGGCGGGCCCGGCCCGCCGGTGAGTGCCCGGGAAGCGGCTGGTCCCGCGCGGCGCGGGGAGCCAGAGGCGCTGTCAGGGCTGATCTGACAGTGAGGCAGCCGGCGGGCGGCGGGCCAGGCCGGCGGGCGGGGAATCAGCACCAAGGCTTAAGGGGCCGGGGCCTGCTCGTCGCGCGGGCCCCCGCGCTGCGCCCGGCGGAGGCTTCGGGCCGCGGTCTGAACGCGGCGGACAGCGGTGCGAGGGTGCCGAAGGGCTGCCCCGCCGCCGGGCCTCCAGGCCGCGCGGCGCGGAGGCTGCGACAGCCGATTTCCTGCGAGGCTGGGCCCTGGGTCTCCGTGGCTGGGGGGGGGCGTGACCTTGGCCGGGGCCGCGGGGAAGCAGGGGCGGCTCTGTCCTGCGGGGCTGGGGTGAGGAGGAGGGCCGGTGGGCCCGCGAGCGATCGCGCGAGGAAGGGAAGCAGCGCGCGCCGCGGCGGGGGAGCCGGGGGCAAGTTGTCCGTCCCGCCTCCGGCGGGCGGGGGCCGCTCGGGGCGCGGCGGCGGCAGCGGGGTGAGCGGGGCCGCGGGGGGACGGGAGCGGCTTTGTGTTGGGTCTCGGAGAAAATGGCCGAATGCCTGTGTGTGGAATGCGGCCGCCGCCGCCGGTGCTGCTGGCACCGCCACACGCAGGAATCTGGTAGCGGGCGGCCCCCCCGGCCCGGCCCTGACTGCGGAGCTTGGCCGGCGGAGGTCGGCTGCTGGGCCTGGCCCCGCGGAGCAGACACGCCAGGCTTTAGAGAGCAAGCGGGGCCGTCGTGCTGATCTGGGGCTCCGGATAGCGACTGTACTTCCCGGGGCTGGGGTGCGAGCGAGGGGAAATGTTGTGCAATGGGAGCAGATTGCATCTGGTTTCGTCTGAAATCCGCGGCCGAGCAGACCTAACTTGGCTCTTTGAGAAACCAAATGGAACTGGAAAAGTCTGTGCGTAGCTCTGAAAGTAAAGGCATTTGTTGCTTTGAAAAATGCAGCTTTTGGTGTTTGGCCTCCAGCAGGATTCCTTAGTCAAAGTAGGCCGAATACGGAAAAGTTGTTGGTAGTAACGTTGCTTTTTAATATGGTGAACGAAACTTCTGTATTCTTTCTTGGTCTTTAACCCAACAGAAATCACACTCATTCTCTCCTTGTCATTGTTGTAGGCCTCGATATTAAAGAGGCCTTGAAGAAATTAACAAAACTGATTAACTTGTCAAGAGCTCTAGTCATCTGGAAGTTGTGATGAGTCCACACCAAATTCAATTAAATTGACCATTACCACAGTCTTCCACTTTGTAAGACATGGCTGTAGGTAATGGAGGCACAGCATGGCTTTTAAGTCGCCAAAGCTTTTGGATTTACAAGACAAGTGAAAGAGAGCTTTTGGATTCACAAGACAAGTGAAAGAGAGCTCTTGGATTCACAAGACAAGTGAAACTAGAAAGAGAGCTCTCTCCCAATTTCCCACAAACTTCACATAACTTTTCTAAAGTTCAGAAAGAATTTTCAGATTTTTTTGTGAAAGCAGATGCAAAATGAGTCTCTTTGCAAAGAGGGTATCCTAGTATGGGAATACATGCCTTCCAGCTTTGAATGAGAGGGGGGAGGGGAAGGGATTCAGAAATATATCTTTAGACATATTTGAAATTTAGTTCAACAATGAATAATATTTTATAATACTAATGTGTCTCGTGATAGTGTAAAGCAATTAATAATTTGTTTTAGATTATAGTTAAAGTAATTTTTTTTAAAGAAATAAAATTTAAAGCAAATTTTTTAGAGGGTGAGTTCATAGAAAAATGAATTAGTATTTGCTCAGTTCAAGAAAGAAAATATTTATCTAATCTAAGGAAGAGATAACTCACCAAATCTTTTTGTTTTTATTCTCCTATTTGTATTTAATAATTGACCATCTTCAATAGATTTTCATAGATTTCTGAAGTACACTCTTAGTTTTGGGTAGTACAACATGGATGTTTTATATTTGTAATTGTTAGATTTTTACTGGTGCTGTTGTTTTTTTTTGACAGAATTGCTGTTATGGCAACTCAGGTGCTGGGGCAGTCTGGTGGGAACAGCCTGTTTGCTGGCAATGCTAACATCAGTATGGCATTGTCTAACGACATGTATGATTTGCATGACCTTTCCAAAGCTGAGCTGGCAGCCCCTCAGCTTATTATGTTGGCAAATGTGGCCTTGACAGGAGAAGTTAATGGCAGCTGCTGTGATTACCTGGTTGGAGAAGAGAGGCAAATGGCTGAATTGACAACCGTAGGTGACAGCAACTTTTCAGACAGTGATGGAGAGGGTATGGAAGATACACAGGGAGTGGGCAGTGACCCTGATGAACCTGAAAACTTGGAATTAGGGACTCTTGAAATTCCTAGTGTGGAAACCCAGGGTCCAGCTGTTTGCCCTACTCCTGAGACTTGCAGTCTGGACAAGGACCTCCCATTGGAAGCACCAGATACTCCGGAGAGTGTGGAGGACAAATGTAAAAGCTTGAAGAGCAAGCCATTTCGTTGCAAACCATGCCAGTATGAGGCCGAGTGCGAGGAAGAGTTTGTGCATCACATTAGGGTTCACAGTGCCAAAAAATTCATTGTAGAAGAAAATGCAGAGAAGCAAGTCCAGGTCAAAGAATCTGATTCTTGCACCACAGAAGAGGCAGATTTCTCTAAGGGGCCTATTCGTTGTGATCGTTGTGGCTATAACACTAACAGATATGATCACTATCTGGCTCACTTGAAACACCACAACAAAGCAGGAGAAAATGAGAGAGTCTACAAGTGCACCATATGCACTTATACTACAGTCAGTGAATATCATTGGAAGAAACATCTAAGAAATCATTTTCCTAGGAAGGTGTACACATGCTCCCAGTGCTCCTATTTTTCAGATAGGAAGAACAATTATATTCAACATATTCGAACTCATACAGGTAAGTCTTTCATCTGTATATGAGTAGGAATATTGGTGCAGGGGGGAACTATACTAAGTATATAAAAGTGAGATTCTTGTATTTGCAAGATTTGCTCCACCCTGATAAGGCTCTCTGTTTGACTGTTGTAGTCATATAATATTACCAGGTTAGCTTCCAACTACATGGAAACCCATACTTGATATGAACTGCACTTTGTAGTCCTGAGAAAACACATCCAGTGTTTCCAAGGGGAGATTAAGAGTATTGTATCCATTTTGCTCAGCCCAGCAGTCTAAAAAACACATTATCCTGAACAAAACTTGAATATATATTTAAAAGTGGTTCATTACCTTTGGAATTTCTGGACCTGCAAAGTTCAGGCCAGCTGCCTTAAAAAAAAAACAAACAACAAAATTGACATCAGACTAAGGGTAAAGTTTTCAAAGGGTCTGTGCGACTCAGGCACCTTTGAAAACTTTATCCTAAGGTTGAGCCAAAACTTGATCATTTTCACATTCAATTTCTATAATAGAAAACAAGGAATTCACATACACACGCAGAAATGAAACTCCCCTAATCCCAAACCTTGAGCAACTACCAACCCTGCTGAGAGGTTAAGAGCAGAATCCACTATAACTACATTAATCTTAGTTGGCCAAGCTTGTGCGACTTTCCACTTAACTTGATGGCGTTTCTCTGTTTGGATGTAATGTGGTAACTTTTGAACCCCATATCCAATTAATTCCAGAATTTCAGGGAGTGTTCTCAGAATCAATGGGCAGAATCCTGTTGATTTTCGGGAAAATTGGAAAACCACTGGGGGGAAATTGGGGACACACAGAAGACCTGCTCTCTGTCTAGCAGTGCCACAGCTTCAGGCACCCCTGCAATTGACTGTAGCTCAAGGTACTGGTTAATACCAGTTAACACTGGTTCTCAAACTTTTGTTCTGGAGGCCCATTTCACACACCAACCCTCTGAGTGTAACCCCCATTATAAATTGAAAACACTTTTTAAAATGTTTAACACTATTATAAATGCTGGAGGTGAAGTGGTATTTGGGGTGGAGGCTGACAGCTTGCGACTCCCCATATAATAACCTTCTGACACTCTGATGGGTCACGACCCCCAGTTTGAGAACCCTGAATTAACACCTTCTGACATAACAATACCCCAATTTCATTCCTCTGCTCATTCTCCCAATAGATTTCAACATGTTGACACCTTGAATTTCTTACCTCCCAGACAGAAAGAAGAGAAGTAATAATGCAAGGGAAGGCTCGCAGAACCATTGCAGGGGCAGGTGGGGAATGCTGGTATGGACGGAACAGGGGTGTACACAGAGTCTTGGGTTGGGGGTTGGGAATAGGGACGTCACACAAAACCCCTGATGGGATGCAAGAGTGGTATGGTATGAGGGGAGATGGGAGAACAGAGCTATGGCATGAGGCGGAGAGTAAGTGGGTTGCAGAGAGTCCCTAATGTAGATGGAAGGGTGGCCCACAGGGAGCTTGTGGGGGAATGGAGGGCTGCCAGGAATCCCTGGTATGTACAAAGAGCTGGGCTTACTGAAGCTATGACATGTGCGACCCCTTAGTTACTGTATCTGGGACTCAGATGTTTCTACGGTCCCCTATGCTGCAGTATCCAAAAGAAATAGGTACCCCATTTGTTAACACGCAGGAGTCTCATGTCAGAGATTTTGAACCAGTTTCCAATCTGCTACTGACAGTCTGAAAACAAAAAATTAGGGCCTCATTTTGCCTTGCACTAAATGCAGTCCCAGGAATTTCTGTGAAGTGGCTCCAGGTGTAGGGCAGGACAGAACTTGGTCTAAATATTTTGTCTATTTTAACAAGATATTCTTAAGCATGAGCAACCAGTTTCCAAATCTCTTACATAGGGCTCCTATGCTGTCAATGTCACAAGTGCTGTTACTTTTTGGCAAAATGGCTGCCCATGCCACCAGCTTTATGTTTAATCACAATTGGTGTTTGATTGGCCAGATTCACTCCTGAGATAATGGGATAAAATTCTTTCTCTGCTCCTGTGACACAGAAGGGGATTCACATGTGGCTGGGTTAGTTGGCAGTGTGGTCACTTCTCCTGGGGGCAGCTTTAAATTCCAGCCAGTGAAGATTACCTCAGGGAGAGAGACTCAATCATCACATCTTCCAGTTGGCCGGGGCTGGCCCCCCTCCTCCTTCCGACTGTGCTGGCTGAGCAAAGTGCATAGAGAATTTCTCTTTGTGTTTCTAACCCAAGTAAAATGGTTTTAGTGGCTTCATCTTAATCTCCTACACAGTCCTTCATAGTTTGAAATCTCTGTTTAGAAGTCCATGACTGGAGTCATGAGATTTGCAGGTAAAGACTGAGGTACAGTGGTGAAGCTACATGGAGAAGCTTGTACAGTGCCCTTAGTTTTTTATTTATGTTAAAATGTACTCATATCTGCCAAACAGAAGTATCTTGTTTAGAGGACACCATCAGCTTAAAAAATATCACACTTCTGTCTGCAAATACTTTAATTACTCTTTTTAAAATCACACCTAAGATTATTAGAGAGACAAGGTGGGGGAGGTAATATCTTTTATTGGACCAACTTCTTGTTGTGAGAGAGCATGAAACCTTGTCTCTCTCACCAACAGAAGTTAGTCCAATAAAAGATATTACCTCACCCGCCCTAACTTCTGTTGGTGAGAGAGACAAGGTTTCATGCTCTCTCACAACAAGAAGTTGGTCCAATAAAAGATATTACCTCCCCCACCTTGTCTCTCTAATATCCTGGGACCAACATGGCTACAGCACTACTGCATACCTAAGATGGTTGTAACTGAAAAAGATTGGGAAAAAAACAATACCTTCCTGTCTTTCTGTTTATTTTGTGCATTTGACAGCATTTTGTGTATGGTCAGTTTCACCATTTTCCCTGTAGTTAGTCAGTTTCTGCTTTTGTTGGTGTGGATCTTTCAAAGATAATTAAGAGAGGGAAAACTTTTTTTTTTAGAAAATAGAAAATATGATTGTAAAATCACTAAAATAGGCAGTGGGGCTAAAGATCAAGTGGAGTTTCCTGAAACTACTTTTAATTCATTTTTAAAAATTGTTTTGATTTCTGGTTAATGATGGCTCTTTAAAGTTTCCCCACTTTTGTTTGGATGCTGCAGTCAGCTGAGTCAGTTTATCACTCTGATAAACTCTCAAAAGCTCTCATTGAGATAAGGGTGCTCAGCATTTTATAGGATCTAACCCCAAAGCAAAAGCCTTTCAAAACAGCATTTAGTTGATAGCTGCATTTGGGGTGGACAGTACTGCACAGTAACAGCAGTTATAATATTTCAAAGAGAAATAAATAATCAAAAGAAGAAATGAGCCTTGATCATTTTTCATGCTATGGTACAAGGACTTGTTTGCCAGTATTTGGATTTACGATTTCATTAAATGTTTTGTATTGAGAAATGTTTGCCACTAGTTCACCAATAAATTAAACAGGGAAGCTATTTTAAAAAAATCAAATAAAACAAGTAGAAGGAAGGTTTCTTTTGTTTTTTTTGAGTAACTGTGGCAGTCTGTACATATGGTTCTTCACTTAAGTGTCCTTATTGCTGGTTAAAACTGAACTTTGTATTTACAGTGCATTATGAAACATCCAACCTAGGTAGTTGCTTCCTTCAGTAGGTCTTAATATCTTAAAATGGGCTTGTCAGTGAGGCCCTGATCTGATTTGTTTGAAATATATCTATTTTATTGGAAGTGAGGGGTATGCGTGTGAGATGGAAGGAAGTTGAATTGAAGAAGTAGTTAGTTTTGGGTTTGCTGCCAGCCAGGCTAAACAATCTATGTTGATTGCTGCACAGCTATTTTGTCTTTTCTTTAAAACTCTTATTTGTTACAGTCTCAGTGTCTTTAGGTTGCTGCCATTTCTTAAACTCACTATTGTTATGGTAACACTCTAATTGAAGCCCTCTTATGTAGCTTTTACAATAATATTTAAATCTTCTACATAAGAGATTTTATTTTGATGTTGCTAGTTCTTTACTTTCCATTTAATAGTCTTAATTTGCTGAAGTGGATGTTGTTTCTTAAATTAGTTTCCTAACTGTAAGTAGAGTTACAGATTTTGCGTATAGATTTTTTTCTGCTAATTAGTTTCACACTTATAATGCTCCTGTATGATGAAAAAGATGAGTCCAAGGACTGATAATCATCCTTATTGTAAGAACAACACAAACTCAGACACAAAATTGATACACAAATGAGCTTTTATATTTGCAATCACCACTGCCTTCCCAGGTATTGAACCTTCATGCATCAAGAGAGCTGAAATGCTTTGATCAGGCGTTATGTCTCTGTCAGGTTTTCAGATTGAAGTGAATGTCTTCACTGCAGAGTTAATTTGCGAGTGGGCACCTGGGTTAGGCTAGTTCAAGAGTGAGCAGCCACATGGCAAAGCCCTACCTGAGTTACCATGTCCACTCTGGTGCTGTGCTCTTAGGACTTCTGCGGTCATATCCCATGGTTCAGCTGTGGTAAGCTGAGCAGCTTTGTGGGAGTGTGTGTGAGTGAGTGGGCATGCGGGGGTCATTGTGGGAAAGCACTGGAGGACTATCAGCACTTAGTTTAGCTTGCATTCACACTACAGAGTGAAAGCGGCACTGGGGCTTTAGCCTACAGCCCAGGTATAGAGTGCACCAGCAAGGTCTATACACAGAGCACAACACGTTATGCAGGGGTTCTCAAACGTCATTGCACTGCAACCCCCTCTGACAACAAGAATTACTACATGATCCCCGGAGGGTGGACCAAAGCCTGAACCTGCTTGAGCGCCGCTACCCCAGGCGGGAAGCTTGTAACCTGAGCCCTGCCACTCAGGGCTGAAGCCCTCAGGCATTGGCTTCAGCTCCGGGTGTTGGGGTTTGGGCATGGGCTTCAGCCCTGGGCCCCAGCAAGTCTATCGCCAGCCCCAATGACCCCATTAAAATGAAGTTGTGATCCACTTTGGTGTCCTGACCCACGGTTTGAGAGCTGCTGCATTACAGGGCTCTGTAGTTTACACCCTTACAGGGCGTATGTACCCTACAGTCTGTGGAGCTGTGCAGACAAATTCTGAGTCACTTAAAGTTCTCTTGAAAATTCCACCCGTAGGTGCCTACCTTTTTAGGCTACTGTTTTTTAAAATTTTGGTGTGCGTCCATAAGAGAGTTTGCCATTACTTTGCTAATATATTGGAAGTCTATAGTACCTTTCACTGTTTTATACAGAAACAAAGGGTATGCCTTTGTTGCACAGTGATTGGCACCAGGGTCACAGCATCTGGGGATAGCCTAGCCCAGGTGCGCGTATACCTACAGCAAAACCCAACCTCCATACCTGAGCTTTCAGTGTTCCTACATTTGCCTGTAAGTTAAATCAATTATTTAAATTGCTGCACCCCCTTTAAAGTTATCTAAAAGTGCAATATTTCTGAATTTTAAATTTGTCATTAAATCAAGACTATGACATGAAAAGCACTGGTAATAAGCAGTGACTGAGGCCTTGGCTACACTAGCGCTTTACAGCGCTGCAACTTTCTCGGTCCGGGGTGTGAAAAAAACACCCCCCTGAGCGCTGCAAGATACAGCGCTGTAAAGCACCAGTGTAAACAGTGCCGCATCGCTGGGAGCACGGCTCCCAGCGCTGCAAGCTAAACCCCATCAGGATGTGGAGTACGTGCAACACTGGGAGAGCTCTCTCCCAGTGCTGGCGCTGCGACCACACTTGCACTTCAAAGCGTAGCCATACCCTCAAACTAAAACAGACCAGGATCTTTGGTCATGAATATTCAGATTGGAAAGGAAGTCTCACCTGCTTGGAGGAGGCGTTTAAAAACACAAGTATGTGTCTGGCATAGATCTCCCACATTGTTTTAAGTGGGGAAGAATTAACTTTTTTAGGAGGGGGATTAAAATGTTTTAGGGAGGAATTTTTCTTTCAGCTGCAGATCTAATTAACGATGATTGTATAATTGGATTGGTGGGAGGAAGAAGCTTAGTTAAAGGGCTTGTCTACACATACAGCGCTGCAGTGGCACGGCTGCAGTGCTTAGTGAAGATGCTACGTATACCAATGTTAGAGGTTCTCCAATCGGCGTAGTTATTCCTCTTCCCTGAGAGGCGGCATCTATGTTGATGCGGGAAGCCCCCCCATCGACATAGTGCTGTCTACACCAGGAGTTCGGTCAGTTTAACTGCGTTGCTCAGGGGTGTGGATTTTCCAGCATAGACTAAGCCACAGAAACTCCAAAACAATCTCAGCCCTATCCCTGGACCCTCCCCTACCGCCCTTGGATGTGTCCATACTAGGAAAAAGGTGTGTTCTTAAAATCCTAGTGAAGACAAGGAAGCATGTAACTTTCATGTGTTTTCCAGGTCCAAATAAACACCAGTTGAGAGCCTATGATTTACCTTGACCTGCTTAACCCATGTTAATACTAAAACTGCCTTGTTTTCACTAAGGGCTTTCCTAGTGTTAGCGTTCCTCTACAAATGAAGTTAATCACAAATGCAATTACAAATGCATTTTAGGTTTGTTTATCTGGAAAGTAGATTAACCTAAAAATGAACAAGGCACTGGGGACACCCAGGGTGCATCTATACTACAGAGACTATACCATGTAGCCCTATAGTGTACCCGTAGCCTGCGCCGACAGAAGGAGTTTTTCTGTCAGTCCAGGAACACCACCTCTCTGAATGAAGTTAGCTATGTCAACAGACACCCTCTTCGATCAGCATAGCTGTGCCTACACTGGGGCTTTTGTTGGCATTGCTATATCACTAGGGCAGTGTGGGGCTTTTATTTGAACTTACCATGTTTTGTTTTTATTTGAATTCACTGTTTGTTTTTTCAGGAGAGCGTCCCTATCAATGTGCTATGTGTCCCTATTCAAGTTCTCAGAAGACTCATTTAACCAGACACATGCGAACTCATTCAGGTTGGTAAAAAGCCAGTAATCACAGTAACCGAGAAATAAGCTTGTGACTTTTTGGTTTATTCCATAGAAAATATTTATTAAATTTTTTTAGTGTTGTCCGAGCTTCAACGATCATAATGAAAACAATCTAGCTTTTTAAGAGGACTTTTTTTATCTTGTGCAATTCAAACAGGCCCTGTTGACTAAAGAACAGGACATCTGGTATCCTAGGGGTTTCGTACTTGGGATGGACCATTAGAATCAGATTGTCAAATTAAGCAGTTTTTCTCAAATGCTGCTTCTTCTTACTTCACTTTCTTTACTATGTATAAAGTGACATGCAAAAAGTGTTAATATCTTGTCCTGTAAAAAAATGTTTGGGGTTACATTGTGAAGCTTTGGTTAAGTTGGATAGATTTTGAAAAAGTAGGTAAAATGGTTATCTCTGGGACAGGAAAAAGAAGACCATGATAATTTTTGCATTAGTAAATTAATGTTGTTTGAAAATAAGAGACTCTGCACTGCTGCCTACCACCATTATTGGTTTACTTAAAGATGGCAAGCTTAAAAGTGATGATGTCAAGCTTCATTTGAAAAGTGTTGGAGATCCTTAGATGAAAGGGGCTATACAAGTCAAGTGCAAAGTATTACTATTAAAAGTGGCAAGGAAGGAATAAATAGTTTTCCATTGCTATACAAGGTACATTCCAAGGCTTGGGAGAGTACCTTCATTCCTTTGTACTTTTTAAGAGATGATATAGGTTCAGGAGCAATAGGATGAAGATTGTGGGAACAGATCCTCAGCTTGTGTAAATTGTCATAGCTCAGTTGAAGTCAGTGAAGCTATGACAACGCACACCAGATGAGGATCTAGCCTGTGATATCTAATGTGTATCTGTTTCAGCAATTCTGAGAGAATAGTTAATTTATGCTTGGGAATTAAAAGAAATCTGTCATGGTCATGCCCACTTACTGTAAGAAAATGACTTGTTTAACTTTTATGCACAGTATCACAAAAAAAAATTGCAGAAAATGTTTACACAATAATATGCCCTAGGATTTAAGGCCAATATGGTAATTGTCACTGTCATTTATTTTCCTGTTGTTAAAGTCATATTTGTGTTCTCAGTAACCTATTATAATTGTGTTTGGTCTCTCTTTTACCAATCTTGTTTGTGAAATGGCAGCATTTACTATTTTATTGAGGCGATAGCCACAAGCACAAGTCTAGGAAAACACTATCCCTATTGCCTTAATTCTGACTCGTGTCTGGGTAATGAGGGCAGGATCCAAATCCTAAATTAGGAGAATATAAATATAGTAGTCAGATTATGTTACCAGCCTCAAGACCAGGAACAAAATAATGTGTGCAATGTTGAAAGAGATGAACGAGGCAACTAAGTCTAAAAAAGCAGCAATAGCATATGCAACTATTTTCATATAAGTGACCGTATGTCAAAGAATCCTAGAGATGTAGGGTTGGAAAGGACCGTGATAGATCATCTAGTCCGGCCCCCTGCTTACTGAGGCAGGACCAAGTAATCCTAGCCCATCTCTGACAGATGTTGTCCAACCTGTTCTTAAAACCTCCAATGACTGGGATTCTAGAACCTCTCTTGGAAGCCTATTCCAGAGTTTAAATAGACTGAGATAGTTTTTCCTAATATCTAACCTGAATCTCCCTTGCTGCTGATTAAGCGCATTGCTTCTTTTCTTACCTTCAGTGGGCATGGAGAACACTATCCTCTTTATAACAGCTCTGAATATATTTGAAGACCCCTCTTAGTCTTCTTTTCTCAAGAGTAAACATGCCCAGGTGACACAGGCCAGCTTTTTACATTTTTTTTGGTTTTTAATTGCAGTATAGACGTACCCTCAAGAACGCCATTGGTCTGCTGGATTACTAGCGGTAAATGGAACAATTAAGGAGAATTAGGACATTAAAGAAGCCAAATGACTTCTTTGCATTCTCAGCATAGAAGGTCTTTGAGAGAGACCTACATTTTGTCAGTTAATAAAAAGAGGTACTGCCAGGTTAAGGAGTCTAAAGAGGAGGTGCTAGGGCAAACTGCTCAATTAAATAACAAGACACTAGGACTGGATGGCCGCTTACCTTATTATTAGTCATTTTTTTTATTCTTATTTTTTTGTAAATTTTTCAAAACTGTTGAACTTGTCTTGTTACACTAAAAAAATATTTTTGCACATTTGCATTTATGTAAAATAAGCCAAAGTAGTTCTGCAGTAAACGCATTCAATTGATAGTATGTTTTGTAACACCCTTGTCAAGAAATGCTACAAAAATACAGATGCCCTAGGACTTCAGCAATGATATGAGAGAGCTGCGCTGAATGGAATTGGTCTTCAGTTTTTAAAACTAACATGCAAATGCTAAACCAAATAGGATTTGCATATTATATTTACTAAAAGTAATATTTTAATATTTAAAGTAAAAATTCAGAGAATTGAATTACTAGGGGTAATGATCATCTGAATGGGGGACATTTTTTCCAAAAAATCTGTTTTCAAAGTGTGCTTTATTGCTTTGCTTGCCATGTGTAAGAATCAATTTTCATCCATTTGATTTTAAGTGCAAATAGAAAGTATCTTAAACATTTGTAAAGTTGGACTGTTTTGGAAATATTTATATAAGATGATTGATTATTCATCACCTGTTAATTTCCATTTTTCTACAATGCATTCAATGGACCAGTTGGGTATGGATTCCATTTGCTAATATTACTATAGAATGATCTATTCCGGTATGTATTCATAGACAGAGTGTGATGTGGTTACTGCTTGTTTGGTTGTTTTTGTTTTTCCTTCTCTTTTCTTTGTGTTGTTATTGGTGTCTTTGTGAACGTGTTTGTGACTATAAATTATGATTTTGGATTTCTTAACTTGACATGCTTTTAACAAAGGAGCATGGACAATTTTTTTAATTCATGTATGCACCTATAAAATATTGAATAATTGTTTCTTCTGTGTTTGTTAATCATAATTCTTCACTCATTCCTCAGGTGAGAAGCCATTTAAATGTGATCAGTGCAGCTATGTGGCCTCAAACCAGCATGAAGTAACTCGTCATGCAAGGCAGGTTCACAATGGGCCCAAACCTCTGACTTGCCCACACTGTGACTACAAAACAGCTGACCGAAGTAACTTCAAAAAGCATGTAGAGCTCCATATCAACCCACGCCAGTTCCTTTGTCCTGTCTGTGATTATGCTGCATCCAAAAAATGTAACCTGCAGTATCACATCAAATCCAGACATCCTGATTGTTCGGATATCACAATGGATGTTTCCAAAGTGAAACTACGGACTAAAAAGAGTGAAACTGACTTTTCTGAAAGTGTGAATGACAAGATGGAGAAAGAGCAAATGAAAGGAGATTCATCTGAAAAGAAAAATGAGGGAGCTGTAAAAGTGGAGAAAAAAGAAAGCTTATCAAAAGAAAAGAAACCAGCCAGCAGTATTTGTGTAGGCCAGGTGACAACCAGGAGTCGTAAATCGGCTTCTGAAAACAAGGATGTAGATATTAAAAGTTACAAAAGTACAGAGAAATCAAGTAAAACAAAGAAGACTAAAAGAAAAGCAGAGGCTGCATTAGTTTCCTCTAAGCAAGATCCTGAAAATAACACACAAACAATAGCAAAAAAGAAAAAGAAAGTGGAAAATAAATCCAGAAACTGTCAGGAAGCTCAAAAGAGTGAAGTCCAATTGGAGGGACCTAAAAAACTGAACTCTTGCCTTAAGAAAAACAGAAAAAAGAAAGCTTTGAAGAATAAGTATAGTAAGAAAAGCAATAAACTTGATCAGGAAAAGATCCAAGGTGAGATCATCCCTGAAAAGTCTCCTCTCCCAGAACAGGGCAAAAAGAGGAAGTCTGACAGTGATGAGAATGACGAGCTGAAGGAGCCAGATCCTGTTGTTAGTCCACTGTTAATGAACATTGACAGCCAGATTCCTGATGAGGAAAGCCAGACTATTGATGGAGAGTGTGTGCAGGACCAGGAACAACTTCCCCCACAGTTTCGGGATGAAAACATAGAGCCAGAGGTAAAAGACCAAGAAATGCCCACTTCAGAGGAGGAGAATAAAGAAACCGTTTATGAGAAAGAAGTTGAAGAACAGCCAGATAAAGAACAGGCCACTTGCTCTGAGGAGTCTCCTAGCACATCATCCTCTCAACAAAACCTAGATGTGCCAAAGGATGCATTACCAGATTTGGCGCATCAGCTGGAGCTGGTGAAAACTTGTGAGACAGAAACTGTAACTAATCCAGATCCAGTAGATCTGTCTAAAACAGACTTGCCAGCTGAAGAACCAGCACTACCACCACCACAATCACCAGAAAAATGTGAGCAAGACCCTAAAGAAGCTCTGGCTTTGTCACCTGCAGATAACATGGCAGTGAATGAATCTCAGGAAATTGACGAGGACGAAGGCATCCACAGTCATGATGGCAGTGATATAAGTGACAACATGTCAGAAGGAAGTGATGATTCCGGGTTAAATGGTGCTCGGTCTGTGCCGGAGGAAACAAATAACAAAGCATCACAGGAAGCTGCAGAGGCCAAGGTTGCAAAGGAGAACTATGTGTGTATTTTTTGTGACCGCTCATTTAAAAAAGAAGGCGAATACAGTAAGCACCTCAATCGCCACTTAGTGAACGTGTATTATCTTGAGAAGGCAACAAAGGGGCAGGAATAACCAAATTTCAGTTTGATGGCAAGTTTTTCCTTTTGTTTGTAAGATCTTACACAGTTTATGTACAGTTATTGTAGTCTTTTTAAAACATGGTTTGCTTTAATTAGCGTCTAGTTTAATTTTTTTTAAGTTGAAAATACTTTTGCCAACATTCTGAGTAACGTTGAATTCATTAATTGTATCTCTTGATTAAAGAAGGCACGTAGGTAGGGTATGTGAGGCTGTATCTTATTAAATCAGCATACGCCTCTAGTCTGTTCATTTATGCACAAATTATTTTATCAATTGAGTTTTAGTAAACAGACTATAGCTACACCTGCATAATTCAGATGCATTTTGAACCATAAGAACCTTTTTGTTCTTAGCAGTCAGTTTTTCTCAAATTAAGTTTTAGTTCAATTATCTTAACATATCTTCGTATCAACTATTAATTGATTTTTCTACAAGGAAGATGGCATCTGGTTCATAAAAAGAGCACTTTGTAAAACAAATCAAATTTGTCCAGAGATAAACATAATCATTTGAGGATAATTGTAATTTTGAATATATGTTTCAAATCTTCTAATCATGAGCAGTAAGCCAAAATTTGGAAGTAGTATTTCCAATTTTTGATGGCAGAACCTGTATCTTGGTAAATATATTAATTGAAACTGTAGTTGTAATTGGCATAGTTATGAGGGGAGCAAGTGTTATGTTTTTTTTGTTCTTTACTTTTGATTGTGCTTTAAGGGCTTAAAATATTGCACATTATATTTTTTGATTTTTTTACCTATGCAGTTTAATCCTTTAGGAATAGCCTTTGTGCCGTATATGTACACGATATATGCATGTTTGGTTTTGTTCATGTAATATTTTCTTTATTTTGAAACTTTCAGATTTGTTGCTTACCATGGGCCAGTTTTCTTTGATACTCTTTGCTACAGCTTTTCTTGTTTTCGTGGGGTATTATTGGTTGGGCATGAACTTGGTAAAATTATGGAGTGTTTGGTTATATTTTTCAGTAGCTTTAAAATTGTATAGTTTTTTGGGCAAAGGGTGCTGATTCAGGTTCAAAACATTTTGAATAACCATATTCATGGCATTTTCATTGTATTTTGTCATGAAAATATTACTTTTGATATTTGTAATACTTATAGTGTATTAATTTTAATTAATTTATAACTTCTGATCACCAAGTGGCATATTCATTCTAGAGGGAAATCGACTGCATATTTCTATAAACCTCGTTTTCTTTTTTTCGTCTCCATTTTAATGTGGGCAACTCCCAATCTACAGGATTAAAACTAATTGTAGCACTGATGTAAGTGTAGATCATCCAGATCCAAAATCCCATGCACCAAAAGAAGACTGGTAAGCAATAAACCTGGAATTAGGAAAGATGTAGACTTTTCTGTTCTTTATTCATTCAAGATTTAATTAAACAATTAAACAAAATGGCCTTGATCTGTTAAAGGTGACATAAAGAGAAAATAAATTGGTGGCCATATTATAAACAACTAGGCAAAAAACCCATCTCTGCAGCAGGGGAATCCACATTTATGTCTCTTGGATAGGGTGCAGCCTCCCTGGCTTTTCAGCCCTGAATGCATGCTGGACCTCTGTGGAGCAGCAGTTGTGGATGCAAATGTCAGCTGAATAGAGCCCCCAGTGGGAGAGCTCATCTCCCAAGGCATTTTTGTGACAAGTCCTCTAAATATGAACTCTGCCAAGAAAGAAAAACAAACTCCTATGGCTCTTTTTTCCCCCCCGGGGGACAGCGGAGTTCGTATTTATTCTGATTACTTCTTGTTTTGTCTAGAGACATAACTAGTTCTGGAAACTGCACATCTGTGTGCATAAATACAACTTGAATGAATAGAGAACAAAGACAGTACATTGCTTCTGCTTATGGGGGAGATTGGTAGTGGACGGCCAAAGATTTGTGGGCGGGGGAGATCCCTCAAGACAGAAATAAATTGTATAATGTATAGAGAGTTTGTTTGTGATTAGATAGTGTTCAGTGCTTACCTTGGCTGTGACAATCATTGTCAACTGAAGATCAAGTTGCAACTATATTTATGTTAAAACATTGAGAAAATAAACCTAGTTGAATTGTCTTCCTAAACAACCAGTTGTGATAGTCTTAGCTATAGCTTTCTTATTAATAGTATGTTATCTTTTTATATATAAAATGTTACCATCTTGTGTAAGGGATTTGAACAGAGGCTGGGAATTCCAGTGCCGTGTAGAGGTTTTATGGATACCTTCATATTTTTTAAAAGAACAATTACCATCTTGCAAGAGATTTCAAGAACTTTAATTATATTCAGATAAAGTTTTTGGACAAGCCTGTTTTTTGAGCTGAAAGTAAAAATGTGGCAGTGACATGAATTAAATCTAAACAATTTGCCATTAAATAAAAGCAGACTTATGTTTCTCCTAGTAAATGCTGTACACTGCTGGGAAAGGGGCTGGGCTGAATACTTTTTACTTTGTGCTCACAGGGACTCCATGAAAAGAATAATGCCTATATTAGGCAATATTCCTTATCACAAGATTTGAAAGTGAAAATTAGTGTTAAGTATAAAAAAAAATAAATTGTGGATTCTTCCTACTTAAAAATATACTAGAGATGTGATCTTTTTGCCTTGAAATACTTTAGATATGAGAATGAAACCATGTTGGAATTTCCATTTTTCTGATTTGCTTTTAATAGAGCTAAAGATAAGAATTTGGAAGTATGTGAAAATATGTCACTCTTCTCTTAACAATATGCTTAGACGTTGCTAATGAATATTTGAAATAGGGTGTAAAACTTAGTTAACCTACCTTGTATATCCTAAAATATGTATTTTTCAACTCTCTTTAAACATATGTACCACATTGTGTTTCTTTTCCAAGAAAGTTAAATTATTTTGTATACTTTGTTGCCAGTACTTCTTCCGTCTTATAGGGCTTCTCTGAGCATCAGAACCTTAAGATGAGGCTGGAGGGATTACTGCAGGCTTCCATGTAATGCTATCCCATACTTCCAATCCCATACTGAGTAACATGGTGTTTGGGCCTTTCATATATGAAAATGTACACTCAAAAAGTGACCATCACAAGAAATAATCTAAAAAGTGGATAACCAGGAATTTGTACTCCATGGTAACATAGTTGCTATTTCTGAATTTTGATAAACTAGGCTGGAGCTGTACGTCCTTTAAACTGACAGGTCAGTTAGCATCCGATAACGTTGTTGATTTCAACAGAGTAATAATGTAGCTGATAAGTGTTAAACCAAATTCAAGACATCACTTGAATCTTGGTGGTGTAGATACCTGATTTACATACAATATTAACTGAATCCAGGTAGCTAATGGAATTGTTTCACATGTACATATGCTTTTTTCTAAAATTACACTAGCTAACGAACTTTTGTAAGCTGGCATTGAAACATTTTTATAATGTTTTGTTGCACCATGCTTGAAGCTTTTACAGTGCAATACTTGTATTATTTTCTGAATTAAACCAAAGGTAATTTTTCTCATGCTGTTTATCTACTGTAGTGCATGACAACCTTTTACACATTTGTAATAGATGTAAAACAAACCAGATCACAAGTCCTGTTTTACCTAAACTATGTACGTCTTTTGTCTAAAATGTAGTGTAAAGTTAAACTAAATTGCATTATATTAACCTTTATGAGTGTATTTTCCTAAGCATAGTCATGATTAAATAAACTTTATTAAACTTGTGGCTTATCTACCTTTTATTAATGGCTAGTAAGCAATCTCACTGTCTATGAAAATGGTCTGTAAATAACCCCTAGCATTAGTTAGCAACATTCATATGGAAACCAGCTTCATTATATGGGGCCAGTAGGCTCCCTGTGGCCAAGGAGGGCCCCCATTGTAGTCGTGTGAATCTGTTGTGAGAGCAGGATATGGGCTCCTTATGCACTAGTGTATAGGTTTTTCTGGAGAGGCAAGATGGGTAGGTAATATCTTTTATTGGACTTCTGTTGGTGAAAGAGACAACCTTTCAAGCTACACACAGCTCTTCAGGTTTTTCTGGAGACAGGGATGATGGTTATGCAATTGATTGGCTCCACCAGCCTTTTTCCCTTTCCCCATGCAGAGGGGGTATGAGGGAACAGCAGCATAGACAGAACCACTGCTGTCTGGAGCCGCAGTCTGAGGGATGCTCTCCTCAAGCCCTCAGAAAACCCCAACACAGAAGCCTGCTTATGCAGGCGCTAGGACCATGACTGCTGCTAAATCAGTGGTTGTCAGCCCATTTACCATTCTGGGCCACATATGCAGTTCTGTGTTATGTGGGCCGCATCCAGATTATATAATACCTTTATGGCCCAGGGGATGTCACATGGGCTGCAGTTGTGTGCTGATTGGGCTGCAAGATTGAGAACCACTGCCCTAAGAAGAACTTGCTGCTGAAACTAGTTTAAAAATATTAATAATTTAAAGGGACACTGCCAAGGGGGCTTAGACTTTGATTTATCTTTGCAGTTGTCTATAACTTGGTAGGGAACATCCTCCAGATTCTAAATATATCATCACTTGACTGCTGTTATTACAGAAGTGAGGAGAAACATGATTTGATAGAGATATTTTGCAAATTACACACTTGGCTTTATCCTGCTATAGCATTTTTTTCATTTCTGAGAAGATCCATCATTTTATTATGATTCACAGATTTTGAATGTGTTAATTAGAAGCAATGGGCTTAAACTGCAGCAAGGGAGGTTTAGGTTGGACATTAGGAAAAAGTTCCTAACTGTCAGGGTGGTTTTACACTGGAATAAATTGCCTAGGGAGGTTGTGGAATCTCCATCTCTGGAGATATTTAAGAGTAGGTTAGATAAATGTCTATCTGGGATGGTCTAGACAGTATTTGGTCCTGCCATGAGGGCAGGGGACTGGACTCGATGACCTCTCGAGGTCCCTTCCAGTCTGAGTCTATGAATCTATGAATTTGTAATGATGTCTCTTATCTGACCTATGAATGCAGTGTTATTAAGTTGTATTTGATGATTTGGGCATTCTGAGTGCTTAAATAGCCTTAACTATCTCCTGGACTGGTTGGGTTATATGTAATCGGAAAGGTCTCTGTCTTTTAAATGAGCGCTAAGGTCCTGTTCACTCTCAGGCCATGCAAAATTGGCTATGAACTCATCGGCAATGTTGTCTGCTTTGAATGTGCCTTGTTTGAGAGGTTTGTCAGATTCACACTGGAAATTTCTAAAGAATTATAGAGACTGGCATATCCTGGAGTGACTACTATTGCTTTATCTGATATTCTTCCCTCCTTTTACATAAACAGTAGAGACACAACAGCACATTCTAAGCTGTGCCCTTCCCCACCGAAGAATTAGCTATGTTGGGTACGTTAGGGAGTTTCAGTCACCCTCGCCTGGAGCAACAAAAGCTGCCAGTGATGGCAGGGGCTGGGTGCAGCCATGTAGGGCTATGCCCCATCCCTAGAGAGTCCCTCCGGTTTCAGGCACTCACTAACATAAGACTGCCTCCCTGGCTCTTGAGTTTTTTCTCTTCCCAGGCTTCTGTACTGAGCCTGACTGAGGTGTATCTGGGCAGAGTGACAAAAGCAGATTGGCTGGTGCACCAGGACAGAAGGAGGGATAGTTTGGCGAGGGAAGAAAATAGTTACTAAGAAGACCTGTTCCCAACGTCACCCTGAACCTTTTGCTTGCCCCTTGTCTATTTAGGTTGGAATTTGAAAGGGAGTTAGATGCCCAAGTCTCACTGAAATTCGGGCACTGAACTCCCATAGCTCCTTTGGAAATCCCATCTTATACCACAGCACAGCATCTGGCCAAGTGTGTGTACAGCGCACAGCACATTCAGGATGCTGCTGGAAACATCCCAAGCAGGCTATTTGCTCTCAGTTTAAATGCGTCTTTGCACACAAAAAGGGAAGGAATTGTTCAGAGTGGTGTCTAACCTGGGAAGTTTATAGCCAGCTAGCCAGCAAGAGCTGTGTGCATCATTGCAATAGGACCCAGGTCTCGTAGCCCCCCACAGATAACCCCCATTGATGCCAAAGAGAGCTACCACCACAGCATTTGCTTCCTGCAGGACGGAGCAGTTAGTGCTGAGGTGCACGTGTAGATTTTGATAGTAATACTAGCTGCTCTCTCAGAAGCAGGGTGGATTTAATTTAAATCAAATCGATTTAAATCATGATTTAAATCACTAGTCAGGAAGACTCGATTTAATCATGGATTTCTACATAAAAGTGCATTCTTGTTGATTGTTTTAACCTTAATACATATTCTTCACAACTCAGAGATAGATGTAGGTTTCATTTTTAGAAGATACACACTCATAACATATTTAAAGTGATTTATTTTGAAACTTTTCAGATTAGTTTACAGCTATATCAGAAAATGAATGCAATTGGTTGGTTCTTTCATTACCAAAGGTACTTTGAAGCAGATATTATGAAGTCATTGAGGGGAACTATCTCCAATTTCAACATTAATCATTAATATTGGAGGATTTTTTTTGTCATGCTTTGTATTAGGGAGGAGACCGTCACCAGACAGACATTTCAATTGTTTTTATTTAAGCTAAACACGTTTATGCTATTCTGATTATTTTCTTCTACAGCAAGTAGTATTTAACAAGACAGCATATGAAATTTTTGAATTTAGTTAAACATTCAAGTTTTTTTTAATCAGGTTTGTTTTGTTAACATTGTTTTTAACAAAAATAGTAAATTTAAAAAAAATAAAATTATATTGACTAGGCAGCCAGGTCAACGAGGAAAAAAAAATTAATTGACTAGGTTCAGCCAGGTCAGCAAGGCAGGAAAAAAAACAAAAATTAAAGTTGAACTAGGTCAGCCAGGTCAACAAGAGAAACTTAAAATATTGGCTTCTGCAGCTAACTCCGTAATCTTTCACCCTTCATTTTCCTGTTTGTTTTTCTTTTTCCAGATTATGAACAAGTTTTCCTTGCTTTTTCACATCCCAACGATTTCTCAGTTTGGAATATGAATTAGTCCAAAGGAAGAAAATGTTCTTTCTACACTGGAGAAAGAAGCCACTGCATGTTAAAAGTGAGATTATTCACTTCAACAGTCTCTTGAATCCAAGTGCTTAAGTGCTCCACCAGTCACTGGTATGACTTTTCTTTAACTTTATCAGCAAACATATATTTCTTTGAATGGTTCTTATCCCCAAACTGCTGCCATAAGGTTTTCCCTCTAGTGGAGGAGAATGGTTATGGTTAGAATCTCAAATCAGTGAAGGCTACACTCAGAAAGACCTCAAGACTTCTGGGAATATGCTGCTCAAACAGTTTCACTTTTTGTTTCTTGCTGCCGTTCCCCCCATTCTCACATTTATCTCCAGACTTCGTCCAGACCTCTTCTGCCCCCAACAATCTTCTATTTCATTGAACTTTTTGAAACTGTTGCATTTAGAAAGAACAAGGATTGACTCTGTACACCAAATTTGCAGAGGGCCTAATGGTTGAGGCTCTGTTATTTTCGATCTCTATATTTATTTATTTAAAAACCATTTTTGGTGCTTAACAGCATTGTTACCTCTGGAGACACAAATCCAGCTTTGAAAACTGCAAAGCTAATGCATTCTCGCTGGTACCTTCTGCTGAGCATGAGTCCCATTGGGTAGATAGAAAGATTAACCTAAATAATCTGTACAGAAGCCCTGGAACCCCATAGACTGGGCTCCTGATCCATGAACTATATGGAACTTTCATTACAAAAACTTGTTCTTAAACAGTACATGAATATTGTTATGGGCCCACACTAATAAAAATTTAGAATTTATAATCCCTATCCGTGATGAGATTATCTTTGAGATATCATAATTATCCTAATTAAAACTATTCTATGAGATAGGTTTTTTTCCTCAAAAAGCATTTATCAAAAAAAAAAAAAATCTGATTTTTTTTTTTAATTAATTGATTTTTATCCATGTCATGGTGTAATTTCCCCACTCTGAACCTTAGAGTCCAAGAGTGAGGTACCAGCATGAATTTCTCTTAAAGCTTTGATTACCAGCTTAGAACCTGTAGCACTGCACCAACAGGAATTCCAGTTTGGCCGGTACACTCTGGTCCCCCCAACCTTGCCTGGGGGAACCCCAAGGACCGAGACCCTCTGATCTTAAACACAAGGAAAAAAATCCTTTCCCCCACGTTGCCTCTCCCAGCTTCCCCTCCCTGGGTTACCCTGGAAGATCACTTGATTCAAACTCCTGAGTCATAAAACAGAGGAGGAAACTGCACCTTCCCCCGTCTCTCTCCCCCTCCAGACTCTTCTAAGAGAGACAGTAATCCTAAAACAGAGAGAAATAGCCTTTCTCTCCCCTTCCCTCCTTTCTCCCCACCAATCCCTGTGAATCCAGACCCAGTCCTCTGGGATCTCACCAGAATAAAAAAACAATCAGGTTCTAAATAAGAAGAACTTTTAATTAAGAAAGAAAAACAGTAAAAATTATCCTTGTAATTAATGGATTAGCGTACAGGTTTTTAGCTAAGGCACTGGGAATACCCTCCCAGCCTAAGTATTCAAAGTAAAATTAAAATCTTTTCAGCAAAATACGAAATTAACTCCTTTCCGCCAAATGCACCAATTAAACTCCTTTCAGCAAATGCAATTGCAAATAAAGAAACAAACATAAACCTTAACTCGCCACTACCTAGTACTTACTTATTTGGAATCTATAAAACCTGTATCAGGGAGATTGGAGAGAAACCTGGTTGCACGTCTGGTCACTCTCAGAACCCAGAGAGAACAACCACCAAAAACTAACAGCACACACAAAAACTTCCCTCCCTCAAGATTTGAAAGTATCCTGTCCCCTGATTGGTCCTCTGGTCAGGTGACAGCCAGGCTTACTGAACTTGTTAACCCTTTACATCAAAAGAGATATAAAGTACTTCTGTTCTATTAACTCCTACTATCTGTTTATGACAATCCACCCTGCTCAAAAGTGACGAAATGCAGAGTGGAATGCTGCGACCCTACCAGCCACAGGTGGCTCTTAATCAAAGCCATTCCTGAAAGCCTGTGTGGTTCGCTCTGCCTGAAGTCTTGCTAGTTTGGTTTCCCCTAGTGGAGAATTCACTTCACAGTCTGGGGCTGTGGAGGTGCTGACTCTATAGGGGTCTATCGGCTGGAGATTACATAGAGATGAAGATAAATTTATGTTCTGATCTCATTTTTTTCTGAGCCAGATAAGTGCCTCGGTCATGGAGCTGCCTAAGCTTGAGCAGCAAGGCTGGCATGATGCATCCGGTCTGGCAGGGTGGAATGCAGACTTAGCGAATTGAGAAGGTAGAGAAGGTAAAAGGGAGGTTAGGGAAAAGAGGAGGCTAGTAGGGAAAGGTTAGAAGACAGCACACATACTTTGTCACCAAGCCAGAGAGTACATCTGCATTGGAGACTTTTCAGTACAGCTGCCGTTGGCTTAGCACTGGTGTCACCATATTGTCCAGCAAATAGCAATCAGCCAGCTTGAGGGTGGGACATGGCTTGTAATCAACATGTGGAATGGGGCTGTTGGGACAACACAGGAAAGGTTGGGGGTGGGGGATTAGCGGCTCTTTCTGAGCAGCATGCTTAGCCAAGGTCTTCCCTGGCAACTGTAGGGGGGGGGGGGGGGGCGGCAGAGAAGCCAGTTTGCTTACTGTAGCATGGCTCTGGCTGTAACCCACCACTCCTGCGCCACTAAGAGAAACAGATTGCATTGTGGGGCCAGGAAGGAGTTTTCGAGGCTCAGTCATTACATGGATGGGTTCTCCCGATGAGCTGCCTGTTGCATTTTTCCTTCAAGAGGCCTGTAGAGGTGAATGAGAGCACAGAGCCGCTCTGGGCCACTTAATGTTCCAGGATTCAAAGGTTGATGACTTGGGGCTAGAGGCACAAAGGGGATTAGGTGCCTAAACCCAAGAATCAGGCCCCACAGGGATTCACAAAACCCCTGCTCAGCTGCCACTAAACCCTGTTGATTCCTAAACTCTCTTGGCACCTACATTTTTTGCTGTAAAATTTCTCTAGGTGCCTATGTTTCTGCCTCTGAGCATGCACCCTGCAGCCTCACAACCTTTCAGTCCCAGAGTACTGCATGACCCAGGAAAAAGCAGGCATTCCCCTAAGGTCTTGAGGGCAGGGCTTGAGCCAGGATTGCGCCGACAGCAAAGCTTACAGGAAACAGGTAGGTGAGGACCACCTCCTTCCTAACCATTAGTCCTGTGGGTGGGGGCCTCACCAAGGATGAGGGCAACCTGCCTGCTTCATCAGGTGGCAAATCTCTGTTCAAATCTCTTCTCCTTCACAGGTTGAGGGAGGACTTGAACCAGCAGGTATCCCACATCCCAGCTGAGTGCCCTTGCAGCTGGGCTACTAATTCTGAGGGAGGTTTTCTTCCACACTTCTCCCTCTGAAAATCTGGTGGCTAAACCTTCACTTCACTTCACTTCTCAAAATGTTACAATACTGTTGGGAAATAAGTAATACCTATGTGCACACATGAGTAGGTAGTTAACAATATCAGTGGAGCAGGCTAGTGCATGTCAAATGCCACCAGGCTAAAGGTTAAAATGGTTTAAATCGCTCCTAGATACGGTCAAGTGATTCCTTCATTTAAAAATGCCCACACCTTTTGACAGCATGTAGCCTGCAGAGCAACAGATTTTGGCTTTGCTCCCAGCTGACCTATTGATCAGAAGATCAGAGAGACGCAGAAGCCGCTTTCTGTACGTGTTTTTACACAGTTCCGTGCCACAGGGCCAAAGAGGGACGGCGGAGGCTTCATGTAACAGCCTGGCTATGCTCAAGCGGCTGCTCACTAGATTTAGCTGAACCAGCCCCTCGACCCCCATGTAATAAATCTGCCCAGGGATTGCTTGCTTGCTTCACGTTGGAGAGACATGAGGCTGTTGGGTTTGCCCTTTATAAATAACACACTGATTCTCCCTACTGGAGTAGCAGTTCTTCATCATGTGATTTAAAGTAACATGCTCTCTCCATCAGTCTGGGGTTTGACAAAAACCTTTCTTCTCTGAGCTCTGTAGCTGGACCTTAGCAGGTGCTGGGTGCTCAGCACTTTTAAAAAATCAGATTATTTATTTATTCAGGAGCATAAATGAGCAAACTACAGAACTCAAACCACCAAAAAAGAAAATCAACCTTCGGCCGGTGGCATCTGACTTAGATGATGAAAATGAAAATGCATCAGTCCGCACTGTTTTGGATGGTTTTCGAGTAGAACCCATCATCAACATGGACGCATTTCCCATGGAATGGTGGTTGAAGCATGAGCATCTGGCATGTAAATATCTTGCGATGCCGGCTACAACAGTGCCATGCAAATGCCTGTTTTCACTTTCTCGTGACATTGTAAACAAGAAGCGGGCAGCATTATCTCCTTGAAATGTAAACAAACTTGTTTTTCTGAGCAGTAAGCTGAACAAGAAGTAGGACTGAGTGGACTTGCAAGCGCTAAAATTTTACATTGTTTTATTTTTGAATGCAGTATTTTTGTACATAATTCTATATTTGTAAGTTCAACTTTCAACGATAAAGAGGATTGCATTTACATACTTGTATTTAGTGAAATTAAAAAATACTATTTCTTTTGTCTTTTTACAGTGCAAACATTTGTAATCAAAAGTAAATATAAAGTGAGCCACTGTACACTTGTATTTCTGTGTTGTAATTGAAATTAATATGTTTTGAAAAATGTAGAAAACACAAAATATTTAAATAAACAGTATTTATATTGTTTACAGCGCGATTAATAGCATGATTAATCCCCTACTGTTAGTGTGTGCATACTAAGAAATAACAGATTTTTCAGGAAACCAGCTGGAGTTGTCCTAGGAAATGTGATTGTCCAGAAGTTGACCAATGAAGTGATTGTAGATGAAGCGGGGTTGGTTTATGAATGATGAAAGCAAGCTGTCGCTGGAGTTTAGGAGTTGTGGACCTGACTCTCCAGTCCAGCCAGGAGCAATTCACAGTTAGTGGAGAGGACCACAGCTGCAGGGAGTGGGTTGTGGCTCCCTGATTCAGAGCATCCCAAACTTCATGCAAGATGGGTCTCCCCAGTGCAGACCTAACTTTATTCCATGGCAATGAAAAAAATCTTGGCTGGTTGACGTGAAAATTTTTTGCTGCAACCAAAAGCTGAAAAAATTAAATATTTTCCACTTTTTGCCTAAACATTTACTAGGTGGGGAACCACCTTCCTGACCAGCTCTGCAAGGAATTTAATCCAACGAGTATTTTGGCACATTTGCACCTCTTTCCAACATTTCAATGCATAACATTTTCTCTGGCCATGCACCCCACTGTGCAAAATAGGGAGGTCAAACCTGTGCATTGACAGGTTGGAACTTTTAGCTGAGTGATTCCTATGAACATAATGCTGCTAAAATTCTCCCTGAGTGTGTCCAGTTCATTAATTATTTCATTTGATTTTCATGGGCTTTTCCCTACTCATCTAGTACGTACTTGCTCTCTCTGTGATCTGTCCGTGGTACTTGCCTCTACTTACTTGTAGGCTCAGTCCTCCGCATATGAACTGCAAAGCCAAAAATGGAAGTTGATTTCAGTCCAGATTTCTGTGCTGAGTGTCCTCCACTCAGACAAGTTGTGGGGGTAAGGGGAAGGGAGAGGGACAGAAATTCAGCATACTGATATGTTTTGTTGGTATTTTTTATATTCATCCTCTTCCGAGCGAAAGCCTTCTTGTAGTTCTTGGTTCACGTGTGAAATACACCTTTACCTCTTTTCCCCTTTATAACCCCGCCCGATAAAAAACAAATTTGGATAAAACGGGGTAAAGCAGGGCCGGGGGGGGGGGGGGGCATTGCACACTCCGGCAGATCAAATCAAGTTCGATATAACGCGGTTTCACCTATAACATGGTAAGATTTTTTGGCTCCCGAGGACAGAATTATATCGAGATAGAGGTGTATTGCTGCATATGCAATCATAAATACCAAAGCTGCATTGCAATTGAGGTATTGTCCAAGGCATTTGTGGCGTCACATTAGCCTTAGGTGCAAGCTGTCATCGTTAGAAGATGAAGGGACCTATTTTTTTAAACAAATACTTTCCTTTTTTTCTTCTCCCTGCCCCATGCTCCTTTTGTTCCAGTGCCTTCCAAGAGCCATTTAAACCGTGGGTTTATCTCTTGCTCCAAAAGGTCCTGCACTGCACCAGTCAAAAGTGTTCCCTAAACTCTAAGCAGATTTAGAAACTGAGACACAGAGAGATTAAACAATTTGGCTAAGGTCACACAGACGAGTCTGTGTCAGAACCAGGAACTAAACTGATCTCTCGAGTCTCACTCTAGTGCCATAATGACATGACAATCCTTCATCCTAAATCTCTCGTGAATGGGAGGCCTCTTCTTTCCCAAAATCCTGCTTTCAGTGACTTCACCAACACTACCACAGAAGCCTGTGTCAGAGAACCAGTCAGACCCCAGGCCTTTTGCATTCTAGTCCTTTGTCAATCATCATTACTTTCTAGCAGCCTGTGTCTTATTTTGCTACACTGAAATGCCATGATGTATGACTATTTGCTGAGGCAAATCCACCTCCCCAGGCAGCAAGAATGAGGCCTCATGAGAGGTCAGAGTTCTATTCTCAACGTCACTAGAAGTGACCTTGTATAACCTCAGGCATCTTATATGCAAAATGGGGGAGATGATAGTTGTGGCACCCTAGGGTGTGTGACAGACCCAGGCCAGTGGTGTACAGGAGTCTGGTCCTATTCTAAAGGACCTCCCCCCAGCCTAAGGGGAAGATCCACAGGTCTAGGACACCAAGTAATTCCGTGGGACAACTAATGAAAAAAACAGGATGGGGAGTGAGGTCATAGGGCTAAACAAAGGGAACCTGATGGGGACACCGAGCAGAGAATCCCGGACAATGCCCACTGCTCCTCGAAGGCATCAAGGGAGCCAGCGGACGCCGCCCAGAGGAACTCTGCCCGGATGCGGGAACAGGCTGAGGAGCAGAAATAGGCCCCACGGTCGCAGGAAATCCCGTCGGCCAATCTCCTCTCCCTGGTGTTGTAGATGGCTAGTTTGGCCAGGGCCAAGAGGAGGTTGATAAGGAGATCCCGTGACTTCGTGGGGCCACGGATGGGGAGTGCATAGATAAAAAGGTGAGGGGAAAAGTGCAACCAGAAA
>NC_133773.1:11067768-11073962 GCF_003597395.2 Chelonoidis abingdonii | reverse complement strand
CAGACTTCAGTTTCACCCACTGGCTAACTGCAAGTCACACAAGCAATCCTTAGACACTCCAGTCTCCCAGTATATCCACCGTCCCACACGTTCTGGATGATGGTATAAAACCAACACACCGTAAAAGAAAAAGGTCTCTCTGATCCCAAAGGACAGCCAGACCCAGGTCAATATACCCCTCAGATCCTTACCCAGCAAATACGCTGTTGCCATCTTTGAATCTAAAATCTAAAAGTTTATTCATAAAAGGAAAAGAATTTAAGTTTGAGAGTAATTGGTTAAACTCGATCAATTACATACAGTAATGCAAAGTCCTTAGTTTCAGGCTGGTAGAACAGATGATGAAGTAAACTGCAGGTTCAAAATTAAGTCTCTGGAGTACATCCCCCGCTGGGTGGGTCATCCAGTCCCTTGTGTAGAGCCTTCAGCTTGCAGCAAAGTCTCCTCCATAAAGAAGCAGGATTTGAAGACAAAATTGAGAGATGACCTTGCCTTATATAGACGATTTTCCAGGTGTAAGAACACTCCTTGCCTACTGTGGAAGTTACAGCAAATGAGTTTGCAGTCACATGGCCCAGTTTCTGCTCACTCAGTGGTACAAGCGGAGCCGCTTCTCTCGATCTCTCTCCCCCTTTGTCTGGCTGGTTTGGTTTGCCTTAGAGGTGGAAAAACCCCAGCCTTGGGCTGTGACTGCCCTGTTTAAGCAATTGATCCTGATTTGGCACTCTCAGTTGGGTCCCGCCAGAACCACATCGTCACAATTAGTAATAACAGTTATGAAATACAATATTGTCAGCAGAAGAGGAGATCTGAATCTATGGTCTACTCTACTGGCTAACAGCTCATTGCACCCAGGGCCAGCTCCAGGCTGCAGCGCACCAAGTGCGTGCTTGGGGCGTCATGCCACGGGGGTGCTCTGACAGTTGCCGGCAGACGGCTCCGGTGGACCTCCCACCAGTGTCCCTGTGGAGGGTCCGCTGGTCCCGCGGATCATCTGCAGGCGGTCCACCGGAGCCATGGGACTGGCGAGCAGCAGAGCACCCCCCGCGGCGTGCCGCCGTGTTTGGGGTGGTGAAATTGCTTGAGCTGGCCCTGATTGGACCTTTCCCTAATGTGACAAAGTTTCTCCTCTGCCGCGGTGGGTCCTGTGTTTTTTGGCAGATTTGCTCACCTCAGAGGTTCAGGGCAGCCCTCAGTTTGGCTGCTTCTGCTAGAGGGTCAAACCTGCCATTCACTCAGCTCACCTCATCACTGGCCAGCATGGGGGAAATGGAGAATAATCCCCACAGTCTCTGTGTCCCACCTAGTGGGTCAGGGACAGGCCAGATCCCTTTCCAGATTAGACCTTTCCCTCTGGTGTGTCTCACAGACCAGGTCATAGAATCACAGAATATCAGGCTTGGAAGGGACCTCAGTAGAAGGAGGTATCTAGTCCAATCCACCGTTCAAAGCAGGACCAATTCCCAGACAGTTTTTGGGTGTTCTTTTTTTACACTCCAAGTCCCTAAATGGCCTCCTCAAGGATTGAAATTACAACCCTGGGTTTAGCAGGCTAATGCTCAAACCACTGAGCTATCCCACCTCACAGGAGATCAACTCCTCCTGTGTTTGATCAGGAGTTGGGGGGGATGGTGGGGAACCTGGGCTCACCCTCTACACTGGATTCCAGCCCAGGGGCCTGTAGATTGCAGTTGTCTACAATGTCTCCTGTATCAGCTGCGTGACAGCTACAACTCCCTGGGCTACTTCCCCATGGCCTCCCCCCAACTCCTTCTTTATCCTCACTGCAGGATCTTCCTCCTGAAGCCTGATCATGCTTGTACTCCTCAGTCCTCCAGCAGCATGCCTGCTCACTCCTTATGTATCCCTCACTAATTGAAGTGAGGTCCTTTTTAAACCAGGTGTCCTGATTAGCCTGCCTGCCATTATTGATTCTAGAAAGTTCTTAATTGGCTCCAGGTGTCTTAATTAGCTTGCCTGGCTTAATTGGTTCTAGCAGGTTCCTGATTGCTCTAGGGCAGCCCCTGCTCTGGTCACTCAGGGAACAGAAAACTACTCATCCAGTGACCAGTATATTTGCTCTCTGCCAGACTCCTGAGCACTCTGCGAGCTTTTGGCTTCGGACCCCAGTTTGTGGGTTTTCTCCAGGTGCTGTAAGCTTCTGCAGAGTGTCTGGTCAGGCTCAACTGGACCCTGACTGAGCAAGTCTGCTGTGGGCGAGGAGTAAGGCGGGGTGCCCCCTCTCGGGCCAGCTGTATGCTCTGGAGATCAAGCCCTTCCTCTATCTCCTCTGCTGGAGGTTGATGGGATTGGTGCTCCAAGAGCCGGAGCTGCGGCTGGTCCTGTCAGTGTACGCTGATGACATGTTCCTCGTGGTCCAGGACCCATGTGACTTGGCATGGGTGGAGGCTTGCCAAACTGTGTACTTGGCGGCCTCCTCCACTCAAGGCAACTGGGTCAAGAGCTCTGGCCTGGTGGTCGGGGATGAGTGTCAGGCGAGCTCCCTCCCACCCACGCTTCAGGCCATCCAGTGGAGCGCGGGTCCATTGCTCTATCTCGGTGTTTACCTTTCTGCCACTCATCCGTCTCCGCTGGAGAACTGGCACAGCTTAGAGGATAGGGTGATGGAGCGGCTCCGGAAATGGACAGGACTAGTGCTCAATCAACTAGTCCTGTCCATGCTCTGGTACCAGCTCAATACTCTGGTCCTGGCCCCGGGTTTCCTGGCCAACCTCCGGACAGCGATTCTGGATTTCTTTTGGCCAGGGGTGCACTGGGTCTCTACAGGGGTCCTCCACTTGCCCCTAAAAAAAAAAGGGCAGGGCCTGAAGTGCCTACGCACTCAGGTCCATGTCTTCTGCCTCCAGACTCTGCAGAGGCTCCTGTATGACACAGGTAGTGCGGCATGGAGAGTATTGGCACACTCCTTCTTCTGCTGCTTCCAAGGGCTCTGATAAGACCGGAAGCTCCTTTATCTCCAGCCGAGAGGTCTTCCGCGAGACCTCTCCAGGCTGCCGGTCTTCTTCCAAGACCTCCTCCGGACCTGGAAGCTGTTTTCAATGACCAGGTCTGTGGCGGCCGCCGTGGGGGCAGATCTCCTCGTGGAGCCCCTGCTACACAACCCCCAGCTCCGTGTGCAGATGGTGAAGTCCTCTGCGGTGCGGCAGAGGTTGGTCCTGGCAGAAGTCACTGGAGTCGGAGACCTCCTGGACTACAAACGGGGAGACTGGCTGGACCTCTTGATGCTTGCTCAGTGCATGGGGCTCTGCAGACCTCGTACTTCCCAGTGAGTACTTCAGGAGGTGAAGGCCGCTTTGCCGCCTGCTGTTTGGGCCTACCTCGACCGGGTCTTGCAAGAGGGCACGCCCCATCTACCCTCCACCTCTGACCCTCTGGAGCTTTGCATCGGGCCCCTGCCCCGTGGAACCAACTGGCCCACCCACCCTTTCACCGTGAGCTGGCTGCACAATTTGCAGCTGGTTCAGTTCCAGACCGTGCCAAGGAAACATCTGTACACGCTCATGCTCCACACCCTTCACTTCCTCATCCTCGCGTCTCACCACGACACAAAGTGGCGGGACCTCCTGCCACCTCTCAAAGGGGAGAAGCCCCGGTGGGCCAGCCTATACTCCATCCTAGTTCTGAGGCCGTCTGGGGATATCAGTTGGAGGCTCCTTCATGGGGCCATGAGCACGGGCATGTACTTGGCACGGTTCACCCCATCCCAGACACATTCCCCTTCTGTGGCGTGAGGGAAACCCTGGCGCATGTTTATCTGGAGTGCGCCAGGTTGCAGCCCCTATTCCAGCTTCTCTTAGATACATTATTACATTTTTGGTTGCACTTTTCCCCTCACCTGTTCATTTACGCACTCTCCATCCGAGGCCCCACAAAGTCATGGGACCCCCTTGTCAGCCTCCTCTGGGCCCTGGACAAACTGGCCATTTACAAAACCAGGGAGAGGAGGTTGGCCGACGGGATTTCCTGCGACTGTGGAGCCTATTTCCGCTCCTCAGTTCATTCACGCATCTGGGCAGAGTTCCTCTGGGCGGCGTCCACTGGCTCCCTTGATGCCTTTGAGGAGCAGTAAGCGCTGTCTGGGGTTCTCTGCTCGGCTGTCCCCGTTAGGTTCCCTATGTTTAGCCCTTTGACCACACTCCTGTCTCTGTTATTTAATTTGTTGTCCCCTGGAATTATTTGGTTATCCAGGTCCTGTGGATCCTCCCCTTAGGCTGTGGGGAGGTCCTTTGGCAGGCTATCAATAAGACCAAACTCCTATACCCCATTAGTATGGGTCTGTCATACTAGGTACAGGCTACTTTGTGGCTCTGGTATTGGACTAAGATTCAGGAAGTCTGGGCTTGATTTCTGGCTTCCAGGCTTTCCATGTGAACTTAGGCAAATCACTTAGGCTTTGTCTAGACTAAGAAAATGAGTGCCTCAGCGAACATCACTTAAACCCCACTGTAGATACTGGTTAAAACTGCATTAACTGGACAGGTTCAACCCTAGGTTTGCCACTACAGTCCCCAGTGATCACATAGGCTGGTTCTAAAGTGCATTTGCATAAGAACATATAAGAACATAAGAACGGCCATACTGGGTCAGACCAAAGGTCCATCTGGCCCAGTAACCTGTCTTCTGACAGTGACCAATGCCAGGTGCACCAGAGGGAATGAACAGAACAGGTAATGGAACAGAACAAGTAATCATCAAGTGATCCATCCCCTGTTTCCCATTCCCAGCTTCTGGCAAACAGAGGGTAGGGACACCATCCCTGCCCATCCTGGCAAATAGCCATTGATGGACCTGTGCACTGGGTCCTTGGTGGCTACCCAAGTGGGTTAGCTAACATGGCATTAACAACAGCTTTTTTCCTAGTCTAGACAAGACTTTAATCGTTCTGTGCCTGTTCCCTACCCTGTCTGTAACATTGGGGTAGTGCTCCTTGCCTATCGTGAAGGGGCAGTGGGAGGCTAGATTAGTTAATGACTATGAGGGCTGAGCCCTGACTGATGGGGCCACACACAGACTGACCTAACTAGAAATCCTATCGAAAAGCATTTGCCACTCATGTCCAACAATCAACGGGCCTGCTGCTTGCAGCTCCCAGTGATGTCAGAACTGGGTCTTGGCTCAGGTAACTGTGTTTTAGGCGTTATTTGTTCCAATCCATTTCCAAGTCAGGAGTCTCCTGTGAACCGTGGTTTCGGAAAATGAGCATGTAGCTGGTGGAACAAGCCAAAGGTGCACCACACAGCATGCTTGGCAGGAGCCATGGCTGTGCTGGAGAGACCCAGGAAACGGTTCTCTTTGCTCCTGGATAGTCAGAGCCGAGTGGGAAGCATTCCAAAGTAAAGGATCATAGGTTGCCATCTGGAATGGCACGTCTTGGCTTGCAGATAGGGTGAAGCAACACAGTCCTCCCATAACTAGACACAGCTGTGGGTGTGGCACTCACTGCCTGGAGCATGACTGCCTCTCTGAGAGTGTCCTAATGGTGCTTCTGGTTCCTGCTCTTGCACTCGCTGTGCTGGGAGGAAGCACCACTCTTGTGACGGTTTGACAATCCCTGCTTCCAGAGGGGCTGGCTGATTTCAAGAATAGTGAGGGGAGATATGAAGCCTATCAGCGCTACGGCACTGGTTCATGTGTGCTCTGGCTGCTCATTACCGTCTGTATGTCCCACAGCCTGACAGTCATAGAATACCAGGGTTAAAAGGGACCTCAGAAGGTCATCTAGTCCAACCTACTGCTTAAAGTAGGACCAATCCCAGACAGATTTTTGCCCCACATCCCTAAATGGTCCCCTCAAGGATTGAGCTCACAACCCTAGGTTTAAACAAACCAATGCTCAAAACTCTGAGCTATCCACCCCCCCAAAGGAGGCCCTTTTTGATACTACCACTAATCTCAGTTTCAGGTTTTCTTTAGGAAATGAGATTGCAATTGCGGGTGCTGAGCACTTGGGGAAATCTGTCCAAGCACTCCCCAGGATGGGGCTGTGCCTCCTTCTCATAGAATCATAGACTATTAGGGTTTGAAGGGACCTCAGGAGGTCATCTAGTCCAACCCCCTGCTCAAAGCAGGACCAATCCTCAACTAAATCATCCCAACCAGGGCTTTGTCAAGTCTGACTTTAAAAACCTCTAAGGAAGGAGAGTCCACCACCTCCCTAGGGAACCCATTCCAGT
>NC_133773.1:11047975-11065483 GCF_003597395.2 Chelonoidis abingdonii | reverse complement strand
TCTCAGGTTTTTCTGCAGTTTCATACTGGAGTTCTGAGCAGTCATACTGCTCTCTTACATACAGTGCAACTCCCCCACTTTTTCTGCCCTGTCTGTTCTTCCTGAACAGTTTATATACATCCATTACAGTACTCCAGTCATGTGAGTTATCCCACCAAGTCTCTGTTATTCCAATCACATCATAGTTCCTTGACTGTGCCAGGACTTCCAGTTCTCCCTGCTTGTTTCACAGGCTTCTTGCATTTGTGTTTAGGCACTTAAGATAAGTCACTGATTGTCCCACTTTCTCAGCCTGAGACAGGAGTCCTCCCCTCTTCCACTCTCCTGTTCATGCTTCCTCCTGGTATCCCATTTCCCCACTTACCTCAGGGCTTTGGTCTCCTTCCCTCGGTGAACCTAGTTTAAAGCCCTCCTCACTAGGTTAGCCAGCCTGCTTGTGAAGATGCTCTTCCCTCTCTTCGTTAGGTGGAGCCTGTCTCTGCCTAGCACTCCTCCTTCTTGGAACACCATCCCATGGTCGAACAATCCAAAGCCTTCTCTCCGACACCACCTGCATAGCCATTCGTTGATTTCCAGGATTCGACGGTTTCTACCTGGGCCTTTTCCTTGCACAGGGAGGATGGACGAGGATGGCTCTGAGATCCATTGGCTCAAAAAAAAAATAAATCGGAGTGGACAGAGACCAAGCCTGGGAAACATCAGCCAGACTGGTGAAAGCTGAGTGAGACTGAAAACAGGGGTAAACACAGGACCAGGTGAGCAGCCTTAATTACAGCAGCAGCAACAAATCAGCTGTAGATAGCTAAGGGCATGTAAGCACTTGGTCAAGTCTGACAGTGTCTCATCTGGTGAAATCCTGGTCCCACTGAAGGTAATAGGAGTTCTCCCATTACTCATCTGTTTTAAGACTCAAAAGGACCATTATGATTTTACACTGACCTCCTGCATAGCACAAGGCCAGAGGATGTCATGCAACAATTCCTGCATCAAGCTCATAACTTCTGGTTGAGCTAAAGCACATCTTTTAGACAGAGAATCCCATCTTATCTTACCCCCTGTGGCTAACAGGTCCAGCTCAGTTGTGTCTAGATCTCCATGCAAGGATGAAATATTGTTCTTCCACTGGGCCACACAGTAAGCCTTGCCCTAACGATTTCCCCAAATACAGTCACAATCAGGGCCGTCCTTAGCCATAGGCAGAACAGGCAGCTGCCTAGGGCACCACTAGGTCTAGGGGCACTGCTCTGCTGGGAGCTTGGACAGACGGGAAGCAGTGGAGCATGTAAGAGCAGGGCTGCTGGGTCCTAGAGAGAGCCAAATGCCGCACAGTCTGAGGGAGGGGATTGGCTGCTGGGGTCTCTGGGAAGGGATGGGGAAAGGAACTCATCTGTAGGGTGAGCAGATGTCCCGATTTTATCGGGACAGTCCCGATTTTTGAGTTTTTTTTCTTATATAGGCTCCTATTCCCCCCACTCCCATCCTGATTTTTCACACTTGCTGTCTGGTCACTCTAGGTGGGGGTAATTGGTACCTATATGAGACAAAGCCCCAAATATCAGGACTGGCCCTATAAAATCAGGATATCTGGATCTGGTCACCCTAGCTATGGAGCGCGTCTCTCCCCCAGGCTGGCAGCAATCCATCTCATCCGGGGGGGAGCTGCAAAGGGCAGGATGAGCTGCTGTGGCTCCATGGGTGCCCCATCTCTGAGATCAGATGCTGTGCTAACTTCACCATGGTCTGTTGGGCTGGCAGTGGTGCCCATTGGCATGTGATCAGACCTAAGGGTTTGCTGGTGCTGTTGCCACTCTGCACCCAAAGAGGTGTATTTTGGGGTCCTGCAGTTTTCCACCTATCTCCTCCTCTACTGCAGCTGTTGGACCAGCAGGCCGGGGGTGAGCCAAGCATGAAAGCAGTGCTGTGTTGCCATTTAGATTGTCAGGTAACAAATTTGTTTGCCAAAAATGCTTGCTAAGAATCTTGAATTCAATTTCAATATTTTTTTTTTTAAAAAAAATCAATATCTTAGCCAAAAACAGAAAATTAAGTTGTTGACAATTGTGTGTGACAACTTATTTGTGTTTGGTATGGGAAAGGGAGTGGGCCAGTTTTCATCAGAGAAACAAAAAATGTTGACTGACTTTCCTATAGCCCTGTTACTGCTAAATAGAGCCCTCCAACAACTGTAATATGCTCATCTCCTTACTAATGTATAGAGCAGGGATCGGCAACCTACGGCACATGTGTCAAAGGTGGCATGCGAGCTGATTTTTGATGACACGCAGTGGTGGGCTGAATGGCTCAGCCCACCGCTGCTCTGGGATTCCGGCTGCTGCCCCATTGCCACTCGGGGTCCCAGCCAGCCCCACTCAGCACCCGCTGCTGGCCTGGAGATCCCCAAGGAACCCCAGGCTGGCAGCAGGCTGAGCAGGCCGGCGGCTGAGACCCCAGCTGAGCCACTCAACCCGCTGTCGGCCTGGGGTTCCATTCACTCAGCTGGCAACGGGCTGAGCGGGATTAAATTCAACGAAATAGGAAAACAAGAGCAACTAATGACAAAGTGCAAGAACCTAGAGCAGTGGTCCCCAACCTTTTTCGTCTGGCGGGTGCCAGACGAAGGACCGTGGTGGTGGATGAGCATCCGCCGAAATGCTGCCGAAATTCGGCGGCAAGCAGTGTCATCCAGAGGCGTTGGCGCCAAAATGCCGCCGAATTTCGGCAACATTTTGGCAGATGCTCGTCCTCTGGCCAGTATGCGGGTGCACTGAGAAGCCCCTGTGGGCACCCATGGCGCCCGCAGGCACCACGTTGTGGACCCCTGACCTAGAGAGCCTCCTGAAGCACGTGATCATTTTGATTTAAATGGACTTGAACTGTATGAAGAATTAAGTTGTTGCCACATGCAAAATCAATCATGGACATTGTACAGTTTATTCATACCAGCAAACTTGCCACCCATATTCTACTGACAATTCCTGTAACAGTAGCAGGAGAACGGAGTTTCTCAAAACTAAAGCTCATTAAAAACTATCTCTGCTCTACAATGAGTCAGGAACAGTTGACTGGTCTTGCTCTTCTTACAGTCGAACAAGACATCACTTTGTCTTTGTCATACAATGACATTATTACTGATTTTGCAGCCAAAAAAGCCAGAAAGATCGCTTTTAATTAAAAACTAATCCTTGTTTCAATACTTCTTCATAGAAATTTCCAATAAAATGTTGACAAATTAAAAAAATTATATTATTTGCATCATTCTGTCAAATCAGAATTTTTTCTATAGTGCTACTTCTTTAGTGCTAGTCCATCAGCATTACAGTGTGCTTAATTAAGTTAAACTGGTTTTAATAACATGCCTGCGGCAAGTTTTCCAATAGTGTAAGCTTATGTTTGTGTTGCTCAGAGCAAGACAGGCACAGGGGCACCAGTTTAATAATCCTGCCTAGGGCACCATAAATCCTAAGGACAGCCCTGTTCACAATGTGAACCCCTGGATTTTCCCTATCTGAAGAACCTTCCCATTCACAGGCACACGCTCTCCTTCTATACTAGTCACTGACTGCACGGACTAAAAGTGGAGCCATGCTGAAAGCTGTAAAGCTACTGAGGACGGAATAAAATCCCCTTTATCATTCTGCTGGCAGGCATAATCTGATTTGCTGGTCAGCAGAAAAGGTTTATTTATCTGTTTAGTTTCTCTAGACCAGTGGCTCTCAACCTTTCCAGACTACTGAACCCCTTTCAGGAGTCTGATTTCTCTTGTTTACCTCAAGTTTCACCTCACTTAAAAACGACTTGCTCACAAAATCAGATATAAAAATACAAAAGTGTCACAACACACTGTGACTGAAAAATCATGTTACTCTATGATTATAAGATAAATCAATTGGAATATAAATATCGTACTTGTATATAGCGCAGTATAAACAAGTCATTGTCTGTATGAAATTGTAGTTTGCACTGACTTCGCTAATGCTTTTTATGTAGCCCGATGTAAAACTAGGCAAATATCTAGATGAGTTGATGTACCTCCTGGAAGACCTTTGCGTACCCCAGGGGTACATGTACCCCAGGTTGAGAACCACTGCTCTAGGTGTCCAAGTCGATACACAACAGCAAGCCTGCCATTCGTCTTTCTCCTTAACTACTGCTCCAGAAAATAAGTTATTTCTGGATCAGTTACAAACATACATTGAGATGCCTTTAGGATTTCATCAGACTAATGTATAGGTATTTAGTACAAAGAACTTAAAAGATACATTACAGAATGTCAGCATATTTTCTTGCCAATTATGCTTGGCATAAAAGTTGTTCCTTCAAGACAATAACAGACCCAGCAAGTCTATACACTTCCTCCTGGCAGGACCAATCTGCTTCCCAGTCAGAATAACCTGAAATGTATGTTACAGTCTGAAATCTCACCCTAAAAGAGAAGTCCCATAGAAAATACTGCACAAAACAAACTCCTGCTGGCCTAGGCACGCTGGGCTAGATAAGATGTAGAAAAGCCCCATCGGATTATTTCTGTGTTCCTCTCTTAAATAGACTGTACCCCAAGGCATCAATCTTGTGGGTGAAAAAGCCCTTGCTAATATCTTGTTTGAATCTCCTCTTTAGAAGTTTAGCTTTATCTCCCTGGGTTTTACTCTCCATCCCGAGCAATAAACAGGTTCTTGCTAAGGTCTCAGCTTCATTTTTAATGTTAACTTCTCAAAGCTTTTTCTTATGCATGTGCTTAGCTGGAGATAATACTTAAGCTAATTAAAGTCTGGACAGCAGTGAGTGATGGTCGAGGAAAGGACCTAATTGTAATGCTAGATTGAAATTCTTGTTACACTGCGCAGCAGCAACAAAAGTGGCCAATAAGTAAAAGTGGCCAATAGGGTGCTGGTTTGTATCAAGAGGCGTGCATTACAGAGGGCCAAAGAAGTGTTATTACTGGGTTGTTTGATCATTCCCATGGGACCGGCCTCAGACAGATAGGTCAAACCACATTTTAGTAGGGAGACTCTCTCATGGCCATCCCTCCTCTCCTCCCATTCACAGTTACACAAACCACCTCCTTTCCCATTCATAATCCCACGGCATCCCTGGGTCAGCTATAAATAATTGCTTAGCGGGGAAGGTAATATTGAGAAAGCATTTAAGGCCATATTTTCCAAAGTGTCCAGCACCCATAATCCATGCCCCATGACTTGTTCTTGACAGAGTCAACCCATCTGCTCCCAATGGGCTTTTACAGTAGAATTAAGTTAACTGTTGCCTAATGTTAAACATTATCTCACCCCTCTTATTCTCTGCCACAAGTGTAAAACAATAATAAAACTCTTCCTGAAAGCAGCATTTCAGAGCAAGCAGTCAACTTCAATTTAATTCAGTCACAAGAAGGCTCATAAAAGACATTGCATACTTTCTCCAGGCATAATTGCTTCCACACTTCAGTCCACCATGATACCAAGTTAGATATATATATTCAGGAATGAAACTTTTTTCCTTGTTTAACTTTTAAAACCAATATTCAAACACTGAAATGCTTGGGGAGAAAAACCTGCTTTTAAAATCCATTTGTAATCTGGAATAAAAATACTACAGACCCTGCCTTTATTACAAAAATACACAGCTCTGCTGAGAATGACTTCTTATCCTTTGGAGCCAGTATATATTGGAGAAAATCTTCAAAAGTGCCTAAATCTCATTTTCAAAAGTCACTTAGGAGCCTTTGTCTTACTGAACGTCAATGGGACTTAGGTGCTTTTGAACATTTAACCACTCCCGTTAAGCAACTATATGGTCTTGATTCTCCTTTTTGTGCTGGGTAATTACTTTTCAAATGTTCAGTGAATGGGGACCAAATCTGGTCACAATCTACAGCCCGCCCACTTGCTGGAGAGCAAGTCTTTCCCCTTAGAAGTATACACCGCATCCATTGTTTCACTGTTGATGGCTGTAAAGTAAGGCTGCATTTTGGAAGCAAATGAACTAGCACAAAACATTTTTCATATCATATTGAGATAGGACAACTAAATTAGCAAATACCCATTGGGCTTGCGGGGGTGGGGAGATTTGGGCCAGTGTTACATTGGAGACAAATTTCACAACTATTATTCCAGCATGTGGACAAACTCATCATTTGGTGTGTGACTTTAGCAGACTTATGGGCTTTGAGGAATGTTATAAAAGGTTACTCACCTTGTGCAGTAGCTGGGGTTCTTCGAGATGTGTCCCCCTATGGGCACTCCAGTTCAGGTACACATGTACCCCCACCTGCTTTTGATCGGAGATTTTTGGTAGCAGTGCCCCTTCAGCCATACACCCTACACATCCTCATGGCCCGTACCAAGAATAGAGAGGGCTACATGGGCAAACAGCCCTCACTTCCTTCTCAACCGCCTGCAGCCAGAAATGGAGCATGGACCAGGCTCGCTTTACTTCCCCATTTGATTTTTTTCCTGGACTTTTCATGTCTGTTTTACATTGATGAAATCAGTTCTTACAGCAGAATGCAGGCAAACCCATTTTTCGGTTTCTCACTTTAAGCTAGTTTATTGAGCCATGGGCTGTTTCCAGGCCTGCTTTATTGTAACTATTCTTGTTGAGGCCTGACCAATAAAGAGGCTGCTCATTCTGACAGCTTTGTTTTTTAATCCATGGTTGAAATGCCTTCTCAAAGCTTTGATTCACATTCTCCTTACACTAATAGCATGAAATATTGTGTATTTGTATAATAGCTTATTTGTGAAATGAAAGCCAGTTTACACAGTTCATTTTGGTTTGGAATAAATTCATGATTGGTAAGATTGAACTAGTGCACACTTTCTGCAGATTAGTGGTGCTAAGTTGTCTAGTAACTGCACCCAAGACATAGAAAGAGCTGGTTTTGAAACACTTTCCAACTGCAGTGTTCTTTTCCAGACCGTGACAACCTGAAAGCGTGTTTATATATTTACTAGGTGGGATATCTTACAAAAAATGTGTATCCATTGAAGAGTGGACAAGATCATTTGCCATTATTTTTAACTGCAACCAAATGGTAAAGATCTTAGAAACCAAGTTTTCATTATACACTCATGCTTTCAAAAATCTTCATGTAAGCTCAGAAATCATTATCCACTCATGTGAAATATAATAGCAACAATATTCTCATTATTTTGCCTTTAATAAGTGTTTGTACTGCATAATTCCCTATGCCTGATGTTAAAGAAAATCAATAAGAGCTTAGGTTCCTAGACTGCAATGCTGGCACCTTGCACTGCACCCACTCATAACTGCCCTTGATTTTCTTTCTGCAGACTGGCGGCTTGCTCTCCAGCATGGTTGTCTCGGTAAACATGGATATCAGATCAGCAAACTGTTACAAACTATTGACCTTTTGGTAACCAATGCTGGAAAGGGGAAAGTCCAAAACAAGGATTTTCCCTCTCCCTCAAGGCGCCTATGCCCCTTTTCACCCCAGGAGCTCTCTCATTCCAGTCTACTCCTCAAGTGTCAGGGAATTTTCTTGTCCTCCAACATTCCAAACAGCAGCTTCTCAAACGCTCCCTCTTCTCAATAGCAGCCACATTCTTTCCCACTCCCCTGCTGGCTAAGCAGCACTCAGGGGTGCTAACTGATGGCTGGCAGTGGCATGTAGTGATCAAATTTCAAGCCTGTAGCTCAAAAGGGCACATGATGATTCATCAATCTAGTAAGATTAAAGGCCTTTTGATGACCCCTGTTCAAAAGGTCGTCTGTCTTTGGCATTCTGTGCAGAGTGACAAATATGGTAGAAGGTCCCAAATTTCAACATTCTAGCTCAATGGGACATCAACTGTGCCAATCAGTCAACTCGTCACAGAAAGCTGTATTAGATTGGTGAGATCAGTTTTGATATTATATACCTCTTTAGAACATTGTTGTGACGTTTCACTCTATATTCTTTATGAAAATATGCTTATGATATGAATGGGACATAACTGAGATACACTTTATGCCAGATGGCTCATGTGAGAGCTCATTGGAAAGGTTATGATTTACTGAATGTGACTATCCAATTTGTATGCCTGCATCATTTCTGTATCTGAAGTTAGGAATATTGACTATCAGAGGGGTAGCCGTGTTAGTCTGGATCTGTAAAAGCAGCAGAGAATCCTGTGGCACCTTATAGACTAACAGACGTTTTGGAGCGTGAGCTTTCGTGAGTGAATACCCACTTCGTCAAGAACGCATGGTAGTGAATTCTCAGGGGATAGGGTATATATATGCTAGCAAGCAAGCTAGAGATAACGAGGTTAGTTCAATCAGGGAGGATGAGGCCCTGTTCTAGAAGTTGAGGTGTGAAAACCAAGGGGAGGAAAACTGGTTCTGTAATTGGCAAGCCATCCACAGTCTTTGTTTAGTCCAGAGCTGATGGTGTCAAATTTGCAAATGACTGAAGCTCAGCAGTTTCTCTTTGAAGTCTGGTCCTGAAGTTTTTTTGCTGCAGGATGGCCCACTTAAGGTCTGCTATAGTGTGGAAGGAGGTTGAAGTGCTCTCCTACAGGTTTTTGTATATTGCCATTCCTGATATCTGATTTGTGTCCATTTATCCTTTTCCGTAGTGACTGTCCAGTTTGGCCGATGTACATAGCAGAGGGGCATTGCTGGCATATGATGGCGATATTACATTGGTGGAACGTGCAGGTGAATGAACTGGTGATGGTGTGGCTGATCTGGTTAGGTCCTGTGATGTGTCGCTGGTGTAGATATGTGGCAGAGCTGGCATCGAGGTTTGTTCATGGATTGGCTCCTGAGGAGAGTTACTATGGTACGGTGTGCAGTTGCTGGTGAGAATACGTTCAGGTTGGCGGGTTGTCTGTGGGCAAGGATTGGCCTGCCACCCAAGACCTGTGAAAGTTGGGATCATTGTCCAGGATGGGTTGTAGATCCTGATGATGCGTTGGAGGGGTTTTAGCTGGGGGCTGTATGTGATGGCCAGTGGAGTCCTGTTGTTTCTTTCTTGGTTTGTCTTGTAGTAGGAGGCTTCTGGGTACACGTCTGGTCTGTTGATCTGTTTCCTAATTTCCTCGTGCGAGTATTGTAGTTTTGAGAATTCTTGGTGGAGATTTTGTAGTGTTGGTCTCTGTCTGAGGGGTGAGCAGATGTGGTTGTACTTCAGTGCTTGGCTGTAGACAATGGATCGTGTGATGTGCCCGGGATGGAGCTGAGGCATGAAGTAGCATAGCGGTCAGTAGGTTTTCGATATAGGGTGGTGTTAATGTGACCATCACTTATTTGCACCGTGGTGTCTAGAAAGTGGACCTCCTGTGTAGATTGGTCCGGCTGAGGTTTGATGGTGGGTGGAAGTTGTTGAAATCGTGGTGGAATTTTTCTAGAGTCTCCTTCCATGGGTCCAGATGATGAAATGTTATCAATGTATACAAAGACTGTGAATGGCTTGCCAATTACAGAACCAGTTTCTCCTCCCTTGGTTTTCACACCTCTACTGCTAGAACAGGGCCCCATCCTCCCTGATGGAACTAACCTTGTTATCTCTAGCTTGCTTGCTAGCATAGATATACCTACCCCTGGAAATTTCCACTACCTGCGTCTGACGAACTGGGTATTCACCCACGAAAGCTCACGCTCCTAAACATCTGTTAGTCTATAAGGTGCCACAGGATTCTCTGCTGCAATATTGACTATGTATCTGTATTTCAACTATGCTACTTTGGGTGACACCCACTGCTAACACTTCAAGTACAACAATGGAAAAGCCAGACAGGGCGGATGGCCCATCAGCGAGGACAATGGACTGTGAAAAGCTTGGCCTTCCTGTGGACGCTCCACACTGCCCGACTCATAAACGCTGTGATCCTACAGAGTCAGGTGGTCTTGTCACCTGATACTAAAACATACCTGGAACTTGTAACTTTCCACTGTCAGGGAAGGGGGGGGACAAGTTTTGGAAACAAAGGATTCCTGCCTTAGATAAATCCTATTTAAGGGTGGGGAGGAAGGCAAACAGAGCTCCTCCTCTCCATGGCCTGTCTGGCCAAGAAGAAAGACTGCAAAAGGGAAGGCAAGTGGGGAAGTCCAGACTGACACAAGGGTCGTCTGAAAAGGAATAGAACTGGAACTCTGAACCACAGAAACTTTGCAACCTGTCTGCAACACTATCAAGGGTGAGAAATACTGTTTGTAACCAATTTCTTTTGTGAAACCAGCTTAGTTTGCGTGTTTGATTTCATTTGCTTGGTAATCTTCTTTGTTCTGTTTGTTACCCCTTTTACTACTTAAAATCTGCCTTTCATAGTTAATAAAATTTGTTTTACTATTGAACCCAGTTCAATAATGTGTAATTTCTAACTGGGGAGAGGAGCAAGAACTGTGCACCTCTCTCCACACTGAGGGAGGGGGGAAATTTCATAATATATCTTTGGGTCTGCACTCCAAGGGAGGTGGACATCTGAGTGCTAGAGCAAGTCCCTGAAGCCGAGTCTTCCCAGAGGTGATCTGCAGCTGGGTGTGGCCCTGCCTGTGTGTGTGTTATAGGAGGTGTCAAGGTTTTTTCCCCCACTTTGAACTTTAGAGTACAAATGTGGGGAACCTGCATGGGCCCTTCTAAGCTTAATTCCTAGCTTAGATCTAGTAACGCTGCCATCAGCCAGAATATAGTGTCTGGCACACTTTCTGTTCCCCCAAAAACCTTCCCTGGGGCACACAAATCCAAACCCCTTGGGTCTTAAAACAAGGAGAAATTAACCATTCCCCTCCTTCCCCCCCCCGACTTTCCCTCCCATCCCTGGTGCCCTTGAGAGGCGTCAATCACAATCCAAACTCCCTTGGATCTTAAAACAAGGAAGGAATTAAGCCACCCCTTCCTCCCCCCCACCAATCTCTGGTAGTCAGACTCAATTCCTTGGATTTAAAAACAAGGAAAAATCAATCAGTGTCTTAAAAAGCCAAACTTTTACATAAAGAAAGAAGAGGTAAAAAATTATCTCTGTAAAATTAGGATGGAAAATGCTTTTTGTTCACCTGAACCCGCTATAAACATATTCAAAAAATAATAGCCAGGCCAAGCAGAAAGTCTTATTTTGTTTCTTACCTTGTAATGGCCTTTTTGCTGGAAGGATTTTACCTCTGTTGGCTGTAACTTTCAATCCTCAGGCTAAGGAGAGGGGGGGTTCCCCTCTAGTCTATATAAATCTAGTACCCTGTAAGCATTTTCCATCCTAATTTACAAGAGATAAATTTTTTAACCTTTTCTTTCTTTAATTAAACAGTTTTCTTTTTAAGAACTGATGATTATTTCTGTTTATCAAAATCTCAAGGAATGAGTCTGAATCTCACCAGAGATTGGTGGGGGGAAGGAAGGAGGAGGTTAATTTCCTCCTGTTTTAAAGATCCAAGGAGTTTTGGATTGGTATGAAGCCTCTCAGGTAAAAAACCCAGGGAGGGACAGTCGGGGGGGATAGGAGGGGAATGGTTAATTCTCCTGTTTTAAGACCCAAGGTTTGGATTTGTGTGCCCAGGAAGGTTTTGGGGGAAACAGAAAGTGTCCAGACACTAATCTGGCTGATGGCAGCGTTACTAGATCTAAGCAGGAATGTAAGCTAGAAGGGCCCATCGCAGGTTCCCCACATTGTACTCTAAGTTCAAGTGGGGAAAAAAACCTTGACACCTCCTATAACAGCACCAGCACAGGCAGGCCAACCAGCGCAGATCACTCTGGGAAAGACTCGGCTTCAGGGACTTGCCTCTACACTCCAGATGTCCCTCCTTGGAGTGCAACCCAAAGATATTTATGAAATTCCGCCCCTCACTCAAGTGGGAGAGAGTGCACAGTTCTTGCTCCTCTCCCAGTTCAGAAATTACAATTATTGAACGGCGTTCAATAGTAAAAACAAATTTCTATTAACTATGGAAAGCAGATTTTAAGTAGTAAAAGGGGTACAAACAGAACAAAGAAGATTACAAGCAAATGAAATCCCAACACGCAAACTAAGCTGTTTCACAAAAGAAATTGGTACAAAACATATTCTCACCCTTGATAGTGTCTGCAGACAGTTGGCAAAGTTTCTGTGGTTCAGAGTTCGTTCTACCTTTCAGACGAACCCCCCTTTGGGGGGGGGGTGTCAGGTCTGACTTCCCACTTGCCTTCCCTTTTGCAGTCTTTCTTCTTGGCCAGTTACAGCCGGTATCGGCAGAGAGATGTATAGAGACTGCATCGATGGAGCCTTCCGTCCAATCCTCTCCTTATGCAACTAGATGTATGCTGAAAGTTTACAGCCAATCTAAGCAGAAGAGTCTCATTTTTAAAACCCCATTATCAACACTCATGTAACACACAAGCGCACCCTTTTCACAGTGAACAGAAAGCGAGAACAGAAGAATATACAAGTTCCACGGTGCTCATTCGACTTTGAGCCTATACTACAATTTTGAAACATGAAAGACTGTTCAGAAGATTGGGAAAGCTGGGTGTAGTCTGGTCCCTTAGCACCGGTCTAAACGAGACGAAAGCAACGCGAAACTATATCAGACACAAAATGCTGAGCGAAACAGAAGACTCACTAGCGCTCTTCACTACGCAATCGAGTTTGAGCAAGTGAGGGAGCCGCCCTCCTAATCGAGTCTACTGGAGTGAGGTGTCAACCAGTTCACTGGTCTTTCTTAAACACGATCCATTGTCACAGCTGCAAAGAGACATTGAACCCTTAAGCCGGCATTTAAGGGCGGTGCCACCCGCCAATATCGCTATGTGTGGAAACTCATCACTGCCGCATGTGATTTGCTCTTAGAGAAGTTAGTAGGACAAGTCAACAGATGAGAGTAATGTACACACACACTAGACACACCTTTAGCATATATGAGCGTTAGCAAATACTAGATGTAAAACATATACGAGTAGCACAATTATAAATCTAAGGACAGAGACAGATTTGATAGACACCATGTGAGTCTCTCCGGGTAATACTGTCACGGGAGACAAGACAGCACATGCTAAGAGCGGATAGAGCTTCGTGGGTGAATTTCTATGACGCATGGATTGCGACAGTACGCCACGTCCTATGATCGTATGAAAGAGTTTGACAGGTATTGTCTCATCTACCATATGTCATGCCTCTGAGTGCTTAGCATGAGAAAGTATGCTAGAGATAGCGCAGAAGGAGTGTCAGTCTTCAGCTTCACTATTAGGTTAGAAAGATTCGCTGAAACTCGTGGTGATCATCATCTATCATAAAGTCAAATATATATAGGAGAGCCTAAAGAGCAGGCAAGAATACTTGAAGCAGTTCTTTGTTGTCGTTCCACTTGGCAGATGAAGCTGACTTTAGCGCAGCATGGTCAGCTTTGTACGCTGGACAACGCCAGTCCCCAAACATATGGGCGTAGCTTTCCAGGGCATACACAATGTGTTGCATTCTTTTTCCACTGATGAACCAGTGGCTTTCCCTCTCAGACAGTTTCTGCTGGAAACACGACAGATGGTAAAGTTTTGATCTGGTCCTTTCTGGCAGTTAAAACTGCTCTACACCACGCTCAGATGCATCTGATGGTTACTAAGAATGGTTTGTCAAGTCTGGGCCCTTAGCACAGGGTCAGGCATGAGTGTCGCCTTAAGCTAGGTAAAGGCTTCTGACACTCATCAGTTCACTTAAACTGCATTTGCTGGGTCTTTTTGTCAGTCCTGTTAGTCGGGCAGAGAGTCTTGGCGGTATAGTGTGTACAAATTGCCTGTAATACCGGCCAAGCTCTAAGAAGGATTTGACCTGTTTCTTTGACATTTGGACAGGCCACTTTTAGATAGTCCACGTTGGCTGTAGGGGTTTATTGTTTCCTTGACCCACGCTGGTGTCCAAGGTAACTCACTCTGTTTGGCCTATTTGACACTTTTAGCCCCTTAACAGTTAGTCCTGCCTGCTGATGCGCTCAATAACTTTCTCGAGTGTTCCAGGTGTTCTGTCCATGAATCCCGAAAAATGGCCACCGTCATCGAGGTAGCAACTGATCATGTTCTCCCAACCTGGCTAGAGACCACGAAAAGTCTTTGGAAGGTGGCGGGTGCATTTCGCAGCGAATTAGAAATCCATTAATTCAACACTCCTGTATGGTGGTGGAAGCTGCCTTTCTTTGGCGGGTTCTCTAGTGGTTACTTGCCGTACCCCTTGATTAGTCTTTGTAGAGATGAACTGGGCACGTCCCAATTTCTCCAATAGCTCATCAGTGCATGGCATTGGATAGTTGTGGGACGAGTTACAGCATTTAGCTTACGATAGTCACTCAAAAGGTGTATTTCCCCATCTGGTTTGGGTACTGAGAACCACTAGGACATGCCCATGGCACTGTAGTGGCGGATTATACCCTCTGTAGCATGTTGGTTTTCCCGTTGTATAGCAAGCTTTGGGCATGATGAGGAGGACCCCAGTAGGGTAGGTTCTAATTGCGATGAGCAGTTCCTGTGTCAATGGAGTGGTTTGGCCCCATTATTCAGTCCGTCCTGGAGTGACTGAGACAATAGGGGTGAGCTAGTGCACAGCTTCTTGATCTGTTGCCGGGCCGACATTCCAAGTTGTGTGAGAGTGGTCACTCTCCACGCCACCGGTCCTTTTTCCTGCGTGTTGACCATCAGGCCACTCAGTGTCATTCTTTCCCTGGGCTGTAAACTGCACAACCTTAATGATCTGAATAAAGGGGCTGAGGAGAATACATGGTACACTAGAGTTAGATGGGCAAGGCTGATTAAAATAGTTGATGTTATCAGAGGGGTAGCTTCAGGTGTTGCGTTCGGAATATGTAAAAGCGCAAAGAATCTCCTGGCACCTTAGTAGACTAACAGACGTTTGGAGCATGAGCTTCGGGGTGATAGCCAAGCGCCGATGCATGTGTGGATCAGGGAAGGGGCAGGTAGGAGGGAGTACTGCTGAGCCAGCAAGCTGAAGAACGAGGTTAGTTCAATGCGGGGAAGGATTGAGGCCCTGTTCTAGGAGAGTGAGGTGTGTACAACATCTCACAGGCTTGAGTGAGCATGTGAGAACCAAACCGCTCTTATTTTGAGTCAGGACTCCAGTGCGGAGCACGGAGTACGTCCTTATAGAGAGAGTTAATTCTGAGCTGATGGTATAATCGCCAGATCAGGCAAGAGTTATACGACACGACACGAACAGTGCTTATATTTGACCGCTGGCACCCACCGAAGTTTTCTATTGAGCCCTAGCAGGAGCCGCCATCGCTGGAACGCGTAAGCTCTACACTAGAGGTGGGTCCACAGGGAGGCTGAGACACGGATTCTCCCAACGCGGGAGAATATATTAGACGCTGTGATATGGCGTCTGCACAATTATAACCATCGAACTCTGCAGTCCAATTTATAGATACCCACTTGGCGAGAGACACTGCCAGTTTGCAACGCAGACTGACCTTCATTACCATCACAGTAGCAGACAGCGCCATCGGGCTCACGAGTCCATAAACACGATCCATCGAGTCTACTGAGCAGAGCGACTGAAAAGTATCAACACCTACATTCGTGTGGCATCAACCCCGAGTAGCAAGGAAATGCAACAACGACCAAAGTGATTCTCCACAGCAAGAATTGCTCAGAACTGAGACATCTGAGTCAGCTCTGTGCATGGTGACGCGCACGAAGTAGGAGAAACACAATGATGGGTCACAGACGAGTAGCATCGAGGATTGTTGTATCGCACAGAATGAGATGGCCTCTCTACTTCCTGAACAGAGCCTACACAGGAATAACGAAATCGGCTGGCACGGACAGGAGTCAGTTACCTTGGTGAAGCCCACTGAATGATTCAGTTGCAGGTTCCTGGTGGGTGAGGACTGGCTGCCACCCAAGGCCTGTGAAAGTTGATTTATTGTCCAGGAATCGGGTGTAGATCCCGATGATCGGTTGGACGGTTTTTAGCTGGGACTGTAAGTGATAGGCCCAGTGGAGTCCTTTGGTTCTTTCTTGGTATGAAGATAGTTTAACAGCTCCCAGGTGCTCTGAGGACCATGAATCTGCCCTTACCAGGATGCTCCATCTTATGGCGGTTGCCAACCTCAAGAACAAAACCTGTCTCCTACTTGAAGGAATTACTCTCTGGATTTATCAAGACCAGGCCTTTGCTCTTTCTGAGCATCCTTTAGGTTTCTGTAGGCAGGCTAAAGAGTGTCGGAGGTGCTTTGTAGGTTGCTTATAAAGTCAGAATGTAGTTCCTGGAAAAGGCGTAAACTCCTCCATTGCTGCTTCACCACAGTAAAGGCCCCCTTAACCTCGTGGCATACACAAGTTCGAATGGTGAAAACCCTAAACCGGGATGTGTACAGCCCTGTAGCAAAAGCAACTGCGGCAACAACTAGGTTCCAACACTGGAGTGTTCATTTATGAATTTATGTATCATGGCCCAAAGTCCATTAAACCTCTCCACCAGGCATTGGGTTTGATGCTGGTAAGGGGTGGCAACCAAAAGTGATTCACCCCATGAGCCTCCTACAATTTTTTCATAGGTCCTGCCAAGGAAATTAAGTTCTCTCGAATCTGTAAGGGATGTCGGAGGGCCAACCTACCCTGGCAAAAATGTCCGTAAGTCTGGCCACAGTTTAGGGCCCAGTTTGCTTAGATGCTACTGCTTCTGGCCATCGGGTAGCAAAGTCCTACGAAAGTCTATGTACTGCTTTCCCTCTGGGAGGTCCTGTTTTTGGAAAAGGGACCCAGAATATCCAGAGCTTAAACGCTGAAATGGGACCTCATTATGGGGAGTGGCTGGAGAGGGGTTTTGACCTGGTTCTGGGGCTTTCCCACTCATTGGCTACACCTCAGCATAGACCAGACATAATAGCTAACGTCCTTGCCCATTCCCCTCCCAGTGGAAGGACTTCCCCAACCTGTCTTTTGTTCTGTTCACCCCAGAATGGCCATCTGGGATGAATCATGGGCTTAGTATCTTTCCCTGGAGTACTTAGTTGGAACTACCAACTGTTTGAGGATGCCAAGTCTTCCTGGTGTCACCAGAAAAGAGTCTTCTGTATAAAGTCCTTGTTTTCCAGACGGTTAGAAGCAGCTAGGAGGCGTGGGTGCTCGTGCTGCCGCCCAAGCTCTGAGCTGTCATCTGCTTCCTTGCTCAGTTGGAACTGTTCCCTTGAGGCTGAGACATCAAGTTCTCTCTACACTGTGGAACTTGGGCTTGGTCCTCTGGAAGTGTATGTAGGTGATTGGGTTGTTTCGTTGGTGAACCGCTCTCCGCGGTGCACGATGCAATATTTCAAGGCTCTGGCTAAGCCTCATAGGTAAGGTTTGTCTGCTGCTTCAGCAGTTCAGCGCCGGCTGGTGCCCTCTGGCATTGGGGTTGGAGATGGGTTGCAAGCGCTGGTGTCAGTGCTGGCAAGCGGTTCTGGTGCGGTTGCTTTCGCAGTTCTGGTTCTGGACTGGAAATCAACTGTGGCTGTTGGCCAGTCGTTGGCAGGGGATTGGTCCACACCTCTTGTCTGGGTTCTCGGTAACACAGATGGGGCCCTTACGGCCAGGAACAGGGATCGAGGTCTGGA
>NC_133773.1:11046471-11047875 GCF_003597395.2 Chelonoidis abingdonii | reverse complement strand
TGAGGCCCTCTTCTAGCAGTTGAGGTGTGAAAACCAAGGGAGGAGAAACTGGTTCTGTAATTGGCAAGCCATTCACAGTCTTTGTTTAGTCCAGAGCTGATGGTGTCAAATTTGCAAATGAACTGAAGCTCAGCAGTTTCTCTTTGCAGTCTGGTCCTTTGCAGTCTGGTCTACACCAGCGAGGGAACCCTTCTCGTTGGCATAGGTAGCATCTTAACTGAAGCACTACACAGCACAGCTGTGTCACTGTCGTGGTTTATGTGCAGACAAGCCTTTATTCCAAAAGAAGTGTGCCTTATTCCAAATTAGCTTAGTCCACATGATTAGACTAATTCAGAGAAGGCATGCTTATTCTGGAATAAGAGTGTTCATATACAGGGTTAATCAGAAACAGATAATAATCCACTTTAAATTCCCACCCTACTTTATTCTGGATTTTCATGTGGCAAGAAACACTAAGGGTAAGAGGAAAAAGCTTAGTCCTTGGCCTCTATTGCTGAAACTGTCAACGGTAGTGGGTAGATGCCTGTCTAGTGTGATCTGGACAAAGACAACCATACAGACAAAGCAGTAACAACTTTCCGTCCCTACTAACTGAATTGAATTAGTCACCTAGAAATAAAAGGCAACAAAGCCCATTATTTTTCAGGGGTGTGTGCAAGTGAGGGACTAGCTGGAGCGGCATGGAAGATGAAGAAGTTAAGATGGGTTGCCCTTTAACAACACATGCCAGCATTAAAGGCTGTGTTTTCCAAAAGGAGGCTCAAGTTTAAGAAACCCAGGAAATGGTGCTATTGTTTATCACCAACCCCCACAAACCATCGTACAGTAAAAGCTGTGTTATCCAGCACTTTACCGACTGTAAAGCTCTAGAAACCAACATTTCTGATATCTCCATTAAAAGTGTGGTTGGCACAGGACTGGCAGGCTCCCTACCTGGCTCCACGTGGCTCCCTAGAAGTGGCAACATGTCCCTCCCGCTCTTAGGCGGAGGAATGGCCAGGGGGGCTGCATGCATTGCCCCTGCCCTGCATGCTGGCTCCGCAGTTCTCATTGGCTGGGAACCACGGCCAATGGGAGTTGCGGGGACAGTGCCTGCAGGCAGAGGCAGCACACAGAGCCTCCTGGCCACACCTCCATCTAGGAGCAGCAGGGACACATCGCCGCTTGCGGGGAGCTACCCTAGGTGAGCACTGCCCAGATCCAGCACCCTGAAACCTCTCCTGCACCCCAATGCCCTGCCGTGAGCCCCCCCCCATACTCCCTCCCAGAGTCCACGCCCTGCACCTTGAATTCCTCATTTCTGGCCCTACCCCAGAGCCTGACCGCTCCCCAGCACGCGCCGTGGTTGAGCTTCCTGCTCCTGCTGCTTCCATAAGGGCTTTTGGGGTCCTCTGTCCAGTT
>NC_133773.1:10995788-11027608 GCF_003597395.2 Chelonoidis abingdonii | reverse complement strand
TCTCCAGCTCTTTTTCTTTCATCTCTATAGCTCTCCTGTGGGCAGCCTCTTTGGCTTTTTCTTCTGCATCCAGCCTAGCCATTTCCTGTTTAACTGCTTTCTTGGCACTCATTTTTCTGCTGTCTTGTGCTGACCATACTACCTCTGCAGCTTACTGACTGGAATGCTTCAGCTCAGGCTGCTTTGTTAACAGAGATTTTCTGACTAGCTATACCTGAGAGGTAGAAAGAAAAAAAAGACAATTTAACTTGTAAATGCCTTTTGCTGGCTGTCTGCTGGCTCACAGCTTGAAGCCTCCTCTTAACAAAGACCCTTGTTAAAAACTTAACACCTCTGCCCTCAGGCTGCTTTCCAAGCAGCTAGAAAGGAGAGAAAAAAAATCCTACTGGCTTTTTGTTCCTAAGAATCCCACCACTGCCACCATGTCAAGGTTCCCCCCCCACTTTGAACTTTAGAGTACAAATGTGGGAGACCTGCATGGACCCTTCTAACCTTAATTCCTAGCTTAGATCTGGTAATGCTGCCACCAGCCAGAACATAGTGTCTGGCATACTTTCTGTTCCCCCAAAACCTTCCCTGGGGAACACGAATCCAAATCCCTTGGGTCTTAAAACAAGGAGAAATTAACCATCTCCCTCCTTTTCCTCCCCAAGACCTCCACACTGAGGGAGGGGGGAAATTTCATAATATATCTTTGGGTCTGCACTCCAAGGGAGGTGGACATCTGAGTGCTAGAGCAAGTCCCTGAAGTTGAGTCTTTCCAGAGGTGATCTGCAGCTGGGTGTGGCCCTGCCTGTGTGTATGTTATAGGTTTTAAGAGCCTGGCTCAGCAAGACAGGTTAAAGGGGGCCCAGGCTGGCAGAACGGGTAGACTCAGTGGTATCTTAGCACAGCAGGTGGCTTCCCAAGGGGTCCAACCCATGAGAGTGGCGTAGTCAGGCAGAATAGTGTGCACTGCTTATTGCCCTGAAACACTGGTGGTGAGTTTCAGTGAGTTTTAAGTGTGGTGACTAGAGAACAGACAAAAGTGGTTATTGGTTTGTTATTTTCTGTTTGCTTATTTTGGGCAAGAGAATCAGGGACAGAAAAGTATGAAAATGAGTGAAAGTGAAGCGACCAAGAAGTTGGAGCTCTACAGGTTGCAGGTAGAGGAAAATGAAAAAAAAATATCAGAGACAGCTGGAATAGAAGCAGATGGAAATTGATGAGCAGAAAGCAGCTCATGAGAGAGCCATGGAACTGAGACAGCTAGAGGCTGACAAAGAAATGGAAGCCCAGAAGCAAGCCCTGGAATTGAAAGACAAAGAAATTGAGGCTCAGAAGCAAGCCATGGAACTGAGAGACAAAGAAATGAAGCATGAACTGGCTGTAATGGAGTGGAAGAGACAGAACCCCACACTAGAAATCCACTTCTCCAAAAATCCACAAGTGGGAGCCATTGTGTCCACCATATAATTAATCTGGTGACATTGCTGAATATTTCGTCACCTTTGAGAGACTGTGTATGCTCCATGAGATTCCTGATAATCAAAAGATGACCACTTTGGTGCAAAATTGACTGGGAGAGCTCCAGACATACTCAATAAGATGCCTATGGATGATGCTTCCAATTACAGTAAATTTAAGGATATGGTTTTCAAACAGTTTCAGATTACACCTGAAATTTATTGAGTAAAATTTAGAAGCCTTAAGAGAGGGTCTGGATTAAGTAATGTGGTTATGTAACCAAATAAGAGATTTACTGGATAAGTGGGTGAGGGGAAAGGTATTTCAAGCTTTGAAGGAATGTGTGATTTGATTGCTCAGGAATAGTTCCTGAATATGTCTAGTGATGATGTAAAACAGTGTTTATGGGATAAGGTGGAAACGGTCAATGAACCTGCAATTTTTGCAGATAAATCTGAGCAATCCCAAGCACTGAGTAGGAATAAATCACAGGCAGAGGGGTTTAAGTTTGGTGAGAAGCAAAGTCCCTGTTTTACCCCTGTGCAGAAGGAGAGTAGATGGGAGGGTGGACACTCACTCTCCAAGTTCACTCCTCCAGTCCTTGTCCCAAATCTTCTGTAAAACCAGAACAGCCCAGAAGGTGCTATCATTGTAATTCCACTGGGCAGCTGAGGAATAAATGCCCTGTGCTGAGTGGGAACAGGCAGCAGGCAATTCATGGAAATGTTTCTACCCAGAGCACAGAGACATCTTAGGAAATTGCCACTTATCACACAGGATTTGTAAAGGTTGCCACTGCACAGCCAAGCAGTAAGCACATGAAGGATGTCAGAGTAAATGGCAAGGAGCTCCCTGCATGAAGAGATACTGGTGCAGAAATCTCTGTAGTCAGGAGAGACCTGATTCAGGAGGAAAACATACTGCCAGGGCAGATGGCAGAACTTGTGTTAAAAGGGGGTCACAAAATCTTTGTGCCTTTGGCTAAAATGCACATAGAAACTGGGGATTTGCAAACTGACCTAACTATGGCTGCAGTTTCTCATAACCCCACACAAATTCTTGTGGGTAGCCACTTTTTCAGTGTGACTAGGGCTATACAGGGGTCTGTCAGCAGCGAGGAGAAATCTTGTGCTGGAACCCTAGTAGGAAGGAGCAGAGCTACAGAAACAGCTGAGTAAATGAGTCTCTTTAATTCCTCTACTGCCTTGCAAATCAAATTGCCACGAGGAGCGGGGATGGGTAGAACCAGCTCCAGTCCAGTGGCTGTTCCCTCAGGGGAGGGGAATGTTTTGCCTGACGGTAAGGAGACTGTCCAGGTGGCTGGCTACCAGGAAGTTGCAGTTAAGCAAGAGATAGATCCTGCTCTAGGATGCATAGGGAAATGTATCCTGGAGGAAGCCTTAGAGGGGGAAGATGGTATCCGAGAAACTGCTGTGGGGGGTGAGGATTCCATGGGCTCCGTACCTGGAGGCCAGCCCAATTCAAAGATGAAGGAGCAGGGCCAGCTTTAGGCCAATTCCACCAATCCCCCCGAATCAAGCCCCGTGCCATGAGAATCTCTTCCCTGGCTAGAAGAGCCTTTTTAATTTTTACTCACCTGGTCACGCTTCGGGTCTTCCGCAGCACTTCGGTGGTGGGTCCTTCAGTGTCGCCGATGATCTGGAGCGAGTGATGGACCCGCTGCCAAAGTGCCGCCGAAGACTCGGAGCACCGCTCCGCTCAGTGAGTACAAGCTCCAAGTGTGTTTTTTATGTTTTTTTTTTTTTTTTTGGGTCTTCCCTGCCGGGGCCCCATTGAAACTGTTCGAATTGGGCCCTGCACTTCCTAAAGCCGGCCCTGCGAAGGAGGGTACACAGCTTGCCAGTGAAGGGTCTGTCATGGCTGGTAGCTGTGAGCCCATAGCTGGAGAGGGGACAGATTGCCCTCCAGGGAGTGCAGGGGTCTGTGTCCTGGCAGTGGGCCCAAAGAAAGAGGCTAAGAGGGAATGTAGGGGGAGTACAGGAATGTCTTCTCACTCATTGCACGGAAGAGTTTGCCCAGGAGAAATCTGCATCTGTAATCCCAGGAACCTTATAGACTTATAGACTTAAAGGTCAGAAGGGACCAATATGATCATCTAGTCTAACGTCCTGCATGAAGCAGGCCCAGAATCCTACCCATCCACTTCTATAACAAACCCCTAACCTATGTCTGAGTTCTTGAAGTCTTCAAATTGTGGTTTGAAAACCTCAAGCTGCAGAGAATCCGCCAGCAAGTGACCCATGCCCCAGGCTGCAGAGGAAGGTGAAAAACCTCCAGGGCCCCTGCCAATCTGCCCCGGAGGAAAATTCCTTCCAGAATCAACTGTATCAAAATTTAAAAATGGAAAGGACACTTATTTAAATAAGACAAAGGTCAGATTTTCCACACGATTCAACACCACAGATCCCATTTAGACGAAAAATGGAAGTTGCTGGGTGGCAGCACTTTTGAAACTCTACCCCAAAGTAGAAACAATTGTTCATATGACATACAAGGCAGCAGCATTTTGGTCGACTCTGTGCACCTTTCCTAGTCACAAACCTTTGCAAGTCACATGATGCACCCATTATCAAATTACATCCAAGAACAAGAGTGCCACAGCAGGAGCGGCTACTCGGCAGCTGGAGAGGAAAACAGAGTTACAGCAGAGGACAGCTTTATGTAGCCATGCCTCAAGGGTGCCAATTTCCTTCCAGCGTAATTTCTGAGGAATAAGCGGTGGGAATCTTCATTCGTTCTTCACTCCCATGGGAACCTACATAAAATACAGGAGAAAGGAGTTAAAAGCTGACCAGAAAGGCAGCTTTAAACTTCTCAAGTTATGGCTAAGTTACAAAGTGAATGCAGCAACTTAACTCTTTCTATTCTACTGACTCAAACACTGGACACATTTTGAGTAACTGCTCTCACATAACTTTTCTATTAAAATGGCATTTGGACAGTTAAGGGACAGTTTGTCAGAACAAACGTTAAGGTGATAAAGACTTTCATAGATATCAACTAGAGTGCCCTTAGAGATGCAAAGAAGTAGATTTGCAGTATCAGGATTGTCCTATTTGGGTAAGTGCAGGATCAGTTCACGCAAATTCAATGAAATAGCAGAAGTTACAACATACAATTCTGAAACATTTATTTTTGTAAATGGTGCAATAATTCATAAAGTGAATTCAGCATGAGCAGTGAGTTGTACTGGATGCTTTGCAAGTGAAGATCAATACGAAAGAGAAGCTTTAAACTGCTTCAGATAGTGAACATGTACCATGTGCTAGGGATCCTTATATTTACTACAGAGAGAGCGTTTCAGTTTTCGTGTATTGCAAGGAAACAAGTTTAAAACACATCAAGATATGCACATATATATATATATATACAACATACAGAGGCCCTGCTATTAGGAAGACAAAAAGATATATTTTAAAAACATGACAGCTACACCATTTAAAATCCTGCTGTTAGTGTTAAAGGGCAAGTATTAACATGCTAGCTGGTTGAGGCAACTGGTGGAGCGGAGAGGGGGGCACATAGACTTTTAACTTCATCAGCTATATATGTTAAAGTTATACACAGCTTGTCTATGCTAGACTTCTGAATGTTTTTAGCTAGCATTAACCAATGTGCTAACTTCATCTTTTAGATAAGCCCAAATCATGAAAATATTATTTTAAAAACAAATATTTCAACCATGCGATCAGAATGAATTTTAGTCAAATTACACTATCCATTTCAAATTACACTATCAAACTACATGCTTAAAGGTAAAGATATAGAAAATAAAATGTAAATACATTAAAAGACATACAGGTCTTGCTACAGAAGTGCTAATGGAACTAGGCGTCAATCTGAAAACTTAGAAAACAAGCTACAAATAATGTCCATCCAGGACAATTCCATATAATATTTTTTGCTGATCTCTCCGCTATCTAGTTTCAGAAGTCCAAATGATGGATCTACATCACTTCAGGTATTTCTATTTCTTAATTCCATCTTGTGCTCTATTTGTAGTTCTTGACCTCTCCGCTTTTATATTTCTCTCCCTTGTGTGTTGTGCCAATTTATATCTTTCCATAGCAGACAGTCAGTTTTTTGTTGTTTGTCTCTGAACTCTTGTCCCTGAGTAGCTCCAATTTGTTCAATGTCTTCCTGGCATCAGTGGCCTAGCTTAGCACACAGTATTCCAGACATTGCTCACAGCGTGCAGAAAGAGGGGTTTTATCCTGAGCCGAATATGATGCTTCGCAAACATAAGCCTAACCCAGCCATTTTTAACTTTAATGAAACCTGCTCAGTAGTAGTTGTTGTGTTTTTACAAAAAAAAAAAAGTTATATCCTACTTACAAGACTGTCTAATGTACTAATATGGTCCTTGTAGCAGGCAGAGCAGGGAATTTAACCCAGGTCTTCCAGAGCCCAGGCTAAAGTCCTAACCTCTGCCATGCATGTTCTCTGTCCATGCACAGAGGGCGCTCCCTTTGCTGAGTTAGTTTAATTTTAAAGAGGAAAAATGTATGTTGTGACTGGCAATAAGATTTTCATTCCTATATCTGTTTCCGATGCCAGGGGAGGATAATGCATATATTCTTTTATTTGGTTTTCCGAAAGGGGAAGAATCACTGACAAGACAATGCATAACGAGTTCTCGCGAGGACTTAACACATAACCAGGACACCATATAGAAGTGTCTCTTACCTTCAGAATGTTTTCCAGCATGCTTCTGATAGATGCTATCTGCTTTCTCCGGTAGTAACATGGATGGCAACAGGTTAGAAGCCACAACAGAAAACCAGGAAGATTTTGCTCCTAAAATTAATGAGGACTGATTGTTAAAAAAACTGAACTGTAAAGATATTTACAAGTTACTGTCCAGCCTTCCCCCTACTTCTGTTTAAAAGTAGTTCTGTACATGACTCTCTCATCTTAGATAGGCAGGGTCTTAGTCTTTGAAATGATCTGTACTGTTTCTATGATAACAATGATTCTTCTGCATATAATGGAGCTGATTTTCAATACACAAATACAACAGCAAAGCCCCTCATAAGTTTCTAGTCCTAAAGCAAGCCAGAACTTTCTGATTCTAGAGCTTTTTAGCATCACAGCAAATACTTAGGTGCTACTATAATACAAATACAATGCATCACATTTATCCTTATGGCCCAGACAACTGTGTGTTCAGAGAAATGGAAGTGCTATTAACTAACAAGCGGCACATGGGGACACGCTATGAATTTTCAGAGAAAAAGAATTTGATAATTGGAATGGCACTTAAACAAACAAAAACAACAACCCAAAACAATCTGTTCTACACTCAGGTCATCAAATAAACGATGTCCATGTGTTACAGAATGTGTATCTTCCAAGGGTGGACAAACTATGTCCGCAAGTCCCGTTGGGAAGCGGATCAGGGGCTGCACACAGGGTTCCTGTAAACTGTGGCATGGCCCGCTCGGGGTACAAGGCTTGGGGCCACACCTATGGCTCTTGGAAGCAGCGCATGGCCTGCTCTGAGGGTCAGGGCTGCTAACGCATAGGAGCTGGAGAAGAGACATGCCACTGCTTCCAGTGGTAAGCCTGAGATAAGTGCCTGCACCGAGACTCTCCCCAGCGCCAACCCCTGACGCTCTTCAACCCCGATCCCAGCACAGAGCACCTCCTGCACCCACATCTCATCCCCAGCCCACCTCCACCCCAGAGCCCACACCCCTCAGAATCACAGAATATTAGGTTGGAAGAGACCCTAGGAGGCCATCTACCCAATCCCCTGCTCAAAGCAGGACCAACCCAACTAACCAGTGCTCTCAAATTGTTTTACTGGTGTTTTTACATAGCAACCCTCTGAGTGCAACCTCCCCCCATAAAATTAAAAACATTTTTTTATATATTTAGCACAATTTATAAATGCTGAAGGCAAAGTGGAGTTTGGGGTGGAGGTTGCACCTCGGGATCCCCTGAGGGGTCCTGACCCCAGTTTGAGAACTCTGAATTAAATCTCACCAGCCAAGGTTTTGTCAAGTCAGCCTTAAACAACTTGTTACTATTCTTTCAGCACTTTGGCACGTTTTGTTCCGGTGCTCTCATAAGGCTTCTTTAAAATAACAGCCAGTGATCCTGGACTCACTGCCCGATCATATTAGCTTCGCTGACCCCTGCCCAGCCTGACCTCTCGCCTCTGCAATCCCTTGGTCCCAGCCAGAGCACCTCCTAACGTCCCAACTCTCCAGCCCAGACTCAGAGCCTGCACTCCAACCAAGAGCCCTCACCCCCGCTCACACACCCAACCCGAACTTTTGTGGCATGCATTGCCTGCCGTGCATTTCTATTCCCTCCAGGCTAAAAAGTTTGCCCAATCACATATCTTACATTAGCTCTAGTTCCCAATACTGAAGTACTGCCCGCGTGAACAAAACTGGCAGGTTATTTCTGGAGGCGGAACAGGACTTCTCTGTCCAGTCGATCCTCTCAGACCATTGTCCAGATCCAGTAGTAAAATATCCTCTTGTTTTACCAGACTCTGCTTTGCCAGTACCTAGAATTCTACAAACCACATTTAAGAATGAAATTACTATATGAATTGTACATCCAACTGCAGTGGAAAACAGGATTACATCAAATCAAACAAGGAATCTGAGTCTCTGCTGATGCATGGATACAACTCCTCCACAACCCATGGCTAACTACACACTTTGCCAGGACAGATATGTTGATCAGGGCGTGAAGATTTGTGATTGACATAGTTATGCTGGCAAAAGCCCCTAGTGCAGATGAATTATATCAGCAAAACTATGATTTTACAATATAGTTTATTATCATCAGGGTGGGGATGGTGGGCTGAATAAGCTATACAGCCAAAGTTTAGTTTTGCTGTATATGCTGCATCCCACACTAGGAGCGTTGCTAGGCTAGTATACTGGTATAGTTTACACAGCAAAGGTGCTCTAGTGAGATCAGCTTAAGGCTGTTGAGGAGGGGTTGGCTTGAGGTCGATCTATTTATGGCAGTCTTTGGTGGTTTTTTTATTTTTTATTTATGTGCTGGGCATGCAGAGCACTGGACGGGCTCGACAGCTGCATTTTAGAAATGTAATAAATACAATTTTCCATTAATAATGCAAGTGTCTAAAGGGGAGACGGACCCCAGATACATACACCCTGTGCTCTGCCTTTACTATTAGATATTTCTTAAACCTGGAGAAATACGAATCGAATTTATTTCCCAATAATTTTTGAAAAATCTCACTCCTTGCCCTGTTCTAATAGCCTTTTTTCAAAATGAAGCAAAGCATCACTAAGGGAATTAGCACGAGTACTTAACATGACTGAATCACCACCTAAAGAAATAACTTTAAGGGAAATCATCAATAACAAATCACATGTCTATATGAAGGAGGTTTTGCCCGAACTGCTGAGAGTAAAAAGATTAGCAAAGAACAGTATTTTCCAGTTTATTTTTTCTACTTTGTTCATTGATGTGTTTTGGTGTCATCATTTTTCCTTTTTTCCCTTGACTAACAATTCTTATAAATGTTGGGGAAAAGCAGAAATGCCCATAATCAATTTCCCTTCCTATGTAACTCTTTCATGTAACCCCTAATACTGTTCTTTAAAGCTGATATTTGGCTACATTCTAGCACTGTTAGCAACTTGCAAGGATTTGTACCTTGTTCTTTTAGTGACCCGTCAAATCTCAAAGCAATTCTCCGGTTTCATTTAGAAAAAGCTCAGGATCTCTTTGTAACATTCTGCAGGATGCTCCTTTACAGTACAAAAATCTACTTTGGGCTACCATATGGCACAGCCTTTTTCAAAGCATTTTTTACTTTACATGACAAGGTTTGTGTTTCATTAGTGAGAATCTTAAGAGTAAAGCTACAAATAAATGGTAAAGAAAGCTATACAAACAGCCTGATGGTGAAGGTGTTTTGTAACTTGTTATCACACACAAAGCGAAAACAAGATCTTATTCACAGAACATTACAAAATCCACTCTCCTTACCTGCAAATAGTCTATGCGTCCCAAAGCACCTAGAACAAACCATTCCAGGCTTAAGTACAAAGGTCCGTGGAACATGGCATGTGTCGGCAAGACAAGCTTTAACTCTTTCTCTGTTAGAAGATTTAAAACCTGCAAAGCAAGTGTATAACCATAACTCATTTGGATGCTTTTACAAAAATGATTAAACCAATGCTCTTGCTTTATGGGAAAAAGGAAGATACAAATATACATGAATGAAGAAATATCGGTCTCAAATGATCTCACACAGAATTACAGACAAGTAGGACTGCACTCATAGACTCATAGGTTGGTAAACTAGATCTACTGCATTTCCTTTGTCTAAATAATCTGTCACCTTCTCAAAGAAGGAGATCAGGTTGGTTTGGCACGATCTACCTTTTGTAAAACCATGTTGTAATTTGTCCCAATTACCACTGACCTCAAATGTCCTTAACTACTTTCTCCTTCAAAATTTTTTCCAAGATCTTACACACTACAGATGTCAAACTAAGAGGCCTATAGTTACTCGGATCACCTTTTTTCCCTTTCTTAAAGATAGGAACTATGTTAGCAATTCTCCAGTCCTACGGTACAACCCCTGAGTTTACTGATTCATTAAAAATTCTTGCTAATGGGCTTCCAATTTCACGTGCCAGTTGCTCAGGTTTTAAGGGGGAACTGTGTATCTGACTTCTCTGAGGGGAGCAGCCATACAGCTGACTAATGGCAACAGCGAGAGAGGTGGCAGAGGGTTTCCCCAATCCAGGCCCCACTTCTGCAAAATGTTTTTCTTGCAGTACTTGTGAAAACTAACTCTGTCTCTTTAAGGCAGTGGGGAAGAGGGGGAGGTTTCTTCCAAGCATTTTGGTGTCTCTGAACATGCTAATGATCCACCTGATGAAGGGGCAGAGACAGACACTTCCCGGGCAGGTAAACCCCTCCCCACAGCTAAGCATCAGGCAGTGAGTGATGGGGGTGAACAACACAAAGGAATCTCAAGGGAGCAGGTTCTTCGCAGGGGCTTAACCCTGGAGAGGAAATGCAACTCCACAGGGAGTGGGCCATTAACATACAAGGTCTCCTTACACCCTTTCCTTGCCAAAACCCCCAAAACATACCCAAAATAAGGTCCTTCACTGAGGTGATGAGAAATGTAATAAATGCTGAACAAACTGATCTGTTTAGACAGAAGGCGTGGTATGATAATCATACTTGGAAGCGCCTCTCTGTCATGAATGTGCTGGTAACTTTATGTCTCTTACTACACACACAGTGGGTTAAGACAAAGAATTTGATACTGGTGGTAAATACTTTAAAAAATGTGTAAGATGCATGATTTTGCAAAAAATCTTTGGTACAGTCTAGGAGTGGTAACAAGGAAGTCCTATCAGAATACTGGTTCTCAGCTAGTACCTGTAGACAGGTTTAGGGCTTGGCACACTGGAGAAAGCATAGCCGATCTAGACTGCTGTGTGGAAGGGGAAACTGAGGCACACTGCCTCATGGCATTGGTGGCTAAATACCAAGACACCTACACTTTAAAAGATACTGACATCTGCATTATGTACACAATGCTACACACCAAAATATTTTCTGGTAACCTGGGAACAGAAACCCAGAACTTTGCAAAAACACCTACAAATGACATTACAGCAAGTCCTTGAAGCTGAGTCTTCCCAGAGCTGATCTGCAGCTGGGTGTGGCCCTGCCTGAGTGTGTGTGTTAGAGGAGGCTTTAAGAGCCTGGCTCAGCAAGACAGGTTAAAGGGAGCCCATGCTGGCACAACAGGTAGACTCAGTGGCATCTCAGCACATCAGGTGGCTTCCCAAGGGGTCCAACCTGTCACAGTTGTCATGATGAAAAGATAGATGACTGTACATTTAGGGCAAATCACAGCATGGGGATGTTTTGCAGCAACTCTCAGTTGAGGCATAAGTCTGATTTCCTCCCTTCAGCTATACACAGTGCTCCCCTATGTGGCATCTGCTTATCTTTAAAGTTCTACATTATTGCAGAGACACCTAGTAGGATGGTCTCTAGGGCCTTCTTTCTGAAATCTTTATCACTAATTTCATGCGAAAAGCCAAAAAACAAGCGATGTGTCTCCTGTCCAAATATCGGTAGCAACCAGAAAGACTTATATGTTCTGACAGCTTCCCTAAAGCCCTCCTGCTGTAACTGAGATTACCCTCCCTTCCTGACAGCAGCCGTACTCCACTCACTGTAGGCGAACCAGCAATAGTGTGAAGTGATGCCAATCTGTCTGTCGAATGCAGAACTAAAAAATCTGAATGAGACAGGCCATCTGGTAATGGGAAGTAGAGACTACAAATCACATGATCCCATGAGCTGAACTACGCAGTAGCCTGATACAAACTTCAAATCTGCATTTGCAAGGTCTTTCAAACATGTTTTACAGAAGTCAGTCTTAAAATCAGAAAGTGTTTTCTATGAATAATGGTTTTAGTAATTGTCTGTAAGCAACACATACGTCCAAGGGCTTCCCAGCTCCTGTGCTTCTTAAATTTTAGATACTCTTTTTATTTGTTTATTTGTTCCATTTGCCTTTAAGTTCTCCACCAGGGGAGGTGGCTTTTTAATTCTATAGGATGCACTTCCTCTGATGCGGTTCCCTTTGATGTCAACGATGTGTGGCAACAGAGGAGGTTTACGTATCATCAGTGTTGTCCCTTCAGGAGTATAGGCTCGCAGCTGTAGTTTGTCTTCCAAGTGAGCGGTTATTGCAACCCAACCTGTGCAGATACCAGAACAGAATCCAGTTAGTTACAACCTCTTTCAAACAAAATGAGAATCAACTGTATCAAAATTTAAAAATGGAAAGGGACACTTATTTAAATAAGACAAAGGGTCAGATTTTCACACAGATTCAACACCCAACAGATCCCATTTAGACGAAAAATGGAAGTTGCTGGGTGGCAAGCACTTTTGAAAATCTACCCCCAAAGTAGAAAACAATTGTTCATAATGACATACAAGGCAGCAGGCATTTTGGTCGACTCTGTGTCACCTTTCCTAGTCACAAGACCTTTGCAAGTCACATGATGCACCCATTATCAAATTACATCCAAGAACAAGAGTGCACAGCAGGAGCGGCTACTCTGCACGTGGAGGAGGAAAAACAGAGTTACCAGCAGAGGACAGCTTTATGTCAGCCACTGCCTCAAGGGTGCCAATTCCTTCCAGCGTAATTTCCTGAGGAATAAGCGGTGGGAATTCCTTCATTCGTTCTTCACTCCCCATGGGAACCTAACAATAAAATACAGGAGAAAGGAGTTAAAAGCTGACCAGAAAGGCAGCTTTAAACTTCTCAAGTTATGGACTAAGTTACAAAGTGAAATGCAGCAACTTAACTCTTTCTATTCTAACTGACTCAAACACTGGACACATTTAATGAGTAACTGCTCTCACATAACTTTTCTATTAAAAATGGCATTTGGACAGTTAAGGGACAGTTTGTCCAGAAACAAACGTTAAGGTGATAAAGATTTCATTTAGATATCAAACTAAGGTGCCTTAGAGATGCAAAGAAGTAGATATTGCAGTATCAGAGATTGTCCTATTTGGGTAAGTGCCAGGATTCAGTTCCACGCAAATTCAATGAAATAGCAGAAGTTACTAACACTACAATCTCTGAAACATTTATTTTTGTAAATGGTGCAATAATTCATAAAGTGAATTCAGCATGAGCAGTGAGTTGTACTGATGCTTTGCAAGTGAAGATCAATACCAGAAGAGAAAGCTTTAAACTGCTTCAGATAGTGGAAAATGTACCATGTAGCTAGGGGATCCTTAATATTTACTACAGAGAGAGCGTTTCAGTTTTCGTGGTATTGCCAAGGAAACAAGTTAAAACACATCAAGATATGCACATATATATATATATACACACATACAGAGGCCCTGCTTATAGGAAGACAAAAAGATGTATTTTAAAAACATGACAGCTAACCCATTTAAAATCCTAGTGTTGAAAGGGCAAGTATTAACATGCTAGCTGGTTGAGGCAAACCTGGGTGGAGCGGAGAGGGGGGCAACATAGACTTTTAACTTCATCAGCTTAATATATGTTAAAGTATACACAGCTTGTCTATGCTAGACTTCTGAATGTTTTACCTAGCACATTAACCAATGTGCTAACTTCACATCTTTCTAGATAAAGCCCAAATCATGAGAATATTACTTTTTTAAAAAACAAATATTTCCAAACCATGCATCAGAATGAATTTTAGTCAAATTACACTATCAATTTCAAATTACACTATCAAACTACATGCTTAAAGTATAAGATATAGAAAATAAAATGTAAATACATTAAAAGACATACAGGTCTTGCTACAGAAGTGCTATGGAACTAGGCGTCAATCTGAAATCTTAGAAAACAAAGCTACAAATAATGTCCATCCCCAGGACAATTCCATATAATATTTTTTGCTGATCTCTCCGCTATCTAGTTTCAGAAGTCCCAAATGATGGGATCTACATCACTTCCAGGTATTTCTATTTCTTAATTCCATCTTGTTGCTCCTATTTGTAGTTCTTGACCTCTCCGCCTTTTATATTTCTCTCCCTTTGTGTTTTGCCAATTTATATCTTTCCATAGCAGACAGTCAGTTTTTGTTGTTTGTCTCTGAACTCTTGCCTGAGTAGCTCCAATTTGTCAATGTCTTCCTGGCATCAGTGGGCCTAGCTTAGAACACAGTATTCCAGACATTGCCTCATCAGCGCTGCAGAAAGAGGGGCTTTATCCCTGAGCCAGAATATGATGCCTTCGCAAACATAAGCCTAAACCCCCCAGCCATTTTTAACTTTAATGAAAACTGCTCAGTAGTAGTTTGTGTGCTTTTTACAAAAAAAAAAAAGTTATATCCCTACTTACAAGACTGTCTAATGTACTAATATGGTCCCTTGTACGCAGGCAGAGCAGGGAATTTAACCCAGGTCTTCCAGAGCCCCAGGCTAAAGTCCTAACCTCTGCCCATGCCATGTTCCTCTGTCCATGCACAGAGGGCGCTCCCTCTTGCTGAGTTAGTTTAATTTTAAAGAGGAAAAATGTATGTTGTGACTGGCAATAAGATTTTCATTCTCATATCTGTTTCCGATAGCCAGGGGAGGAATAATGCATATATTCTTTTATTTGGTTTTCCCAGAAAGGGGAAGAATCACTGACAAGACAATGCATAACGAGTTCTAGCGAGGACTTAACACATACCAGGACACCATATAGAAGGTGTCCTCTTACCTTCAGTAATGTTTTTCCAGCATGCTTCTGATAGATGCTATCTGCTTTCTCCAGGGTAGTAACATGGACTGGCAACAGGTTAGAAGCCACAACAGAAAACCAGGAAGATTTTGCTCCCTAAAATTAATGAGGACTGATTGTTAAAAAAACTGAACGCTGTAAAGATATTTACAAGTTACTGTCCAGCCTTCCCCCTACCTTCTGTTTAAAAGTAGTTCTGTTACATGATCCTCTCTCATCTAGATAGGCAGGGTCTTAGTCTTTGAAATGCATCTGTACTGTTTCTATGATAAACAATGACTTCTCTGCATATAATGGAGCTGAGTTTTCAATACACAAATACAACAGCAAAGCCACCTCATAGTTTCTAGTCCTAAAGCAAGCCCAGAACCTTTCTGATTCTAGAGCTTTTGCATCACAGCACAATACTTAGGTGCTACTATAATACAAATACAATGCACTCACATTTATCCTTATGGCCCAGACAACTGTGTGTTCAGAGAAATGGAAGTGCTATTAACTAACAAGCGGCCACATGGGGGACACGCTATGAATTTTCAGAGAAAAAGAATTTGGATAATTGGAATGGCACTTAAACAAACAAAAAACAAACAACCCCAAAACAATCTGTTCTACACTCAGGTCATTCAAATAAAACGATAGTCATGTGTTACAGAATGTGTATCTTTACCAAGGGTGGACAAACTATGTCCCGCAAGCTCCCGTTGGGAAGCGGGATCAGGGGCTGCACCACAGGGTTCCTGTAAACTGTGGCATGGCCCCGCTCCGGGGTACAGGCTTGGGGGCCACACCTCATGGCTCTTGGAAGCAGCCGCATGGCCCTGCTCTGAGGGTCAGGGGCTGCTACACGCATAGGAGCTGGAGAAGAGACATGCCACTGCTTCCAGTGGTAAGCCTGAGATAAGTGCCTGCACCCGAGACTCTCCCCACGCCCCAACCCCCTGACAGCTCTTCAACCCCCCCAACTCTCATCCCCAGCCATATCCACCACCCCAGAGCCCACAACCCTCAGACAAGAATATTAGGGTGGAAGAGACCTCAGGAGGCCATCTAGCCCAATCCCCTGCTCAAAGCAGGACCAACCCCAACTAAACCAGTGGCTCTCAAATTGTTTTACTGGTGTTTTTACATAGCAACCCTCTGAGTGCAACCTCCCCCCCATAAATTAAAAACATTTTTTTATATATTTAGCACCATTATAAATGCTGAAGGCAAAGTGGAGTTTGGGGTGGAGGTTGACACCTCGGGATCCCCTGAGGGGTCCTGACCCCCAGTTTGAGAACCTCTGAATTAAATCATCCCAGCCAAGGTTTTGTCAAGTCAGGCCTTAAAAACCTTGTTACTATTCTTTCAGCACTTTGGGACAGTTTGTTCCGGTGCTCTCAATAAGGCTTCTTTAAAATACAGCCAGTGATCCTGGACTCACTGCCCCCTCATATTAGCTTCCTGCACCCCTGCCCCAGCCCTGATCCCTCTCCCACCCTCTGAATCCCTTGGTCCCAGCCCAGAGCACCCTCCTACACTCCAAACTCTCCAGCCCCACCTCAGAGCCTGCACTCCCAACCAGAGCCCTCACCCCCTCCCACACCCCAACCCCAATTTTGTGAGCATGCATTGCCTGCCGTGCAATTTCTATTCCCCTCAGGCTAAAAAGTTTGCCCAATCCCATATCTCTACATTAGCTTAGTTCACAATACTGAAAGTACTGCCAGCGTGAACAAAACTGGCAGGCTTATTTCTGGATGGCGTGACAGACTTCTCCTGTCCAGCTGATCCTCTCAGACCATTTCCCAGATCCAGTAGTAAAATATCCCTCTTGTTTACCAGACTCTGCTTTGCAGTACCTAGAATTCTACAAACCACATTTAAGAATGAAAATTACTATAATGAATTGTACATCCAAACTGCAGTGGGAAAACAGGATTACATCAAATCCAAACCAAGGAATCTAGTCTCCTGCTGATGCATGGATACAACTCCTCCCACAAGCCCATGGCTACACTACACACTTTTGCCAGGACAGATATGTTGATCAAGGGCGTGAAGATTTGTGATTGACATAGCTATGCTGGCAAAAGCCCCTAGTGCAGATGCAATTATATCAGCAAAACTATGATTTTACCAATATAGTTTATTTCACTCAGGGTGGGGATGGTGGGGCCTAGAATAAGCTATACCAGCAAAAGTTTAGTTTTGCCTGTATATGCTGCACCCACACTAGGAGCGCTTGCTAGGCTAGTATACTGGTATAGTTACACAGGCAAAGTGCTCTAGTGTAGATCCAGCTTAAGGCTGTTGAGGAGGGGTTGGCTGAGGTCGATCTATTTATGGGCAGTCTTTGGTGGGTTTTTTTATTTTTTATTTATGTGCTGGGCATGCAGAGCACTGGACGGGCATCGACAGCTGCATTTTAGAAATGTAATAAATACAATTTCCATTAATAATGCAAGTGTATAAAGGGGAGAACGGACCCCAGATACATACACCCCTGTGCTCTGCCCTTTACTATTAGATATTTCTTTAAACCTGGAGGAAATACGAATCGAATTTATTTCTACAATAACTTTTGAAAAATCTCACTCCTTGCCCTGTTCTAATAGCCTTTCTTTTCAAAATGAAGCAAAGCATCACTAAGGGGAATTAGCACGAGTACTTAACATGACTGAATCACCACCTAACAGAAATAACTTTAAGGGAAATCATCCCAATACAAATCACATGTCTATATGAAGGAGGTTTTGCCCAGAACTGCTGAGAGTAAAAAGGATTAGCAAAGAACAGTATTTTTCCAGTTTATTTTTTCTACTTTGTTCATTGGATAGTGTTTGGTGTCATCATTTTTCCTTTTTCCCTTGACTAAACAATTCTTATAAATGTTGAGGGAAAAGCAGAAATGCCCATAATCAATTTCCCTTCCTATGTAACTCTTTCATGTAACCACTAGATACTGTTCCTTTAAAGCTGATTCATTTTGGCTACATTCTAGCACTGTTAGCCAACTTGCAAGGATTTGTACCCTTGTTCTTTTAGTGACCCGTCAAATCTCAAAGCAATTCTCCGGTTTCATTTAGAACAAAGCTCAGGATCTCTTTGTAACATTCTGCAGGATGCTCCTTTACAGTACAAAAATCTTCACTTTGGGCTACCATATGGCACAGCCTTTTTCAAAAGCATTTTTTACTTTACATGACAAGGTTTGTGTTTCATTAGTGGAAATCTTAAGAGTAACAGCTACCAAATAAATGGTAAAGAAAGCTATACAAACAGCCTGATGGTGAAGGTGTTTTGTAACTTGTTATAACACCACAAAGCGAAAACAAGATCTTATTCACAGAACATTACAAAATCCACTCTCCCTTACCTGCAAATAGTCTATGCGTCCCAAAGCACCTAGAAACAAAACCATTCCAGGCTTAAGTACAAAGGTCCGTGGAACAATGGCATGTGTCGGCAAGACAAGCTTTACTTCTTTCTCTGTTAGAAGATTTAAAACCTGCAAAGCAAAGTGTATAACCATAACTCATTTTGGATGCTTTTACAAAAATGATTAAACCAATGCTCTTGCTTTATGGGGAAAAAGGAAGATACCAAATATACATGAATGAAGAATATCTGTCTCAAATGATCTCACACAGAAATTACAGACAAGTAGGACTGCACTCATAGACTCATAGGTCAGAAGGGACCAATATGATCATCTAGTCTGACCTCCTGCACAAGGCAGGCCACAAAACCCTACCCATACACATTTATAAACAACCCAACCATGACTGATGTATTGAAATCCTCAAAATTGAGATTGAAGACCTCAGCTGCAGCGGAATCCACCAGCAACGACCATGCCACGCGCAGAGGAAGGCAAAACCTCCAGGGCCTCTGCCAATCCGCCCTGGAGGAAAATTCCTTCCGACCAAATATGGCGATCAGCCTAAACCCTGAGCATTGTGGGCAAGACTCACCAGCCAGCACCAAAGAAAGAATCTCTCAGTAACTAGTCCCATCCCATCCAACATCCCCTCACAGACCATTGAGCAGACTTATCTGCGTAATCCAAAATCAATTGCCCAAATTAAACTATCCCATCATAAATCCCCTCCATATACTATCAGCTTAGTCTTAAAGCCAGATAAGTCTTTTCCCCCACTACTTCCCTCGGAAGCGTTCAAAACTTCACTCCCCTAATGGTTAGAACCTTCGTCTAATTTCAAGTCTAACTCCTAATATCGCAGTTTGTACCCATTCGTCTTGTGCTACATTAGTACTAAGCTAAATAATTCCTCTCTCTTTCCTCCTCTGCTAAATAGCTCAAGCCAATTTGTCTTTGCAGTGTTCACAGGATCAGTTTATGCTATTTTGTGTTACATCAGAATACTAGGGTTGGAAGGGACCTCAGGAGGTCATCTAGTCAACCCTCTGCTCAAAGCAGAACCACACAATTAAATCACCCCAGCCAGAGCTTTGTCAAGCTGGCCTAAAAACCTCTAAGGATGGAGTTTCCATTATCTCCCTAGGTAACCCATTCCAGTGCTTCACCACCCTCCTAGTAAAATAGTGTTTCCTAATATCAACTAGACTTCCCACTGCAACTTGAGACATTGCTTCTTGTTCTGTCATCTGCCACCACTGAGAACAGCTGAACTCATCCTCTTTGAACCCTCTTCAGGTAGTTAAGGCTGCTATCAATCCCCCCTCATCTTTTCTTCTGCAAACTAAATAACCCAGTTCTCTCAGCCTTTCTTCATAATTCATGTGCCCTAGCTCCTAACATTTTGTGCCTCCTCTTGGACTCTCTCCAATTGTCCAATCCCTTTTTGTAGTGGGGGGTACCAAAACTGATGCAATACTCCAGGTGTGGCTCACCAGTGTCGAATAGAGGGAAATAATCACTTCCCTCGATCTGCTGGCAACGCTCCTACTAATACAGCCCAATATGCCGTTGGCCTTCTTGACAACAAGGGCACACTGCTGACTCATATCCAGCTTCTCATCCACTGTAATCCCCGGGTCCTTTTCTGAAGAACTGCTGCTTAGCTATCGAAGATTGCGGATGGTTCCTGCTGTGTTTCTACACAAATACTATTTATTTGTGGAACAACCTAAAATGAGATTGAGATCCCCAGAGTAAAAACATGTTGCAACTGTGCTGAACTCTGTCTCCATTCAGGAATTACTATTTATCACTTTTATTATGAAGCCACTAATAATAATCAGCCATTTATTTCCTGCTCTACCACAGCAGATTTTGTTAAGCTTAATGTGCCAGCAGTTCAAGGTACATTAAACAGAATTTTGGATCAATATTTCTTACAGTTAGCATTATGGCAATTCTGAGTTTAAGGAGGATATTTCAGGTATTAGCAAGCTTTCTGTTATAAAACTGTAAATCGTTTTAAACTGACTACAGTTTCAGAGATCTCTTGTCCCCACCTCTACCACCGAAAAATACTTTGAGAATAAATTCTCTGGAAATGTAACTGAGAGATTAACTCCTCAGCATAGGTTTATGTGCAATGAGTTCCCACCTAAAAAGCAGGAACTACTGTGCCTGATGTGTCACTAAAGTGCCCCAGGCACAGCAAGAGACTCCAGCTTAAAAAATAAACTTCTGCCTGAAATGTTTTTCCTACTATTGTTATAAGTAATGCCTATGGTGACTATAACTGAAAGGTACTTTCCAGCATACTTTGTACATTTAATGGGACTATGTGTGCAGTCAGTTTCGCTTCCCCCCAACCCCCCACAGTCAGCTTCCCCTGTCTACACACAGGAATAGTAGAGAGAAAAAAAATGTTAAAAAGAGGAAAAAATGACTGGAAAAGCACAAAACATGTCGGTGGGATCCAGGCCCAGGTGCAGGACCCAACATTATTTTTAACTGTAAAGCACTAACTAGATTCCAAATAGACAGCATCCCTTTCTCACACACTTGGAATTTTCAGCACAAACAGAGCCAAACTCTTCCAACCACGTGCCTAAGTCATGCCACAGCCTCGATAACATTCAAATGTGTACTAGTTTGGCAACATGGTTACAACATGGTTTGGTCTTGACTCTGCATTAAAAGACAGAACCGTTTCGTAATTGTGTCAGCAACTACTATAGTGTGACTGGGTCTCTACACACTCTTTCTGTAGCGTAGATGGAGTCAACTTTAGTCTGAAAATCTTGGCAACTTTTGCACCAATTCTGAAACAGTAGGAGCCTTGCAAACTGAAAGCTCCGCAGATAATATTCCGGAGTATTAGGTAATGCTTAGTGCTAAATTTGACAGCTATCAAAAACTCTTTCTTTCAGTTTCTAGAAGTTTAGTTTTCTCTTGCTCCCTTATAAAGCCGAACATCTTTAGTAATTCATAGACTGAACTAGCCCAATGGCTAATCTATCTATGTCATCTAACCCTCACAAAAATGTACAGAAAGCAAAGACTGAAAATTCCTGCTCCCCACCTCAAAATTGGTGCCCAGACAACCCCTCCTCCTCTCCAGCCAAAACGAACAGCGTGACAAGTGGAAATTCAATTCGAACTTTGGCATGTCTCATACCTGCCCCACTTCACAGGCACACCAAGCTTAATCAAAATTAGAACTATCTATAGGAAGTTACTGAGCACGAGTAAGTCCATTCACTTTCTATGCTCATTCAATTCCTGGCAGCGAGGGGCCACTTTGCTCCCGGAACTGAGAGCTGGGAGATTCTTCTGTACTCCCATGCTCCTGCTGCTGGCACCCTGGCAGTAATGAGGAGGTGCAATCAGCATGACTGGATGCAGAGAGGTGAGGAGCTAGGCCTGGCAGTTGGTTTGGCTAGAGACTGAATGGTCTGTAACTACTAAAGCACACTTCTCTTGGAACCTGGCATATAATAACCTAGGATTTCTGAGTCTCCATGTTCCTCTGCTGTCAGCAAATAGTTGTGAGACCCACTGGCAAAACATGTCTCATCCCCTGCTTTTGTAAATGGTCCACATAGCAGTAGTAGGTTGTCATCATCTATCGATTACTCCATTAGCTCAAGTCACAGAGGTCTGTGCTGTACAGTAACTACTCACTTCAATGGTGACAGGTTTCAGAATGGTAGCCGTGTTAGTCTGTATCAGCAAAAAGAACGAGGAGTACTTGTGGCACCTTAGAGACTAATAAATGTATTGGGCATAAGGTGCTGTGGGCTAAAATCCACTTCATCGGATGCCACAAGTACTCCTTGTTCTTCTTCCTCAAAGTCGTCCCGGTTTACATTGTTACACTGCTGATCAATTAGGGAACATGCTTGTTTAGAGTTGCACAATGCTCCTGTATAACGTTTCTTTGGCAGCTGCCTGCTTTGTCCACTGCTTGCAGAAAGAGCAGCCCGTTGGAGCTAGCTGGTGGGGGGCTTGGAACCAGGGTGGACCAGCAGCCCCCCTATCAGCTCTCTGCTTCCCTAAGTTCCTGTGTAGCAGCCACCCAGCAGGCTATCAATTGCTGGCAGTTCAGCTCTCCCTCCCCCCACTGCCATGTGCTGCTCCTGCCTTCTGCCTTGGAGCTGCTCCCAGGAGCCTCCTGCTTGCTGTGCGGGGGGAGGGGGCAAGAGGGGGGCTAATATCAGGGTGTCTCCCTCCCCCCTGCTCCTGCCCCCCGCTTACCCTATCTCCACAGAGCTGGGGGGGAGGGGGAAACTTGACAGGGCTCAGGATGGAGGGAGCTTGCAGGCAGCAGCTGCTGTCTCAACTTCCTGATCTGAAAAGGCAGTGTACTTAGAGTGGGGTCAGGGTACTTAAAGGTGCAATCGCATCTCTCTCTCGCTCACATGCAGGGTGTGTGTGTCTGTCTGCCATGCTGTCTCTCCTCCCTCCATTCGTGCTGTATATAGAGTGTGAGGCTTCATTAACAATGTGTTAAACCTTGAGAGCTCAGGTTAGTACTAGTTCATCATTTAGCAGTAAGGCATTCCCTGGGAAATATCCCTCCCTCTTCCACCTCAACCAAGATTCACAATCATCATTTCTGTGTACAGTATTGTTTGTTTAAAACTTATACTGTGTATACATATATAAAAAAATACAGTCTTTTGTCTGGTGAAAAAAATTTCCCTGGAACCTAACCTCCCTCCTCCACATTTACATTAATTCTTACGGGGAAATTGGATTAGCTTAACATCGTTTCGCTTAAAGTCACATTTTTCAGGAACATAACTACAATGTTAAGCGAGGAGTTACTGTAGCTCTAAAGGTCTGAACCCTGCTACCCTGCTGAACCACATGGGAGCCAATAGGGTTCCACATGACAGACATTTCCCCCCAGGTTGATATTAAAAACCTAGGAAATTACATACAAGAACTATATTAAAATAATGTTAAGGTTGCTAAGTCAAGTAATCAAAAAACAGGAAATTGCAGAATTTAGATTTCTCATGTAACCTTAATTTGACTCCCTTACACCTATGCATTGTGATGGAATATTTAATCACATGATCACTTACTAGTTTTTCCACAGGACCCCTGACTCATTTAGTGCACAGGATATATTGTGTTTAGGGATGATCACCACTATGTAGTGAAGGACGCTGTTGTCTGCAGGACCCCTGCCTCATTTACTGCAGAAGTTGGAAGGTGCACGAGGCAATGGATTGCAGAAAGAGTAAGGATGGTGTCATAGCTTTGGCAGCTGAACAGTCCCCTGAAGAACTGATTCTCTTTCCATCTCGGGCACATAGGTCCTATGAGATACTGGGCAAGTCACTTAATCCAAACTTTTCACAGAGGGTCACTAAAACTGTACGTTCACGTTCTGGGTGTCCAACTTGAGAGTACTGGTGTCTGATTTGCAGACATGCTGAATGGCTGCAACTGTTCTCCAAACATATAAAGTGCTACAAAACACTAAGTTCTCTGAAAAGTCAGCTCATAGACCTTTCAAAGTGAGCATCCCACTTAGTGTGTATTTTTCATGTTAATGTCTCTGCCTCTCAGTTCTCCCTTCTGTAAACTTAGAATAATGCCCTCCCTTAGATCACAGGGGCATTGTGAGATTCATTTATGTTTGTTGAAGTAGTCAGATACTATAGGAGCAAGATGAAAAGGCCCATGAGGTAATTAATAATCCTGTCTTCAGAGCAGGATTGGTATAGTGTGCAGTAAATAAGGCACATTGTTCATCGAAGGTTGTTCATCGAAGGTAAAATTAAAATTGAAAAGCTTCTCATTCATTGAGCACTGTCCAATTTACATGCTGAATAAGGTGGGGTCCTGTGGATAAAACAGTGTGTGATCATGTAATTAAAGACCAGTTTATAATGCATGCGCACAAGAGATTGGATTAAGATTGGATTACATGTGCAATCTTAAATCTGGCATTTCCAAACTTTTGCATGCTTGATTTTGCAACCTTAACACTCTTTCAATGTAGTATTTTGTGTGCCATTATTAACTACCTTCCTGAGGCCTGAGTCATGATCGAGTCCCCACTGTGCTAGATGCAGTACTATTAATCATTTGTGTCTTTAAAACTTGCTCATATCAAACATTGTTTCAAGTGAATCCAAACCACACACCTTAGCTAGGTTCTTCTACTCGATTAGAAGATATTAAGGCCAGAAAGAAGCATTGTAACTATTTATTCTGATCTCCTGTATAAAACAGATCATAGAATTTCACTTGGTAATTCTGGCATCAAACCCATAACTTGTGATTGAGCTAGCTGTATATACTAAATTGACCAGCAGTGAAACCGACATTTACAATAAATCTGCATTAGGTTTCAGAATCTTCACCCTGTTGAGGTGGCTGAGGCACAAGACACCTAACCAAATTATTACAGTCCTGGAGCCTGGCTGAAGTTGTGAGTAATAATACATCTCAACAAGGCAATAATTTTGAAGTCTGATTGAGGATGCTACTGAGATGAATGGGGCAGTTCACACCTCTCAGAGTTTTTTGGATCAGTCAGTCTAACATTATTTGAAAGTCTATCCTCACAATTAGGCCTTGTGTCTACACAGAAGTTGAACCACTTTAATTATAGTGGTATAGTTAAAGCAGTACCAGCTGCCTAGTGTGACTGTAGTTATCTTGGTATAAAGGTGCTTAGACCTGTAAAACTTATTCCCCTATATGTTGGGGACTAAGCTATAACAGTATAAGGCTCCTTTCTATTGATATAGCTGTGTCTACACTACGGTTTGTACTGGTTTAACTAGTTTGGTAAAAAAAAAAAAAAAAAAAAAAGAGTATCATTCCTCTAACCAAAAGAGTTATACTGGTACAAGATCTGGGGGTAGACCAGCCTTAGAAAGTCAAAGTACGACGACTATTTTTTTTTTTAAGTTTAACTTCAATTCTGTAGAACACAGTTATATCCATAGACAGATCATAACTTCATATAACTGCAGGATTTCTACAGAGCATATTTCCAGTGGCTCTACTAATTTTAAAGCCAAAATTTTCAAAGCCATCTAGAGTATTTGAACTACTTATTCCCATGAATTTATCATTCAAACCCTTTAAGCAGCTTTGAAAGTCTCAGTCCTAGGTATTTTTATACTAAAAATCTTATCTGTTTAAACATTAAAATCTATTTAAAAATTGATCTAGTTAAATAACCCCTAAGGTAGATGCACTTAAATGGGATTAGCTCTATTTTGTACATTACCAATGCAAAGCAAATTTATTTAAGCAATGGTTAACAGGTTATACATTAGGGGGTTGCATTGGTTTAACTAGATGGATTTTAAATCAGTTCAGTTAAACCAATATAATTTTTTTTAGAACAGACAAGCCTTTAGTCTCTTGTGATCTGATTCTCACTCAAAACCAGAGCTAAAGGTATAATCCTATATCCTGCCATCAGATCCCGTTTTCAATCCTCCGACCCATTCATTCCTCCTACAGAAATATACTACTACAGAGACACACATTCAGGGCTCATCTACAAAAAACTGGTCTGTAAACAGTTCACTAACATGCTTACAAATAGTGCTTAGTTGAATCTACACTGGTAAATACCTATGTTGTAAGATGGTTATGGCACTACTTGTTACAGCAAAACCAACCAGTGAGATAAATTTTCCTATATAAAACAGGCCTTATTACTAGAAGTGGGAGAATTATTTTGGGAAAATAGTAATTTATCCTAAACAATGCAGTTTTTGAGGCTCTAAAACAATTTGCAAATTCAGATTGAATCTGATGAATAGTTTTGGCTGAAAAAAGAAAAAATATCAAAAAAGTTTCACTCATTTTGAAATGGTCAAAATGAAATTTTTTAAAAGACTGAAACCCCCCTGAAAATGGCTGAATTGAAAAACTAGAAAAAATTTGTTTCAAGTTGACCAAAACACTTCAGTCAATTAGAAACAATTTTATTTCAAGTTTTTTGATTCAATGAATGATTTTGAATAAAACGGGATTCAAAATGGCTTTTCCCCCCTCAACAAATTTTGGTTCACATTTGAACAAAAAATAAACATAAAGTAAAATAAAATCCATTATCTGCTCAGCTCTATTCATTACACAATATTCTGATACACTGGGTGGCACTATATAATGACTTGAATGTGAGTCTCTTATTTCATAAGGATATCAAAAATCTCTATACCTGCACTCACAGTTAACTAAGACAGTACTCCCTCTCCCAAATATCGATCTTCTCAAATGCAGACAGACAGACAGAGCACCTACACAATTTTCTTTTACAATCCCTGGCGTGTCAAAAAACCAGCGAGCATCTTTCAGTTCATTGTATGTAAATTCCACTCTCTCTTTAGGCTTCTTGGATGAAAAGATAGGCTCCTCTTCCACGCTAAAAGAGAGCTCATCAGGATCAAAGTCAATTACAGCTTTTGACTTCTGTTGTTGAAATGTTCTTCCAACTCTTCCTACATTAAAAAGGAAAAGTATTTTTAATAATTTATGATACTTTACACTTTCTTCAACTGGAAATTTTTCCCTCTTACACACTTAAAAATAAATAAAATACATATGATAAATATAAATGTGATTGAGGCGTACAAATTTAAATGCTCAAAAGTCAGGATGTTAAAAAGTGACTTATGTTTCTCTATTTTAATTTTCCTTCTTGTCCAACAAAAACCAAGAAATCCAGTGCTCTTAGCAGTCCCCCATATCATGGACTTGCTATAAATGTGCTATTATTGTATTACAGTAACCCTAAGGACCCCAATCGTGTTCCCATTGTTCTAGGCATTGTACAGAACACTCTGTAAATTAGATTGTCTTTTTTTGATATTTAAGATCTTGATCTTTCAAACACTTATGCATGTACTTAACTCTATTTGTGTGAGTATTGACTTGGATGGAACTGAGTGTATAAATGTAAAAGCATGTGCATCTTTGCAGGATAAGGCCCTTGGTTTGGGGCAATTACAGTCTTACAAACTGCACAGAGCTATAAGCTCTGCAAAAGCAGAGATTTCAATACAGAATCTGCTTCTGTATTGAGATCTCTCTATGGAGAAGTTTTCTTACAGTGTAAGCTTTTGATGTAGCTATAATATTAACACAAGTCCATGTTCTACTCACCTTACTTACAGAAGCCATCTCACTGTGAGCCTTTTCAAATGTTAGCCCAGTTTTGGAACATGGGTGGAGATCTTGCGTATACTAGAAATTGGAACAGTTTTACAACTGGGTTCCGCAACTGTGGCGTAATTAGCCCCTAATATGGTAATTTAAGGCTGAAAAACGTTAACTATCCTCTTTAGCTTTCTTTTTCATAACTGGTTTCAGAGTAGCAGCCGTGTTAGTCTGCAACCGCAAAAAGAACAGGAGTACTTGTGGCACCTTAGAGAGTAACAAATTTATTTCAGCATAACATTTCGTGGGTTACAGCTCACTTCTTCGGATGCATAGAATGGACAACACAGACAGAAGATATTTATACACACAGAGAACATGAAAAGGTGGAAGTGCCCATACCAACTGTAAGAGTCCAATCAATAAAGATGAGCTATCATCAGCAGGAGAAAAAAAACCCTTTGAAGTGATAATCGAGATGACCCATAGAAGGTGTGAGGAGAACTTAACATAGGGAAATAGACTCAATTAACGTAATGACCCAACCATTCCTAGTCTCTGTTTAAACCTAAGTTATTTGTATCTAATTTGCATATTAATTCGAGTTCAGCAGTCTCTCTTTGGAGTCTATTTTTGAATTTTTTTTGTTGCAAAATTGCCACCTTCAAGTTAAGTTCTCCTCGCACCTTCTATGGGTCATCTTGATTATCACTTCAAAGGTTTTTTTTCCTCCTGCTGATGATAGCTCATCTCAATTGATTGGACTCTTCCAGTTGGTATGCATATTTCCACCTTTTCATGTTCCTGTATGTATAAATATCTTTCCGTCTGTCTGTTCCATTCTATGCATCTGAAGAAGTGGGCTGTAGCCCATGAAGCTTATGCTGAAATAATGTATTAGTCTCTAAAGGTGCCACAGTACTTCTGTTCTTTTTTATAACTTTAGTTCAGACTTACAATCAAGCAAGCCACATTAATATAGTATACATCCATTAAACATCACTGTTTCTTTTATGTTTTCTAAGTCTTTGCTCTAAACAAAGCGTTAATAATACGTGTTTAATTAGGGTGTAACACAGAGCCAGCAAGGGTTACAGATACTAGTAGGATAATTGACCCAGATTAAACCTTTAGAGATTAATTAGTAGATAACGCTGTGGTTTTGTATGTGTTTACAAATATATGTTAGAGGCTGCCAATGTAACTAAATGGTTCCTACCACTGTATTCTGTTAATTCAGAGATCAAAAGAGATGTTAACATTTAAGAGGAACTGTGACTGTAGTAATATCACTGTCCTAATTTCTCTTTCGAAGTATGCAGTAAACTAGCTGTTAATTGGCAGGTTAGATGGGTAGCTGCTTACATTAACTCATGTAGCTAATTACTGATTATGCTTAAGAAAATAGATACTTCAAGCCGCTATTGATCACCCAAGGACTCACACTGTCAAGAGGCTGCCAAAGAACTATAAAAGAACCTTGAGCCCTGAACCCTATTATCTCAAAAGATCTGCTTAAGCTTGTCAGGTGGAAGTTTGAGTCCTGAGACTGAGGTCTCCAAGTCCATCCGATCTCCCTGATTACTGGACGCTCGGACTGTAACCTATGGACTCAAACTCTGAAAAAAGAACTCTTCGCAAAACTTTAAACTCACACATCCACTACTATGAAACTGAACCTAAGAATTTTGATTCAAGTCTGTGTGTAGAATGATCTTTAACCAATATCCACTCTCTGTCTTTAAATAAATCTTTAATTTAGTTAATAAGAACTGGCAGTAGCTGTATTGGTAAGATTGAAATATTCACTGACTTGTGGGTGATTATCTGATCCTTTGGGATTGGAATAACTTTTTATAGACATTACGAAGATTCAGTAATGCTTCATAATATTGAACTTGGCTGTCTGGGTGGGGTTGCTTAAGGGAAGCTATTGTTCTGGCTTCTGGATAACCAGTTAGGTTATCAAGACGCTGTTTTGGTTGATGAGCCTGGTAAATCTAAGTTATAGAACAACTACAGTTTGGGGGGGGGGGGGGGGGGGGGGGGGGGGGGGGGGGGGGGGGGTGGGGGGGGGGGGGGAGGGGCGAGGGGGGGGGGGGCGTCATTGCCCTGATTGAGCAATCTCAGCATGGCCCCACTGGAACCCTGGTCACACATGGATATGCCTGAACGAAAACTCCAGATCTGAACCTTTTATGCACTTGTGGGAAATCTAAAACCTAACTCAGTAGCTGGGCCCATCTCCAGCTATATTAAAGTGTCTTTGGATGACATTTTCTTTGAAGGTAATTGTAGTCTTTTGGCCCATTTCTACAAGACACACTATCAGTTTGCATATTATCAACAAATAGCCAATACAATTAAATGTATTAGTCTTTTTTATTTTGGAAAAGGAGAAAGAGTTGCGATGCAATCCTGGAAATCCATTAAGCCACCTACACCAGAAGGACAAGGACTGAATTGATGCATTGGTGTGTAGTGACATAAAAAAAAATCCGAAGTTATGACTTTTAGAAAGTCAGAGTTCTGGCATATTAGATTTTCACATATTCCAAAGACAGAAGGTACCATTGTGATCATTGCGGTCATCAGGTCTGGCCTCCTATATAATACAGACCAAAGAACTTCTCCTAAATAATTTCAAGAGCAGATCTTTTAGAAAAACATCCAATCTTGATTTAAAATTTGCCAGTGATGGAGAATCCACCATGACCCTTGGTAAATTGTTCCAATGGGTAATTACTTTCATTGTCAAAAAAATTATGCCTTATTTCCAGTCTGAATTTGTCTAGCTTCAACTTCCAGCCATTGCATCGTGTTATACCTTTCTTTGCTAGATTAAAGAGCCCATTATTAAATGTGTGTTCCTCATGTAGGTACTTATAGACTGTAATCAAGTCGCTCCTTAACCTGCTTTTTGTTAAGATAGCTTTTTGTTAAAAAGATCAAGAATAAGGATTTACTGAAGATTATTAATATATATTTGAAGAATTCTTATTCTGATATGCTGTTGCACTATCACGTACGCTAGGAACCCAAATTAGAATGTATCATAAATGTATGTTGGCTAGCAATGTTTACCAATTAAGAGTTCACTTTAGACACTGACTTACCATACAGTAAAGCTTAACTGAGTCTTTTGCATAATGCAGTATTTACATCTGAGAACAAACGGTGATACTCTTCCTCAGGTAATACTCACCTATTAAATAACCTTGCTTTTTAAGGCATTTAAGATACTTTTGTTCATCATCACTAAGTTGTTCTTCAGTTTTTTCTGCATCTGCTTTTAGCCTCTCCTGTCTCTTGAACAGTCTGTCAGATGTAGGGTTAATAATCGGAAATTTCAGGAGGTTTAAAGTTGTGCCTGAAAAACAAATTCCAACACTATCCAGGTCTGTGACTGTGCAAACTGAACACAGTATATATAAAAGCAATTAAATGTTAAGGTTCAAACAATGAAAAAAGACACATACAGAAGACAGACAGAGAGCTGCAGCGATACAAGAGCCAGCAAACAGAGCTGTAAACAGGGGAGTTTCAGTGAGAGTTTACAGGGGGAGTTTGTGGGGGAGACTTAGAGACCTAGGCAGAGGAATTGACAGGCCAATGAAGGGAGTGGGTGGTGTTCTGCTGGTGGTCTGGTGTCTGTTGGGGGTTTGTTTTGGTTTGTGTTTCCTGCACTAACAGGTTTTAGGTGGGAAGGCTATGACTGATACAGAGGTAGTGGTGAAAGACACAATGAGGATGACTGGATGTGGAAGCTGAGGCATGTACACGATCCTGGAGGGGGTACCTGATAAGAGTTTCATCTGCATGAAGTGCCGACTGATAGAGCTGATGGAAGAAAAGATCCAAGGACTGGAGATGCAGGTCGAAACTCTGGTGGAATTTAGGAGGAGGTCCGAGCAGATGATGGAGCAAAGACATGAGGAGGATGAAGGGAAAAGCTCGACTTGCAGATGGAAGCAGGATCAAAGAACTCTGAGGGGAGACTGCTGGGTGAGGAAAGTGGACAGTGGAAGCATGTGACTAAGAGAACCAGGCAGAAGAAAAGACGCACCAGTGAAGGAGAAACAGAGCTCAGGAACAGGTTTGCAGAGTTGGAAAATGAAGAAGGGGCACAGCAGGTGGTCGCTGAAGGTGAGAGGGCAAGGAAGAAGAGAAGAGCGGCCAGTCCTATAGGAAGAGGGGAAGAGTCAATGGAGACAACACCAAATATGAGCCCCAGGAGGATACAGAATGAGTTGCAGAGGATTGCAAGGGACAACAGAAATCGAGAGGATTTGCAGCCAGAGGGAACAGGGGATAGACCAGAGAATCGCACTGTCACCAGGAAAAGGCAGGTCTACGTGACTGGGGACTCCTTACTGAGAAGAACAGACAGGCCTGTAACTAGAGCTGATCCAGAGAACAGAAGGGTGCGCTGTCTGCCAGGTGCTAAGATATGGGATGTGGACCTGAGGCTGAAAAGGATCCTAACAGGAGAGGGAAAGAATCTGCTGATTGTCCTTCATGTGGGAACAAATGATACAACTAGATTCTCGCTGGAGTGTATCAAGGGAGACTATGCCA
>NC_133773.1:10990372-10991724 GCF_003597395.2 Chelonoidis abingdonii | reverse complement strand
CCTCGCACCTTCTATGGGTCATCTTGATTATCACTTCAAAGGTTTTTTTTCCTCCTGCTGATGATAGCTCATCTCAATTGATTGGACTCTTACTGTTGGTATGCCTGCTTCCACCTTTTCATGTTCTCTGTATGTATAAATATCTTCCGTCTGTCTGTTCCATTCTATGCATCTGAAGAAGTGGGCTGTAGCCCATGAAAGCTTATGCTGAAATAAATGTATTAGTCTCTAAGGTGCCACAAGTACTTCTGTTCTTTTTTATAACTTTTAGTTCAGACTTACAATCAAGCAAGCCCACATATATATAGTATACATCCATTTAAACATCACTGTTTCTTTTATGTTTTCTAAGTCTTTGCTCTAAACAAAGCGTTAATAATACGTGTTTTAATTAGGGTGTGACACAGAGCCAGAAAGGGTTACAGAACTAGTAGGATAATTGACCCAGATTAAACCTTTAGAGATTAATTAGTAGATAATAGCTGTGTTTTTGTATGTGTTTACAAATATATTGTTAGAGGCTGACAATGTAACTAAATGGTTCCTACCACTGTATTCTGTTAATTCAGAGATCAAAAGAAGATGTTAACATTTAGAGGAACTGTGACTGTAGTAATATCACTGTCTTAATTTCTCTTTGAAGTATGCAGTAAACTACCTGTAATTGGCAGGAGATGGGTAGCTGCTTTACATTAATCCATGTAGCTAATTACTGATTATGCTTAAGAAATAGATTACTTCAAAGCCGCTATTGATCACCCAAGGACTGCACACTGTCAAGAGGCTGCCAAAGAACTATAAAAAGAACTCTTGAGCCCTGACCCTATTATCTCAGATCTGCTTAAGCTTGTCAGGGGAAGTTTGAGTCCTGAGACTGAGGTCTCCAGTCCCATCCGGATCTCCCTGATACTGGACGCTGGACTGTAACCTATGGACTAACTCTGAAAAAGAACTCTTCGCAACTTTAAAGCTCACCATCCCTACTATGAAACTGACCTAAGAATTTTATTCAAGTCTGTGTGTAGAATGATCTTTTAACCAATATCCACTCTCTGTCCTTTAATAAATCTTAGTTTAGTTAATAAGAACTGGCAGTAAGCATGTATTTGGGTAAGATTTGAAATATTCACTGACTTGGTGGGTGATGTATCTGATCCTTTGGGATTGGAATAACTTTTTATAGGACAAAGAAGATTTTCAGTAATCTTCATAATATTTGAACTGGCTGTCTGGGTGGGTTGCTTTAAGGGAGCTATGTTTTGGCTTCTGGATAACCAGTTAGGTATCACAGAAGCTGTTTTGTTGCTGGCCTGGTAAATCTAAGTATTAGAAACAACTACCAGTTTGGGGGG
>NC_133773.1:10914704-10990272 GCF_003597395.2 Chelonoidis abingdonii | reverse complement strand
GAACTGGCATGCCTCTTTGCCATCTGCTGGGATAGGCTTCTGATGGACCGTTCCCAGGATGGCAGGGCGAAGGACGGAGCGCTGGAAATGTGACGGTGGCACAGTATGGTAGCAGGGAATGGCCTTGGAAGGGGCAGAGAAGGAGAATCGAGCGACGTAGGTTTCCCTCACATGCATTAAAATATACTATAACTCCATGTCATAAACTGTCAGAATTTGGACACCTGCCCCGGTGAATGCCATGAAGAGTTCTAGCCTCCCCTTGACTGGAACGCCGTCATCAGGCCCGCGCATAACACTTGTCTTGTTTTGTATGTATATTCAATAGTCATCCTATTATTTTCTCCAACATTATTGCCGCACCTTGCGAAACTCCGTAATATGACAGGATGGAGCAGGAGAGAAGGAGCTATTGCTAGTGAACGGAACTGTCATCACAATGGCGCGAGATCAAGATTGTGGAGTGCCCATTAGCCTCTGATAGACAAAAGGACCAACTCTGGAGTACTTGGACATTGGAATACATTTCGTGATAGTCATGACTCTCACCTTTGTCTCCTCAGTGTGTTTTCTGGTGCATGCATCAGCGATGCAGGCGTCCTTATTAGTTTCCAGGTTCAGAATAGGGCAGGGGACCGCTGCCTCAGGGCACCCATTAGGACTGGGGGCAGAAAACGTTCTGACTGGGAGGCTTGGACAGGACGAGACAGGGCAGTCAATGGAGGCAATGGAGAGCAGGGCTGCTGGGCCGTCTGCCAGCACAGTCTAGGTGGAGGGATCTGGCTGCTGTGGATCTCGATGGCGCTAGTGGGGGTATGTGGGGCGAGTGAAGTGATACGAGCCATCGAAATGGAATCTATTGTAGGGTGATGCAGGCATGTCCTCTGATTTTATAGGGGAATTTATATAATTAGGGATTTGTCGTGATTCATGTAACAACAAAGAACGCGGCGCTGAGGGTGATATAGTCGCCCGAGATGGTACTTTTGAGTTTTGTTTCTTAATGTAGGGTCTTTCCTGCCCACCCCTCGTATAAACGTGCGCTCCCAGTGTCCTAGTCCTGCTATACCTGTGTTTTTCACACTTGGCTGTCTGGTATGTTATCTAGTGGGGGTACATTGGCTACCCTTTGAGAAAAAACAGAAGCGCCTCAATTATCATAGGTGTCACCTCGGCCTATAGAAATCTAGTCGATATACGGTCTGGAAATAGGATCTGGTCACATCGCATCGAGGAAGGGCTCCCACGGCTAGCCTATGGGCGTGGAAAGTCGCGTGCTCACAGTTCAGAATCCTCCAAGGGCTGGCAGCAATCGATAATAAAGAAATATATCTGCCGCGATAGAGTCCCACGTCCACGCCCGGCCCGGACTAGCAGAGGCCTGCACGCGACTCACCCTAAGTCCTATGCCCGTCTCCGGACCTCACGATCGAGCTCCCGTTGACTTAATAGGGAATCGCCTTCATATTCACAACCGCCCAACCGTCAGCAATGTCCTCCACAGTACCTACTAACTCCCCCTCTCGCGCCATCCCCGGAGATTCGTCGAGCCCCAGCTCAGCCCGGTCTACCCGAGTCGCGAGCGCCCCTTCGACTGGCCTCCCCACACGCGCCGCCTCCGTCCCCTCCACAATCCCCATCCTCACTCACGCCCTCGTCACGCTCACGCGCGCCGTTTCGTACGGCTAACCTCCCCCGTCACGTACCTCCAACAACGTACCCTGCTCCCGCGATACGTTCTCATTAGTCACAAGTGACTACCAGCGCCTTATGAGCTCGGGACCGACGAGTTACGGCATCACGCCCATCAATCGGTCAAAACCGCTGACTAGAGATCCATCAGAGACTCCAACAGGTACATCCCTAGTCACGGGTACTCGTACATCGTGGGATCACAGCCGATGGGCGCCCTTCCTCTGAATCAGCAAGAGTAGAGATGAGCGTATATCAAACGGCCGATTGTGGTCATGAGAACTGGCATGCCTTTGCCATCTGCTGGCTTGATGGGATGGGGATGGGAGGGGGAGCTGGAAATGTTGAGGGTGGGCACTGTATGTTGCAGGGAATGCCTTGGCAAGGGGCAGAGAAGGAGAGAGACACATGAGTCTTCCCTCACATGCTTAAAATTACTATAACTACCATGTCATAAAACTGTCAGGGTTTTGGGACATAGAACACGGATGAGATTTCTCTCACTGGACCCGTTAGCCGCTACACACTGCTGATGTTTCAAAGCACAGCCATTATCCCCATTCCACTGCAACAAAATGTACAGGAGCGGGAAGGAGCACTGAGGAATCACATGGCAACTGAGTGCCCTAGTTGAAAGACCACTGGACTGAGACTATTACTAGCTCTGTCACTGGCTGTCTGGGTGATCTTGGGAAAGTCACTTCACTTCTGTGCCTCAGTTTCCCATTTGTGAAATGGGAATATGGAAAGTTCTTTGAGATCTATTGATGAAACCACTAGATAACAGCTAAGTCTTTTGATTATTAGCCACAGTAGCATATCAGCTGCAAACCTAAGTGAGAACTACAACTGCCCAAATGACCACTGCCTCCTACCAACAAACATTTCTGTTTAAAAAACTAAGAAATTCACTGACAAAAATCTTCATTAACACAGAATTAAGGTTATCTGGCGATAGCTTGTGTCCCTCCAGAATGTTCAGTTCAGCAAAAATCAAATGTCTGATAATCAGGAAATACAGTGTTAAAGTAAAACCCCACACAATCTTAACTCTGCCTCAACACACCAGTAACACAAATACTGGCACTCTGCCTTTCCTCTACTGGACAGGTGCTATCTGCACTTACCCTATGCTCAAACATGAGCCTACTCCCTTGACAGAATATCACACTTGTGAAATTTAACAACTGCTTCATACCCTTTTACAATCCCTTGACACTTGCACACAGGATATTTCCCAAACCTGGACTTTCCCCAACCCATCATTAAATCCACACATAGCTGCTCTTATATACCATCTCAATGCCCGTGTCAAGAAACTGACAATGCCCGTGTCAAGAAGCTTCCATTGCCCTGCTACAACCTACACAATGCTGTATTGAATGGATGCAGACTGGAACCTGCATCTCTTTCTTTTGAAAACACACATGGGAGTACTCAGCCACTAATCTCCTCATATCACAATCATAGCTCTTCCAAGCTATCCCAGCTCATTCCTCCCCCATTAAGAACAGCTACATCTAATGCTCAGAGTATATGCAGATGATTTCCAATGGCTATTGCCAGCTTCTCAGGGCTGAGTTAAGGGTGTGTTTCCTATTTTTCAGAAGTGTTGAGTTTTGCTGAACTTGAGGTTCTGAAAGGCCTGAGCTACCACCAGACAATCGTAACTATGTTAACAAAGGTTTGTGCCATTTAATATGCCTGTATTTAATAAGCCTGTATTATAATACAAATGCACAAGGAGACTGAATTAAGGGAAAGCTTAACTTTGGAGTGCTTGATTTTTCAACCTTAAAAGTTCTTTTACCAACTTTTGGGGGGAATAGTTATTATATAAATAACAACACCCAGGAGATCACAGTCAGGAATAGGGCCCTGTATAAAAGACTAAGAAACGCTCCTTGCCCCGAGAAGCTTCGTCCAAACAGATACTGATAAAAGTCCCCATCCACGCCCCTCTCACCTGGCCAGGGCGAGATTGTTGCTCTGTTGATCACCTCCGGGGCTTTGGACTTGCAATAGTCAGACTGCAGCAGGGTATTGAACAGTGTGGATTTGCCGGAGTTTGTAGCTCCTATGAGATACACATCGCCATTGCACTTCCAGGAGCGCTGCAATTTGGAGATCAGCTTCTCCACTCCATAGCCTGTCTTGGCACTGATCAGGTGCACATCCACTAAGTTCTGGCTCCCAGTCCTGCCAACCTGGCCCCCAGTGCCCTGGGCTGCAGGGAGGATGCCCACACGGGCACAGCTCCTCAACAACTCTTTTCGGAAGCGCTTCAGATAGTCTGGAGAGTCCCCAGGCAACAGGTCCACCTTATTGCCCACCACCAGGATGTTGGATCCTGCACCCACCAGCTGAGGCAGGTCCTGTAGCACAGAGTCGGGCAGGTCCAGCATGTCCACCATGTATAGCACCAGGGGGCGGCGTCCGTGGCGTGGGGGGCTGCGCAGGGCAGCACTCACCAGACTGCGGTATTGCTCCCGGGGCACTTGCATGTGCAGCGCCTGCTGGTGATGGACCAGGAGCCAGCAGCGCTGACACACCACCCCTTGCAGGGCCCGGTGTGCCTCCGAGCTCCCCAGGGTCCCCTGCACCCCCAATCCTTCTGAGCCCCCCAAGACTCCCTGAACCCCCAATCCTTCCGAGCCTCCCAGGGCCCCCTGTGCCCCCGTCCTCCCCAAGGCCGCCTGCACCCCCAATCCTTCTGAGCTCCCCAAGGCCACCTGCGCCTCCGAGCCCCCCGGCTGCCCGCCCATGAGGCTGCGGTACTTCTCGCTGGGCAGGTAGCCGGGCACGGCGGGGTCCCGGCAGTGCAGCTCCGCCCCGCAGCCCGAGCAGCTCACCCCGCTGGGTGGCACCGACGGGTCCGGCCGCCCAGTCACCCTGTGGCTGCTCGGCTTCCGCGGCCTCTCTCCGGGCGGCCGGGGCGGCGGGCGGCTCCTGGCCGCGCGCGGGCCCGGCTCCGGCACGTACTCGGGAAGACGAAACTGCTCCTCCTCGCCCCGGGCCCTCGGCCGCAGGGCGCTGCGGGCGGCGGGCAGCTCCCCGGGGCCGCAGTGGAGAGGCCGCCCCAGCTCCCTGGCGCAGGCACGGGTAGGAGCCGGCCGGGACCCGGGGCTGCCGGAGCAGCGGGGCCCGGCCAGGGCCCGCGCAACGCGCAGCTCAGTCGGTGCATGGCAGAAGCGAGACTGCGGCTCCGCTCCCCTGGCCTGGGCCACGCGGAGAGCCGGGCCTGAGACAGCGCCTCCTGCCGGGCGGGACTGGCAGCCGGGCGAGGCCGCCGGAGCGGGAGTCCAGGGGCTGTTAGCAACGCTCCCCGCATGCCCGGGGCGGGCGCTTCAGCCATACCCCACAGGGAGCCAGGCACTGCCAGTGATGCCAGCGCCTGGCTCGCTGCGTGACCCTGGGCAAGTGGCTTAGTCTCCCTCTGCTCCCCAGCTGTAAATTGGGGCATGTAAGGCCCAGGGCCTGCAGTCTGTGGGGTGCTGACCAGGGCCAGCTTTAGGACGGGGCGGGGGTCCGATTCGAAGGAGCTGCCGCCAAGACGCGACAGCGATTGAGCTGGTGCCAACGATAGCGGGTGGCAATTCGGTGGCAGCTCAATTGGTTGCTGCTGTTTCCGACGCATTTTGGCAGAGGGTGCGGGACCCTCTTAGGGGCAGCCGCGGGGCCCAATTCCAGGATCGCATAAAGCCGTCCTAGTGCTGACTGGGCAGACCACAGCTGGGGCAGTGAGGAAGTGCTAAGATCATTGCAATTTTTTTATGTAGGGTTATTTTTGCAGCCTCAGTAATACAAATATGTACAGTTGTCTCTATTCTTTACTGGACCTAAACAGAATAGAAACACAAATAAGGTCTTACCATTCTTGTTTTGTTCTTGTTGTTTTCTTGCTTTTTTGGTGTTTAAAAAAAAAACTTGCTGGCTACTCAGTTTGCTGTGAAAAGTGATATTAACAAACATGCAAATATTACTTTTAACAGCAGGCTTACTCAGCCCAGAAAATTAAGTCCTGGATGGGGAGGTCGTACAGAGGCAGTGGGGGCCAAGGTGATGGGGCACTGGGGGGGAGCAGGGGCAGGATTGATGGGCAGGTGAGCTTGGGGCCAGAGCCATCACGCGCAGCAGGGAATGGAGCCCAAATCCTTTGGCTGGAGCCTGCTCCCCGCCACCGCAGGGCTGAAGCCCAACCCCACCACCCCAGGGAGAGTGGGGAACTCACACCTGCTGCCTGCTCCTCCAGCTTTTGTGTCTCAGAAGCGGGCAGGGTCCAACACTGCTTGGCGGTCTCCGGGGGAGGGTCTGCTGCTTTGTGCCCCCCCCCCCCCCGCAATCACTGCTCAGGCGGTTGTGGCCGCAAGAAAAGCCCCTGGTTGCTTCATGTAGCCATGACGGCCGCATTTGAGAAATGCTGGTAGACAGCAGTGCTTCTGAAACTCCCTTTTTATTACTGAGAAATGCATAAACACTTGTTTCTGCATTTCAACGTGTGGTGGCCAGTAGAAGCTGGTGTGGGACTAATCACAGTGTTTTAACTCAAGCAACAATAGTGCAAACCTTCTCCTCCCCACCCCCGCCCCAAGCATCTTAAAATCATGCTTTCAATCATAAGCACTATGCAAGGAGGAGAAGGACTGGCTAAAGTGTGGCTCTAAACCTGCAATGAGCATGCCTGGTTCTGGAGCTCATTGTAAAATGGCTCAGTCAGGGTCTGTGTTGGTAACTCACTCAATTGTAACAAAATACAAACTCTTCAGCAAGAAGTTGAGTAAGGGCCCTCCTTGAATGACTGAAGAGTCTTGGAGCCTGAATTTGCAGTGCCCTGTGCAAAAGGCCCTATGTGTGGGTTACCATATTTCAGATTCCCCAGAAGAGAACACTGCATTGTGTTGGGGTACAAGTTGGAAAATTTGGGGGAGGAGGAGCTGGGGGAGGTACAGTTGGGGTTGCTGGAAGAGGTGCATGCAGTGGGGGCTGCGGTGAAAGTAAAACAGAGCTCTTACTGGTATGGGGCCAGCTCTGGCCTGCCCGGAACGGGCAGGCCTGGGGTCAGCATCCCCACCCAACCCATCTGCGCTGCCTACCCCATGCCACCTGGGTCTCCAGCGATGATTTAAAGGGCCTGAGGCAGTAGCAGCAGCTGGGGCAGCTTCTTCTTTTGCCCCCCGTCAGCGGCCAGTGGGGGCAAAAGGGGCAATGACATTGAAGTGCTGCTGTGGCAGGGTCCTTAAAGTGCTGCTGCAGTAGCGATTTAAAGTCAGCAGTACGAGCCAGTACTAGTGGCAGGGGCGGCTCTAGGCATTTTGCCGCCCCAAACACGGCAAGCCCCAAGCACTGCGGGGGGTTCTCCGAAGCCGCGGGACCAGCAGACCCTCCGCAGGTATGCCTGTGGGAGGTCCGCCGAAGCCGCGGGACCAGCGGACCCTCCGGAGGCAAGCCACCGAAGGCAACCTGCCTGCCGCCCTCACGATGCCGGCAGAGCACCTCCCGCGGCTTGCCGCCCCAAGCATGCGCTTGGTGTGATGGGGCCTGGAGCCGCCCTTGACTGACGGCTACTTTTTACCAGTATGCCGTACCGCCTTACTTTCACCCCTGAGTGGGGATAATCACAGGGAGTGACACTGTCCCCCAGCTCCAGTCACGGTGGCAGTGGAGCTGGCACAAGCTCAGGATGCAGTGATGTCCATCAGGCAGCCCCTCCCTGCAGGACTCCTTCCCCAGAGCTGGGGGCAGGGATCCAGCAGCTGTGGCTGCAGGGAATAGATCAATCAGCTGTGGATTCAGGGCAGAAATCCACTGGAAGTGGATCAGTCAGGGCTCTTTCTGAGGTACAGCATACGCTCTGCAAGAATCCAAGACATTGCCTGTTACTTGAAAAATCCACCAGGACAGAATACGAAGGCTCAAAAAAGAGGCTCTGTCCAGGAAAACAAGATGAGTACCCCACAAACCACTGACCTGGTACTGCCAGCCTCAAGGATTCAAAAATCAAAAGTCAGATTGATTTTAAAATCATGAGATGTTACTAGCTCTTGGATTGGGTTTAATTGCCTTCTGCTGGCTCAGCCTCCCAGGGTGATGCTTTCAAGCTTTTCTGCACCATCACCATCAGGTCTGGAAACATTTTTTTAAGTACAGGAACTCCTCACTTAAAGTCATCCCGGTTAACGCTGTTTCAGTGTTAAGTTGCTGATCAATTAGGAACATGCTCATTGAAAGTTGTGCAATGCTCCCTTCTAATGTTGTTTGGCAGCGGCCTGTTTTGTTCACTGCTTGCAGGAAGAGCAGACCATTGCAGCTAGCTGGTGAGTGGTTAGAACCAGGGTGGACCAGCAGCCCCCCTATCAGCTCCCCCCTCCCCTTAATTCCCTGTGCAGCAGCTGTCCCTGCCCCCACTGCCATGTATTGCTCCTGCCCTCTGCCTTAGAGCTGCTCCCAGAGACTCCTGCTTGCTGTACAGGGGAAGGGGGGGGCTAATGTCAGGGTATCTCCCCCTGCTCCTGCACCCCACTTACCCCATCTTCCATAGAGCAGGCTGCCCTCTCAGCAAGCTGATTTAATTAACAAGGAAGTGTACTTAAGCCCGAGGTCAGCTACTTAAAGGGGAAATGCGCATTTTTTCTCTCACACAGGTGTATGTCTCTGTCTGCCCTTCCTCCTTTCCTGCTGCCTTGTAGAGTGCTGTGAGAGTTAACCCTTCAGGGCTCAGTCAATTGCTAGTTCATTTAGCAGTGAGGCATTTCCTGGGAAATATCCCACCCGCTGACTCCTCCACCTGAACCAAGCTTCACAATCATCTCACTGATGTCAGTAATATAAACTGGGTTGTTTTCAATATTACTCTGTGTGTGTGTATCTAGAAAGAGGAGACGAAATATAGTTCTTTTGTTCTGGTAAAAAAATTTCCTGGAACCTAACCCTCATTTACATTATTTTATCGGGAAATTAGTTCATGAACATCTTTGGACTCGCACTGTTACCTGGTCAAGGGCTGTGGTTCTCTCTGTAATTCACCTCCACTTTGAAGCTTGCAATACAATTGTGCGAGCTGGCAGTGCCCTGGCAGAGCCGTCTAGGATTTATGGTGCCCTAGGCGGGATATTAAACTGGTGCCCTGTGCTGTCTTGCTCTTAGCAACACAAACATAAGCTTACAGTATTGGAAACTTGCCACAGGTGTTACTAAACAGTTTAACTAATTAAGCACATGTAATGTGATGAACTAGCACTAAAAGTAGCACTATAGAAAAAATTGATTGACAGAATGATGCAATAATTATTTTTTTAATTTGTCAACATTTTATTGAAATTGATATGAAGAGGTGATTAGTTTTATTAAAAAGAATCTTCTGCTTTTTTTGGCTGAAATGAGTAATATGTCATCGCATGACAACGAAGTGATGTCTTGTTCGAGTGTAAGAATAGAAGACATCAAGTGTTTTGACTCTGTAGAGCGGAGATAGCTTTTAATGAGCTTTAGTTTGAGACTCCGTTCCCTATGACTATGTTCGATGTCATAGAAATGGTGGCAAGTTTGCTGTAGAATAATGTACATGTCATCACTTTTTGCATTGAACAACTCATTCTTCGTACGTTCAAGTCGCATTTAAATCAAAATGCACTGTGCTTCAGGAGGTCTCTAGGTATGGGTCCACAACGTGGTGCCTGTGTGGCGCCTCCAGTGCACCGCATTGGCTGGAGGACATCATCTGCCAAAATGTCGCCCAAATTTAGTTAATTGGGCGCCAGTCTGGATGACAGCTGTTCCGTCCGCATTCGGCAGCATTTCAGCGCGGATGCTATCCATTCACCGGTCGTTCGTCTGGCACCCGTCAGATGAAAAAGGTTGGGCAACTGCTCAGTATCTTGCACTTTGTCTCTAGTTGCTCTGTTTTCCTATTTCGTTGATTTCGCCGCACCCGTTGCAGCTGATGATACGAACCACAGTGCGCGCAGCGGGTTGAGTTGCATCAGCCTCGGTGAACTCAGCCGACGACGCTCGCTGCTGCCAGCTGGGGTTCTGAGGGGTTTCAGGCCAGAGGTCGCTCTGGAGTCAGGCCTGCAGGCTGAGGACTGCATGTGCCGATGGGCATAGACTGGATCCCAGAGCAGCGGTGGGCATAACTCAGCCGCACTGATCGCTAATCAAAATCGCGTCACGTGCACTTTTTGCCTCAATGCGTGGTTGCGACCCTGCTCTACTACCATCAGTAAGGAGATGAGAATATTACAGTTGTTGGAGGGCTCTGTTTTAGCAGTAACAGGCTTATAGAATCAGTCAACATTTTTGTTTCTTCATGAAAATGTCCCTCTTTCCCATATCAAACTGTCAACATAATTATAAAACTATTGATTTTCTGTTGTTTTGTGTAGTATTGTTTTAAAAAATATTGAAATTGATCAGATTCTTAGCCAAGATTTTTTGCAAATAAATTTGCTCATGACAATCAAAATGGCAAACACGTTTATGCTTTCTGCTTGGCCACCCCCCCCACCCCGCGCCTTTGTGTTAACAGCTGCGTAGAAGAGGAGCTAGGTGAAGAACTGCATGTCGTTGGTGTGACGAGGCAAGCAGTCAAGCAAACCTCAGGTCTGCACACACACCCAATGGCACACCGCAGCTCACGGACTCATGGTAATAGAGTCACGAATCTTGATTTCAGTCAGAGCACCAATGGAGCCCAGCCTTCTCTAGCCCTGTGCACATCACCCTCGGATGATATAGATCACTTGCCAGTCCGGGAAATGATGACGCTCCCCAGCTAGGGTGACCAGATTCAGATGTCCTGATTTTTAGGACGTCTCGATATTTGGGGCTTTGTCTTATTTATGGACACAATACCCCACCTAGAGGTGACCAGACAGCAAGTGTGGAAAATCGAGGATGGATGTGGGGCATAGGAGCCGCTATATAAGAAAAAAGCCAAAAAATTGGGACTGTCCCTATATAAGTGACATACTTCGTCACCCTAAACCACCCCATCCTGATTTTTCGCACTGCTTTCTGGCATATCCCAGCCCAGCCGTGTTGACCATTCCAATTTGGCTGCGGTGGAGAAGTGAGTTAATTTCTCTGCATCCTCAGCAGGTAGCGGCCAGCCTCACCTCCCCACAGCTCACCCAACACAGCCTGACAGCTCTCACACCAGGGATGGTCACACTCACAGGTGCATAGCGGCGGTGTATAATTTTGTGGGCCCAAAATGTTGTGGCCGCCACCCCACTCGCTGTGACAGAAGCCGATATAAAATGAAGCTACAGTGCGTCGGCACACAAGATTACAAGGGTCAATTAAAAGTGTAAAATCAGAAGCAGCACTTGCCTGCTTCATAACAGTATTATATTTTGTTCATTGTGAGAAAGTGGGAATGTTCTTATTGTTTCTCTGAATACTCTGTGGGTGCCTCATTTCCCTGCAAGGTGCCAGTTGAAGGTGTCTGAGGACAAGAGATCAAAAGGATCCAGAAGACCACAAAGGCAGAGGGGAGTGTCATTTTTGGAGTGGCGTGGGAAAATGGGGAGAGGCCCAGAACTGCCGTCTAGCCCCACCCTCCAAGATGCGCGCGGCTGACTCTGCAGAGCGTTGGTTTCCTGGGAATTCTTCTCGGACATATCCGCTGTTGTTAGTGTTGAGCCTAACAAGCATTTATTTTTATCGCAGTAATTGTTCCTGTCGTTCTAAATAATCATCTCGTTAATTTATTTGGCTTGGGATTGCGTGGGGTGCATCTGGGACCTCTGGCTTGCATAGGGATTCGCTCTCGAGTGATTGGGCCTCAGATTCGTGTCTGTGTCGGATAGAAGATGGGAACATCGGGATTTGTTGGTCAGTGGCTATCCATTGCTGACTTGCTCTGAGTGGCAGAATCCCAGAGCATCTTGCTATAGGATCACAAGTATGTAGAGAGTAGTGTAGGTCCTCAGAGTCCGACTGAGCTTTTGTATGGAAGCTAGCGTTCCAAAGATCCCGCATTCTATTCCACCAATGCATTTCCGGATGTCCAACAAGGCACGACCTCTCCTCTCTGGCCTTTGTCTCTTTTCCAGGCATTAGGAGGCCTGATCTCTTGTCTCGAACACTTCAGTTGGCACCTTGCACGCGAGAGCGATCGGCCCACATTTGCTTGTGAGACTAGGGTTCTCGAGCATTCTTGTGCGACGGTATCACATGGCACTTATGGGCTTCTAACACATCACCTACCTTTATCCCACTCTGAAATCCTTGAGAAATGCAATCGGGGGAAACTGTGAATGACCCTCGTTTCAGTCAGTGAGACAAACGTATTAAAGACTTATACCATCTTTATACACCTGATCTATCCTTCTAACGCGGCTGTATAATATCATTTGTGCTAAACACCATGATATCTATACCCTCGACAGCACAATTTAGTTGCACGTTTTCCCTCAGTGAGGCCTCTTGGCAGCGATGGGGCTGTGTGGCTGCGGCGCTGAGAGGTTTCTAAACAGCTGCGCAGTGTCGTGTAGGTTTTTCGTGTGTTCTGGTTGCGGTTCTCAGGTAGGCTAGAGAAAATTGAATTGGGATGCGACAGGGCGCGCGGTCGTGTGCAGTAAGGGACCTCTTCCTCCTCCCTTCTTTTGCTATGGTAGCAAGTCGCAGGCGTGGGTCCTCCTCTCCCCCCCGCTCCTTTCTGTGAGCACACTCACTCTGCCGACGGTCATATGCTCTAGGGCTTCTCAGTGCAGAAGCCACGGCCTTCTCCCTCGCATGTTGTACCTGGATAGTGTCAGGTGTTGGACTTATATGGTCGACTCCCGCGACCCATAGCTGCTGCCATGGGTGCGGGGAGAGAGTTCCAAGACATCTGTGCCTCCTTCCCTCTCTCTCCTACTTCCCTCCCGGTTGCTCCAGCGAGGTGCTGCTGATTTCTCTAGCTTAGGAAATGGCGAAGCCAAAGCAAAAGGGAGAGGCTACTGGTGTCAGATATTCTATTCAGGCAGGGGCAGCTCCGACTTGGTGGGAGATCAGGGAGAGAACCAGCTCCAAATATTGGTGGAGCACAGCCCCCAGCCTTGAATATTCCTGGTGCTTGAGCACCTCGAGCCCAGCCCCTGCAGGTGAGTTCCTTCCCCCACCCCTTCCCAGAGACTTCCCAGCAGCCAATCCCCTCCCTCAGACTGTGCTGCGTTCGGCTCTCTCTAGGACCCAGCAGCCCTGCTCTTACATGCTCCACTGCTTCCCGTCTGCCTGGGCTCCCGGCAGAGCAGGGCCCCCAGGCGGAGCGGTACCCTAGGCGGCTGCCTATGGCTAAGGACGGCCCTTGCATGACCCTGAACGAGGGGACAGTGCTGTCCTACTGCTACAGCTGGGCACAGCCCTGAAACTCCGCAAGGCTTCAGTCCGCTCCATGAGGGCAGCACGTTCAACTCTTTACCCTACCCTCGGCTGGGATGGGAACAGCGCTACTATGCTCCCCCCTATTTCGGGAGAATGGTACTTGCCACGCCACCTCAAAAAGATGGGCACCGGGTGCCAACGCGCACGCGCATTCCGCAGTTCATTGGCGGCTCTTACCTGAGCCGCGCGCATGCGCGTCCTCCGACTCCCCCCAGGAACTGGTCACGAGGCGGCTCACGCGGACCATAGCGCGAAGTGTGCGCGCAGCCGCAGTGCGAACGGGAGTGGGGGAGGCCAGCTCATAGTGCGCGCAGCCGTGGTGAGATCCTGGAGCCGCAGGCAGCTGCAGTGCGATAAGGAGGCGGGATCCAAACCCTGCGCAACCGCAGTCTGGCCTATTGTCATGCACCTGCGCATTCGCAGCTCCTCTCTCGCGCCGACCTGCCGGGCTCAGTAGTTGCAGTTGAGGCCACTCCGCACCGCCAAGATGTACGACGCGGACGAAGGTGAGCGCGCCACAGCCGTGCCCTGGGGGGCTGGTCCCGTCACCTCCGCCGGGAGCGGGGAGGCTGCCTCCGTAGCGTGCACCTGGGGGGCGGGCTCGAGACACAGGCCCCCGGGGCCCCTGGTCGGGCCTGGCCTGCAAACCGTTGGCGCGCGGCCGTGCCGCGGGGGGGGTGGTCGAGTGACGCCCTGCGCTTCGCCGCCGGTGAGGCTGGGGGGAGCTGTGCCGGCAGAAACGCTTGTGGGGCTGGGGCTGCAACAGGGGCCGGAGGCGTTGCTGGAGGAGCCCCAGCTGTGGAGCTCTACCCCAAATCCTTCTTAAGTGTCAGCGCTGATAGCCGCGAGCACAGGCCTTGCTTACAGGCTGGGGGACTCCGTCCTGGGAAGCAGCGACCCTGAAAAAGACGGGGGGGATGTGGTGAATAATCAGCTGACCAAGTGCTCCCAGAGCCAGGCCGTGGCTAAGAGATAATGCGATCCTGGGATGCATAAACGGGGGAATCTGGAATAGAGAGGTTATTTCACCTTTGTATTTGGCATTGGTGTGACTCCTGCTGGACTGTGTCCACTTCTGGTGCCCACAATTCAAGAAGAGCTGAAGAGGGTTCAGAGAAGAGCCATCAAAATGATTAAAAGATTGGAAAACGAGCCTAATAGTGATGGAGCCAGAGCTCAATCTATTTCGCTGAACAAAAGGGTGATTTTTATTGTAGTCTGCATATACCTACATGGGAACAAATATTTGAAAATAGGTTCTTCAGTCTAGCAGAGCAAGGTCTAATGCAGTGGTTCCCAACCTTTTTTGTCTGGTGGGCGCCAGGCGATGAGCCACTGAGGACCGTGGCTGGCGGATGAGCATCTGCCAAAATGCCACCAAGAAGTGGCAACGTCAGTAGGCATCGCTGCCAAAATGCCACCAAGAAGTGGCAACGTCAGTAGGCATCGCTGCCAAAATGCCACCAAGAAGTATTATCATCCAGAGGCATCGCTGCCGAAAATCAGTAGCATTTTGGCGGCGACGCCTAAGGATGCTGCTGCTTTTTGGCGGCATTTTGGCAGCTGCTCATCCGCCGAACAGTACGGCTGACAGTTGAGGCTAGACAAATTCAGATTGGAAATAAAGCGTTTGGTTTTAACAGTAAAAGTAATTAACCAGTGAACAATTTACCAAGAGTTGTGGTGGATTCTTCATCCCTAGCAATTTTTAGCTCAAGATTATTTATGCTCCTGGCATTATTGTGAGGGAAGTTCTATAACTAGATGAGGTCAGACTAGATGATCAGAGCGATCCCTTCTGGCCTTGGAATCTGTGAATCTAGTGTAGACTTGGACTTAGGCATTTCAACAAGTGACCTAGTTTTCAGAAGTGCTGAGCACACAGCAGCTCCTACTGGAATCAAAAGTGGCTGATGGGAAACTGGTGCTTTGAAAAAATGGAGGTATGTATTGAGGATCCTAGTATTGAGCCCCTGTTTTTGAAAGTTTCAACCTTTGACCATATTCAGTATTTTCTGTAAATTAAAAAGTGTGAGGGCAAAACTTAAATATCTGCGTGAGTGTCCAATGTTCTTGATGCTACAAGTGAAAAATGTGTTTTTAGCATAACAAAAACTTTGAAAGATGCTTAGATATTGAAATAGCTTGTCCGTAGTTCCTAAATAAACAGGAAACTGAAACATCTGTTAAGATACAACGGAAAGTTAATTGATCTTTACCAAAGGCATAAAGGGCCTCATCCAAAGCCTACTGACTTCAGTAAAAATCTTTCTTTTGACTTTAATGAGCTTTGCATTGAATTCAGACTGACTTATTAATTGGTACTCTAGGGTAGCACAAGTTTTGAGTGCTGTCATGGATATTCTGCTGAGTGGTGGTAAAGTGTTAGGAACAGATGCTTAATCTTAGGAAACAAAGTAGACTGAATCCTATAGGTCCCATAAAAGTTCTTTTTGTAATAAGCCTTCATAGATTGCCTACTTTTTCTCAAGGACCAGTGGAGTAATAAAATTTTTCTGTGTTCCAGATAAAAATATTGTAATTTTATTTTCGTTACTGTAGTGCTTAGGATCCCTAGACATTGACCAGGACTCCACTGTGTTAAGTGTTGAGCAAATACAGTAACTCCTCACTTAAGATTGTCACAGTTAATGTTGTTAAGTTGCTGATAAATGAGCATGTTCTCTAATTGAAAGTTGCTCAGTGTTTCCATATAACATTGTTTGGCAGCCGCCTGCTTTTTATCCACTGCTTGCAGAAAGCGCAACCCTTTGGAGCTAGCTGGTGGGGGCTTGGAACCAGGGTGGACAGGCAGCCTCCCATCAGCTCTCCGCTCCCCTAAGTTCCCTGTCGGGCAGCTGCCCAGCAGGCTATCAATTACCAGGCAGTTCAACTGGCATTCGCCCCACTGCTGTGTGCTGCTTCTGCCCTCTGCCTTGGAGCTGCTCCCAGGAGCCTCCTGCTTGCTGTGTGTGGTGGGGGGAGGGAAAGCCCTAATGTCAGGATGTCCATCTCTCCATGCTCCTGCCCCACGCTCCAGCAGGGGTGTGGTGGGGGGAGACAACAACATGTCAGGACTCAGAGTGGAGGGAGCTTGCTGGCAGCAGCTGCTGTCTCAACCTGCTGATCTATTTAAAAAGGCAGTGTGCTTAGAGTGGAGTCAGGGTACTTAAAGGGGTAATGCCCTTCTCTCTCTCTCCCATGCTGTCTCCCCTCCTTCCATTCGTGCTGTATGTAGAGTATGAGGCTACATTAATAACAATGTGATGAGCCTTGAGGGCTCAGTGAGTGCTAGTTCATCATTAGCAGTAAGGCATTCCCTGGGAAATATCCCACCCTCTTCTACTCTCTGACTCCACCAGCTCAACCAAGCTTCACAATCATCATTTCTGTTTACAGCATTAAATTGTTTGTTTAAAACTTATACTGTGTGTGTGTATAAATTTTAAACACACACAGTCTCTTGTATGGTGAAAAAAAATTTCCCTGGAACCTAACCCGCTTCCCCCATTTACATTAATTCTTATGGGGAAATTGGATTAGCTTAACATCATTTCACTTAAAGTAACATTTTCCAGGAACATAACAACAACGTTAAGTGAAGAGTTACTACACAGAATGAAAGATGGTCCCTGCCCAAAGAGCTTACTGTCGAAGTATGACAGGAAAGCTATGAACAGAGCTTACTGTTATCCCACTTACAGTTTTTATTAAGTTCACTAAATTGCAGAAAAATAATGCATTTGTGTACAACCATTGGGTATTTAGTAGCTATATACAGCCAAAGAAAATATGAATGAATAGAAAGACTGATTTGAGTGTTCTGCTTTCTTGGTAGATATGCAATATGATGAAGATGATGATGAAATCACTCCAGATTTATGGCAAGAAGCATGCTGGATAGTTATTAGGTAACTTTATCAAACTTTCTAAGAAATGTTAAAAATAGTGAAATAATCAGGCTTAGCTAAAATGGCATATAATATTTATTAGTATTAGATATTCATGTCCAAAATGATAAATGCTTTCTCTTTAAGATTGAAAGAACTGTTACAAAGAGAGAATATAAGACTTTAGACCACCGGTACTGTGTATAAATGGTCAAAGGTCAATGGTTTTGTAAGTCATTGCCTTCCTAGACAATCTAAAAGGTTTTTCAAAGCAAGTTTAGCACTAACACAATATTTTCCATTATTGCTTGTGGGCGCAGAGCTACGTTTATGCTATTACTGCTAAGAATAATGCTAACATAGTGAATTGGTAAGTTAAGGCTCTGATCCCACAGCTTCTTGCATGTGAGTCAATAGGGAACAAAGTTGCGGGATCTGGGCGTAAATATTACTGTCTATTTTTTTTGAAAGTTTCTTTGGAACAATTGTTTTCTTCCCACAGCACAATGTTGAAATACAAGCAAAGATTTTTGTTTCAGAGAGCAATAATATCCTTTGATTATTTACAGTATGTTTATCTTGAATTTTTAAACATTACCTGATAATTAACATAGTATATGAATATGTAAACTCAGAATTTTTGTTGACTAATTGAATGTGCCTTATTTTTTTAAGCTCCTATTTTGATGAGAAGGGGTTGGTCCGACAACAGCTGGATTCTTTTGATGAGTTCATTCAGATGTCTGTGCAGAGAATTGTAGAAGATGCCCCACCTATTGATCTACAAGCTGAAGCTCAGCATGCCACAGGGGAAGTTGAAGAGCCAGTAAGAGGAATCTTTGCAGAATTTCATTCTTTTAATCGTACAGATATGAAAATTGTGCTGGGAGTTCTTATTTCAGTTGAACAGCTGGAGGCTGCAAAGGCAGATCCAGTCAATTAGTGCATGATATAGCTAAAAAGAAATACATATGCTACTAATGGGGACTTAGGGGGAAGGAATGGGTCATTAAAGCAGTTGAAACTTGTAACGTTTTTGGCAAAAATGGCATGACCATAATTAACTTTATCAAGGGCGAGAAATATCATTTTTTTAACCTTTATTCATTTCCTGCTAGATTTTCAGACATCTTCGCACCCACATCTGGGGCCAGATATTTAAAAGGGCTTAGCTCTCATTATTCTCATTTGGCATGTGACCAAATTGTATTTCTTAACTCCAGAAGCATTGATGTGCTACATGTGATCAGAATGCCATTCTCAGACTTTTGGAACTTAATTTCAAAACATTGTTTTCAATCTAGGCCAAGTGAATGTTACACTTATGGACACAGTTCATATCAAGTTTAAAGAAAAGCTGGCTGGAGCGAACTGAAGATCTTGATACGAGATCTAGTAATCAAAAGATACTTATCCTCACACAGAGTAACAACTTCTGAAAAATAACTAACTGGATTTCTAGTTAGATTGTAAACCCATTGAGATGGGGCAACCGTCTTTTTAGTTCTGTGTTTGTACAGTGCCTAGTACAGTGGGGTCCTGCTCCATGACTGGGGTTCCTAGGTGCTGTGGTGGTACAAATACTAAAACTAAAGCAAACTTCAGAGCCAATTATGAAATAATTCATCATAGGGTGCAACTTACTGTAAAGAGTATAAGCTATCCATAATAGGGATTGGAATGGAAGTGCCTTTTCAGTCATAAATAAAGTTGCTAATGTTAGGCTATAGTAAACCAATGCAAACAATAAGTATATTAAAAGAATGACTTGAATTCCACTGTTGAACATATTGCATTTAACAGATTTAGAAACCGTCAGAACTCATTCATGAAACAGACAACGACAGTGGGAAAACTTGAACAGCTGATGATCTGAAATACAGCTCTTGAGCAGCTATAATTAGGTTTTCTCCTTTTTATATTATCCATCTCCATTACCAGATCAGCTCAGTGTGCATCTATATCTGGTGGTGCCCTGGCCAGCTGAGTAAGGAAACTCTTACTGGGGGCATAAGAAGTGGCCATAAGGAGAATGTGCACCCTGCTGAAATCTAAGTTTTTCTCTCTCTGTTTTTCCCCTGTTCTCTGACCAAGAGGCCTTTTTATGCCTTACTACTGGATGAATGGATAGAATTGCTCCCACCAGAGCTTATGCAATGTGGAAATCGCCAGATAATCCAGAAAAAGATGCTGTTGCACTGACATAAGGCTTTTGCTTGCAATTTTGTGTCATCTTCACATAACTCCTAGTCTTCCCTTTCCACCACCTGCAAGCAGTCACAGAGAGTCAAATTCTCATCTACCACTTGGTAGCGTTTAGTGTATTGAGATGCTACAATTACATGCACAATAGAAATATATGTAAATAAAATAGTCCTGGCTTTGTGCCATTGAGCAATTCCAGGACTGTTTTGTTGTGTACTTCTGATTTAGACTGGTTTGGGAGTAACAAAGCCGTGTAAATATTTAATGTCTCTTTCAGGATATATTTTCAAATAAATACTGTGATTTCAAGTTCTTGTATCTTAGTAGATTTTTAATACTATTATAAATTCATATTTACATATTTCCTTGCTGACCCAGTAAATATTAATGCTCTTATATCTTGAAGGCAAAATAATATTGTAATATGATCTGATCTTACTAGACAATAAAACATCTAGTTCAGCAAATGTGTGCAAATCCTTACACAAATATGCATTTTAATATGCTTCTCCACGACCTTTCTGAACCCAAGCCAGTGCAGGATTGTCCCTTATAATATTTTTTTCTCATAATTTGTCTGGTTTGTAAATAAACAATCTGCCTCTATCACTGCTCCTGAGACTAATAGATTTCATTGTCAGAAAACTTTTCCTGGTAATCTTCCTAAAACTTTCCTTTCCTTTTAGTTTTTATCACACTCTTGCTAGTGAATAACCCCGTGTAGCATGCTAAATAATTATTCTCTCTCTTTAGTGTTACGAACTTTTCAAACTACTTGGAGACTCTTGTGTTTCTCCTTTTTTTGCATCCCCTCCTGTCCAATATCTTTAGTCATGGCTAAGAGAATCTGTACATACTTAGGACTTTTCCACATGGGTCTAGATCTTAATCGTTTGCTTTTTTATTTTTTTTCTGAATTCTCTTGAGTTTATCCTACATCTGCGTTAATGAGGCATCCAGTGAAGTGTTGTAAGTGCAGTTTGTCTTTAGACATATGGAAAAGGATTACCTCTCTAATCTGTGAACTGGGATCTGTGTGTGTGTGTGTGTGTGTATATATATATTATTATTATTAAACAAGCTCTAAATTCTCTCAATCATATTGTGACTTGTCATTCTGATTATTAAAATTAGTTATTTTGGGTTATTTTCAGCCACGATATCTGTTGAAGTTTGAACAAATCTATCTCTCCAAGCCTACGCATTGGGAAAGAGATGGCGCACCTTCACCCATGATGCCCAATGAAGCCAGACTGAGAAATCTTACGTAAGAAAAAGCTCCTTAGCAGCTGTTGGATACTATGAAGGAACAAATCTGCAATCAAAATTAGAGAAAATCCTATGAATTTAAATTATGCCCTGTAAAAGAGAGAGAGAATTACTTCCTTATATTTAAAACAAACTACTTGAGTATTAAGTCCAAAGATCATTGGCACTTTATTACCAAGTAATATAATTTAACAGTACCAACAATTTCTTGGAATAACTTTCAGTACTTTATTTTATGCTTTCTCTAGTTTAGAATGCATTATCTTCATATTGTAATTATATTGTCATGGATGGGTATAAACTGTTCAGGAAGGATGAGTGGGGGAGAAAAGGTGGAGAGACTAGTTTGTAAGAGACTAGTATGACTGCACAGAGCTCCAGTATGAAACTGGAGAAAAGCCTGTTGAGAGTCTTTGGGTTAAGTTTAGAGGTTAGAGCAATAAGGGTGATGTCATGGTGGGCGTCTGCTATAGTCCACCAGACCAGGAGGATGAGGTAGAGAAGGCTTTTTTCAGAGAACTAACAGAAGTTTCCAGATCACAGGCTCTGGTTGTCATGGAGGACTTCAGTCACCCTGACGTCTGCTGGGAGAGCAATACAGCAGTGTGTAGACAATTCAGGAAGTTTTTGGAGAATGTTGAGGACAACTTACTGGTGAAGTGCTGGAGGAATCAACTAGTAGCCGTTGTCCTAGGGCCAGTTTTGTTCAGCATCTTCATTAATGATCTGGATGATGGGATGGATTGCACCCTTAGCAACACTTAGGACAGAAGTATCCCATGCACTTCTACAGGCTGACGACAGACTGGCTAAGTGGCAGTTCTGCAGAAAGGGACCTGGGGATTACAGTGGGCGAGAAGCTGGATATGAGTCAGCAGTGTGCCCTTGTTGCCATGAAGGCTAATGGCATATTGGGCTGCATTAGTAGGAGCATTGCCAGCAGATCGAGGGATGTGATTATTCCCCTCTGTTGGGAATTGGTGAGGCCACATCTGGAGTATTGCGTCCAGTTTTGCCCCCCGCCCCCCAAGGAATGTGGACAAATTGGAAAGAGTCCAGCAGAGGGCAACAAAAATAACTAGAGAGCTGGGGCACATGATTTACGAAAAGAGGCTGAGGGAACTGGGGCTTATTTAGTTTGCAGAAGAGAAGTGAGGGGGGATTTGATAGCAGCCTTCAACTACCTGAAGGGGTTCCAAAGAGGAGGATCTCAACTGTTCTCAGTGGTGGCTGATAATAGAAGCAGCAGCAATGGTCTCAAGTTGCAGTGGAGGACGTCTAGTTGGATATTAGGAAACACTATTTCACTAGGAGGGTGGTGAAGCACTGGAATGGGTTACCTAGGGAGGTGGTGGAATCTCCATCCTTAGAGGTTGTTAAGGTCTTGACAAAGCCCTGGCTGAGATGATTTAGTTGGGGATTGGCCCTGCTTTGAGCAGGGGTTTGGACTGGATGACCTCCTTAGGGTTAGAAAATACCTCATTTTCTATGATTCTAATGTTATAATATAGCAGGGGTGGCCAACCTGAGCCTGAGAGGGAGACAGAATTTACCAATGTACATTGCCAAAGAGCCACAGTAATGCATCAGCAGCCCCCACATCAGCTCCCCCACCCCACTCCCAGCGCCTCCCACCCACCCGCAGCCTTGCAGATCAGCACCTCCCGCTTCTTCCCTGCACTTCCCAATCAGCTGTTTCGTGGCATTCAGGAGGCTTGGGGGGCGGGGGGGGGAGAGGAAGGGAGCAAGGGCATGGCAAGCTGAGGGGAGGGGGCGGGAAGGAGTGTAGCAGAGGCAGGGCCTGTGGCAGAGTCAGGTGTTGAGCAGTGAGCACCTCCTAGCACACTGGAGAGTTGGTGCCTGTACAAGGAGCTGCATATTAACTTCTGAAGAGCTGCATGTGGCTCTGGATGTTGGCCACCCCTGTAATATAGTCATGTAGTATTTTCTCTTTCGTAGATATTCTGCCCCCTTGTATGTGGACATAACTAAAACAGTTATTAAAGAAGGAGAGGACCAGTTACAGACACAGCATCAGAAAACCTTTATAGGAAAAATTCCTATCATGCTCCGTTCAACATACTGCCTGTTGAATGGCTTGACTGATCGTGATCTTTGTGAACTGAATGAATGTCCTCTTGACCCTGGTGGCTATTTCATTATTAATGGATCAGAAAAGGTAAAGAATTAGATTTCACATGAAGAAATGTTTTTTTAAGTGATACTGAAAATTCCACATTACACATTGAAATGGGTCTACTATGACACGTGTTCCTCTTTCTACCAATCAGAAAACTCTTCTTTATGGAATACTACTTAAAACATTTTTTTGATAGCTTTGTTTCCAGTTCTAACACTGTAGTGCTGGTCTAACTCTGAAAAGTGGCAGTATAAAAATGATACCTTCTAACTCAACAAACCTTTTGCTTGTTATTCAGAGTTGCATGTACTTGTTTTAGTGACAAAATAGGTACTTGCTACTTTTATTCTTATTCAGCAGAACCAGCGTAAGTAGTAAATTCTGTTCCATTATGTGCCTCATCAATTAAATTGTTTGCCAAGTTCATTTAATGTGCTCCTATGTAAACGCGTTGAAGGCACTATGACTGCACAGCTGTCAATAGAGGCATAATTTGGCCCTCAGCATCTCTGCTGTTGGTGTGATTGGGGGGGGGGGGGAGGAAACCAAACAAAATTTCAACTGCCAGCCCTGAGAGTCAAATTAGGTTATTTATTTGTGCACTGAGCACATTTGACATGGAAATTGATTCCATGTTTGTTGTCTTAATCTTCTGATGCCATTTTTACAGTTTTTCAGATACAATATGCTAACCCTTAAGGCATTCTAAGACATCTACGGAGCAGTATCTAAATGTATCACTGCTAGACAATGCAATAAATGTGTTCTAAAACCCTGTGATCTTGGAGTGTCCCTTGTTTCTGATGTGCTATGTTAAGTCATACTGTTACACGGTATTTCCTTAGAACTCTGTTCATCTAAAGGTGAAAAACACCGGCATAACAAGCAGCCTTTAGCCACATAACAATGTGCATATAGTTATGTGGAGAGCTTAACAAGTACTATTATGCTATTGTACGGCACTGCCGATAAGGATAGTACAGAACAAGCTAGATTTTAATAGCTGGGTAAGAACAAGATTGGCAAATTGAAACAAATAGTCATGGGTTTGAAGTCAATTTAAAAACTAAACATCCTACAAGTATTGCATGTTTTATATTTACTTACTGTAAACATACTCTTACCTGGTTGTTTACAATGCTTTTGTTTCCAATATAGGTTCTGATTGCTCAAGAGAAGATGGCTACAAACACAGTGTATGTGTTTGCAAAGAAAGATTCGAAATATGCTTACACAGGAGAATGTAGATCCTGCCTGGAGAATTCCTCTCGACCAACTAGTACTATATGGGTTAGCATGCTGGCCAGAGGAGGGCAGGTATGCATGACCGATAATTTAATAATGGTGGATATTTTATATTTGGGCTGAACTTTTCTAAGACTTCTTGGAGTTTTTTCTTTATGTTGTATCTCATGGTATTTAAGTTTAGGGTTTTTTGGACAAACTGTGTGTGTTGGCTTTGAAGAGTGTAATTAAATATGTATTTGTGATTAGATTTTCAAATCTAATGTATGTAATTGTAGCCTCTTGAATAAGATGAAAAATGTTATTCAGTAGCTGTTCTGTGGCATTCATAGTTTAAAAACAGATGCATTAGAAATGGGGCAGACCTAATCTAATTATATTTATGGTTTTTGTAGATGGTAATTCTTTTCAGTTTCAAAAACCATACTTATTCAAGAGAGTTAAGTAATTTTATTCAAGTCATTTAAAATCCAGAAAAAGTTGGTTTGTTTGAAATCAATCAAATGCATTTGAGACTCATCTACCTTGTCCCTCCTCTAGGGTGCAAAGAAGAGCGCTATTGGTCAGCGTATTGTAGCAACTCTGCCATATATCAAACAAGAAGTGCCCATCATTATTGTTTTCCGTGCATTAGGTTTTGTATCTGACAGAGACATTTTAGAGCACATAATTTATGACTTTGAAGATCCTGAGATGATGGAAATGGTAATGTATATTAAATAATGGGATGGGTCATGATGTTAAGTGAGCTAAAGTCTGTCTGTCTACTTCTACTATATTCAAAGTATCCTGTCTATATCCCAGTTGTAATTTTAAGACTCATGTACCACTTGAATCTTAAATGTTCGTTTTTTTTTGCATTGGTTAAAGTAATAAGTTTTCTGCAATAAAACAATTATGGTAAATGTACATTTACCTGAAGTGCTTGTGTGGGAATGGAAGAGCGCTGTCTGCTATTCAGTTACAGGATCTGATCCGGCTCCCATTGTAATCAGTGGCAAAAATCCCACTGATGTCTGTCTAAACTTTTAGTGCACTGCCTACTGTGCCACACTGATCCACAGTTGTCTTTTACAAAAAGCTGATTTGTATGTACTGTTTTCAAAAAATAAACAAACCCCCACTACTTAACTGCGAAGTAGCTGGAAATCATGTTTAATGATACAATCCTGTGAACATTGTTACTTTTAAAGATCCAATTATCATTTGCTGGTTTAGAAGTATTTCTTACTTTTAAGTGCATTGTCTGTAGTGACTGCCATCATGTTAGCTAATTTGGTATTAATATCATAGTATATGAAGGGTTTATTTAAACTTTCATCACCACTAAATTTTACTTTTAAGTGAAACATGCTTAATTGTAATGTCAGAAAATAATTCTACATGCGTTGCCACTTTTGGATTCATGTCTTATTCTAGAATACCTGAATAAGTTCCTTGCTGCGCCTTTAAAAAAAATAATCAGTTATTGCAACATAATGGAGAAATATATTTGGAAAAAAAATATTTTTTGAATATTTATATAAATATAGTTGATTACTAGAACTTCCTGAAAATATTTTTTTTAAACAGCTACGTAACTGAAATCCTGAATCATCCATGGATGTTTTCATCTATCTTCCCCTCCTCCTCTGATGCAATGATTTTTGCTTCCTTTTGTGCATTAGGTCAAACCTTCCTTGGATGAAGCATTTGTTATTCAGGAACAGAATGTTGCATTAAACTTCATCGGATCAAGAGGTGCAAAGCCTGGTGTTACCAAAGAGAAAAGAATTAAGTATGCGAAAGAAGTTTTACAGAAGGAAATGCTTCCACATGTTGGTGTCAGTGACTTTTGTGAAACCAAAAAGGCCTATTTTCTGGGGTATGACTGTTTTTTTTTGTCTTAAAGCTGTCATACATCTGATAGTTTCTCTATCAACTCAAAATTTGATTCAAAGTTTAGATATTTATGAAATGTAAGACTGGTAGAAATGTTTCCACAGTTTTCAAAATAATACTACTGTAGTGTTTGCAACCCAGTCCTTGCCGCATTGAAATGGCAGAAATAATGAGAAATTGGATTTTAAGTTGAATGTGGTGTTAGTGACCTAAATAAAGACACTGCAGTAGAACCTCATAGTTACGAACATCTCGGGAATGGAGGTTGTTCATAACACTGGACAAAATGTTATGGTGGTTCTTTCGAAAGTTTACAACTGAACATTGACTTAATACAGCTCTGAAACTTTACTATGCAGAAGAAGAATGCTGCTTTTAGCCATCTTAATTTAAACAAAATAAGCCCAGAAAGTTTTCTTACCATGTCAAATCTTTAAACTTTCCCTTTATTTTTTTAATACTTTACATTTAACACAATACTCTACTATACTTGCTTTTTTTTAAATCTCTGCTGCTGCCTGATTGCATACTTCTGATTCCAAATGAGGTGTGTTGTTGACCAGTCTGTTCATCACTCTAGTGTTTTATAACTCGGTTCTATTATGTTGCTAACTTATTACTTGAGTTGATAGTGTAGTTGTGGTGCAGGCTGATGACTGACTGTAAGGCCATGTAGTGTATTCTTGGTCATCTAAAATTATTTGGGTGGTATCACCTTGCTCAGTGCCTAATGGTATACAGGCAGTCAGTTCCTGCATCAGGAGCCCAGGGCCCCAATTCAGTCAGTTAGTGGCCCCCATGCTTATGCAGAGCCTTGCTGACTTAACTGGGGCCTAAATTAGACAATACAAGACCAAGGAAAAGCACACTGGTTGGCCAGGTGAAGGTCCAGTCCAAAAGTGGGGTAGATTGTTTAAAAAATTCTCCTTTAGGCTCTGCATTGCTTATTTAAGTCAATAGGTTTTTAGGACTTGTGCTTATTAACCTGGTAAACAGGTCTGTGGTGAGAAATGCAATAATTTCACTTGATTTAGGATTGACAATTCATAGGCACCCCAGTGGATATGTCCTGTAAATAGTTGTCTGGTCTTGGTGATGAATGTCTGGTTCTAATTAAAATACAAAGTAAGTTGTCTCTTTATCTTATTAGGTACATGGTTCATAGATTACTACTGGCAGCTCTGGGAAGAAGAGAACTCGATGACAGAGATCATTATGGCAACAAAAGACTTGATCTGGCAGGGCCATTGCTTGCATTCTTGTTCAGAGGGTAAGCATGGTAAACAAAATTGTAGCTATTGAGTGGTATTCAAATGTTAAAAAGGGTCTAATTTCATGTAATTGTTGGTGGAGGTGGGAGAGGCCCCCGGTGGCAGGAGCGCCGGCTGCTGAGCGTCCCTGGGAGGAGGCGCCTGGCTGCGGCCATGGATTGGTTCCTGCTGTTCGTAAGCTAGAAGAAGCGGAGAGCCCTGTGGCGCTGAGTGCATGGCAGGTGTGGGTGAGCGGGAATTGGTGGTGGACAGAGAGCCCTGGGGCAAGGAGCTCGCATACCGTGGGGTCACGCGCTGCCCAGAGCGGCTCCTCCAGACACAGCCAGAAGGGACTCTCTCTCACCGGGTGGTGCTAGTTGCGCTGGTGTGGTGCGCCGCGGGGTCCTGAGTGGATGAGCCAGCTCGGGGACGAAGGGGATGCTCTGCCCTCACCCTCCCACCCCCCCCACACACACCCAGCTCTCTGACCTGAGCCCTGACCCCCCCCCTACACACACACTCAGCCTTCTGCCCTGAGCCCCACAGCCCTGCACACAGCACAGGCCCCTGCCCTGAGCCTTGTACCCCCTTTATACACACCCAGCCCTCTGCTTGACTCCCTTCATCTCCTCCCCCCCCCCCCACGAACCTGCTGACTCTCACCCCATCCCACCTCTGGCACCAATGGAGCTCCTGACCCCCCCCCCCATTCCATCTGCACTCCCCTTGCATAAATGGGAGCTGCCCAGGTAAGTGCCCCACACCAAACCACCTGGCCTCCTTCCTCATTCTACCCAATAAGTGCCCCACTATCAAACACTTGCCCCACCCTGAGCCTCCTTCCTCATTCTAGCTCCTGGACAGACCCTTCACCCCCAGCCCTGTGCTCAGTCCACTCCCATCCTCAACTCAGTGCAGAGAGAGGAAGAGAATGGGCCAGAACCAGGGAGAAGGTAGGTACCCACTGTATGTGGGCAGGGGCGGGACCCCAGATTTGCAGCGGGCTGAGCGGGTCTGGCAGCCAGGATCCCAGCTGGCAGGAGCCAGCTGATGGAACCCCTGAGTGGCAGTGGACTGAGCCGCTCAGCTCACTGCCAGTCTGGGATCCTGGCCTCCGGCCCCGCACAGCCTGCCGCTAGTCTGGGGTTCTGGCTGCTGGACCCTTGCCAGCCAGGGTCCCGGCCGCAGGCCCCACTCAGCCCGCTGCCAGCCTAGGTGAACAGAACCCCAGACCAGCAGCGTAAGATCGCCATTTTAATTTAACTTTTTAAATGAAGCTTCTTAAACATTTTGAAAACATTGTTGTATTATAAAATAAACAAGAGTTTAGTTATATATTATACAGACGTATTGAGAGAGACCTTCTAAAAAACATTAAAATGTATTACCGGCATGTGAAACCTTAAATTGAAGTGAATAAATGAAGGCTCGGCACACCGCTTCTGAAAGGTTGCTGACTCCTGCTGTAGGATGAGGCGTTTATATGCCTTTATATTTATGCTGCTTAATGTAACTGTGGATGGAATCCTTATCCATATAAAAATGTAATTCCGTTTTGACTCCTGTGAAGCATTTCACTTCTATTTTCTGTGTCCTGTTTTCAAGAACTCTCCGTAAATCTGTTTGATTAAATTGACCTGCTACAGAATGTTACTACAATTACCCTTCCTGGCTTCTAACAATTACATTTTCTGCTTTCTTTAACAGAATGTTTAAGAATTTGCTCAAAGAAGTGAGAATATATGCACAGAAATTTATTGACAGAGGGAAAGATTTTAACTTGGAACTGGCAATTAAAACAAGGATTATATCAGATGGTTTGAAGTACTCATTGGCTACTGGAAACTGGGGTGATCAGAAGAAAGCTCATCAAGCCAGAGCAGGAGTATCTCAGGTAACATAGCTAAATAAGTCTTAAACAAGGCATAGGTTTAGTCTTGTAAAAGATGCTATCCACCTACCCAGAATGCTCATATTAAAAACTCTCTCTTTAAGATTCTGTCACATCAGAGTTTTTATGTTGGCTAGGCGGTCACTACAGAGCATTCCTGGTATATATCAAAAGTGAACAGAGTTCTTTCAGGGTCAGCCCTACTATGGAAGTTGCTGAATGCCCAAATGCACACAGTTAAGAGTTCTGCCAGTATAGTAATATCTCAAGCGGAGACCTAGCTGTGATTCTGGGAGCTCTTCAGTGCCAGCTGGCAAAGGGCGTACCATACCGTAACGCATAACACCTGATGTACTCCTTGCCCCAACAAACTGTCATAATCTGTATCTGAAAGGTGTCATGGAAGGTATCCTATCCAGACTGGAAACACACTGGTCGTTAATGTTGTTGTATGATGTGTAAAGAATTATAGATGTGTGTGCTGGAAATATGTTCCAAACATGTTTGGCAAGCAGTGCGTAAGCCCAGCTGTCCGAGACAAATGAATGTTGTTTCGCCTGCTTGACTGTGTCTCCAATGTAAATTGAGCCAGGTGAGGCCAGAAACCAGGAGAGTACATTTACATATCTGTTAAATGAAGCCCTTAAACTAGCAAGTGGGGAAGATGACCACTTAACGATTATGACAAGGGATGGAGGCTCTGTCCCCAGGAAGCCTTTCTGGCTAAACAGACAATGGGTTTTAATGAAATACAAGCAGAAACAGAGATTAATTGGGGACAAAAGAGGCCAGAGGGCTCAAAATCTGGGAGAGTTGGATCCTTCAGCCGAAGGGGTTGAAGTCTCTGGGAACTGACTGTAGGTGAAAAACCTGCTCACACAAAGATTGTAACTTGCTAAAGTTGTTTTAGTCTGTAGAATGTGTGTGTTTTGGTTTGTTTATAACCTTTCATCTCTTTCACCCTTACTTGAAATCACTTAAGTCTATCTGGGTTGTTAATAAACTCATTCTGGTTTTAATACAGACCATGTCAGTGATTTTTATGTTGAAGTGAAGTGTGGGACTTTAGCTAATCTAACAGGCTGTTGTGTGCTCTGTCTTTTTGGAGGCAGCAAACTTAACTTCTGTGAGTGGTCAGTGAGAGGAACTGGACACTGCAGAAATACATCTCTGGGGAACCTGGGTTCACTGTTACCTGCAAGGGAAGGTTTGGACTGGCAGAGTCCTGAAGAGTTTGTCGGTAAGGCAGACAAGCTGATGTGTCAGCATCCTGACACAGAGCTTAGCAGCAGCAAAGCTAACTCTTGCTGAGGCAGAGTGGTAATACAGTGGCTCACAGTTCTGGGTGACCTGGGCAAGACATTGCACTAGTCTAAGATGAATTGAGGTGAACTGATTTCTATTTATCATTACTTTGTTGAAAGGCATAAAGATAGTTGTCAGTTTACGTGGTAAGTGACTTCCTTCTAGTAGGCATTTTGAAATAGTTTGAAATAAAGAGGACAGCTTGGGTGTCTAATTTTGAAATCTTACAATTACATGTAGGTGTTAAACCGCCTGACCTTTGCATCCACACTTTCCCACTTGAGACGCTTGAATTCTCCAATTGGTAGAGATGGTAAACTAGCAAAGCCCAGACAGCTGCACAATACATTGTGGGGAATGGTCTGTCCTGCTGAGACTCCAGAGGTAACGCAAGTTGCATTTAAACTAATGTATTCAAAAGCATATTTGCTTGTATTATGGTATAACATCTGCAGATTAGCTGCAATATGTAATTGCATTTTAATTTTTGGTGTTTAAATCTGAAATATTTTAAATTAAAGTTAAATTTGCAGTGAAGACATAAGATGTTTTTTAACTAAAGTAATTGTTCTGAATCCACTATCAATTCTGTGTATGTGTTTTCTTGGAAACTATTTGTCTAGCTTTTTTAAAGGCATATTTGATTTGTTGGGTTTTACAACAAAACTAAATCTGTTTGTTAGGGCCATGCAGTAGGACTTGTGAAGAACTTAGCCTTGATGGCTTACATTTCTGTGGGGTCTCAGCCATCTCCGATTCTGGAATTTTTAGAAGAATGGAGTATGGAAAATCTAGAAGAAATATCTCCAGCAGCCATTGCAGAGTATGTATAAATGAGTTTGTGTCTGAATAATTTAAAACTTTTTAATTGAAAAACCCATTTTTTTAAAAATAATTCTGGCTTTCCTTTGCATAGTGCAACCAAGATCTTTGTTAATGGCTGCTGGGTAGGAATACACAAAGATCCAGAACAGCTGATGAACACACTAAGAAAATTGCGTCGTCAGATGGACATCATTGTGTCAGAGGTAAATTTTCTGAATGAACGACCATGTAAATTCTAGCTAGGAAGGATGGAATGTAGTAGGCAGAACACACCTTTCCTAGGTATGAGTACAAGCGGAAAGCCTTTTCAAAGGCTTAGCGACTAAAACCATTTTTAAAGAGAATTTAGCTGAAAACTGCCCCTTTCAAATTGGAACCATGTTCAGTGGAGCACTAATACTCATAGCATACCGTAGACAGTAGCTTAAAGGCTCCTACTTTGGGGAAACTTCACTTTGTTATAGCTCCTGCTGTGTGTACCATGACTCTTGTTCCATGGGTCATACAAAGACTCAAATGTGTGTACTCATTAATTCTTATTGTTTGTATATTCAGGTCTCCATGATCAGGGATATTAGGGAGCGAGAAATCCGCATCTATACTGATGCTGGCAGAATCTGCAGGCCACTTTTAATTGTGGAAAAACAAAAGCTGCTGTTGAAGAAGAGGCATATTGACCAACTAAAAGAACGAGAGTATAACAACTACAGGTAAGAAATCTCCCCAGAACAGGAGAAATGTTTTGCTCTTTCTTCCAAATGTGATGTATACTTCTGAGGGTTTGTTTGAAGTCAGCCGAAGCTGCAAGCCACCGTTGTATTTAAAAACTTGTTACTTGATTACTGTGTGTGTTCTACACAGTGTTTGTTTGTTTATCATCACCACAGCGTGTGATTGTGTCAAATCAAGGCAGTGGTGTATTCTCTAATTTCAGACAAGATAAGTCCTTGCTTTTTGACATCGCTAATGAAATCTGTATTAAATGTTACTTTTGAATAGTAAAGCACTGAGACAGTTCAGTTGTTTAGTTGGCAGGATCTTGTGGCCAGTGGTGTAGTAGAATACATCGATACGCTAGAAGAAGAGACTGTGATGCTGGCAATGACTCCAGATGACTTGCAGGAGAAAGGAGTCGCATACTGTTCAACTTACACGCATTGTGAGATTCACCCATCCATGATCCTAGGAGTATGTGCATCTATTATTCCTTTCCCTGATCACAACCAGGTCAGTAGCCTCTTTCTTTCTTATCAACTTTAAAAGAGAGACTATAATACAAAAGGAAAACTAAAATCATGTTTAACATATGTAGACATGTATATGCATGAAGAGTTTAATAGATGTTCTGTTGACACTGCTTCTTTTCTTGCCTTCGTAGTCTCCTAGGAACACATACCAGTCTGCTATGGGAAAACAGGCTATGGGAGTTTATATTACAAACTTTCACGTTCGTATGGATACACTAGCCCATGTGCTGTATTACCCTCAAAAACCCCTTGTGACTACACGCTCTATGGAGTACTTGCGATTTAGAGAGTTGCCAGCAGGTATGTTATGGGTTAATAAGCAAACCTAAAATGTATTGCATAAAACATACACAAATAGTAATACAGTCAAACCCCGCCATAACGCAGAATCCGATATAATGCCATCACAGGTTGGCTCCCCTTTACGGTACAGTATAATACAGGTAGGTACTGTACCAATGGTCCCCAACACCATGGCAGGGGAGAGAAGCTGCAGCCCCGCACCTGCCGGGGATGGAGACCGCCGGTGCTCCCTGTCCCCTGCAGGCATGGGGCTGTGGCTTCTCTCCTGCTTCAAGAGGAGCCGCAGCTCCCCGCCTGCCAAGGACAGAACTCCGGGGTTGCGGGTGCCGGTGCTCTTGGTCCCCGGCAGGTGCGGGGCCACGGCTCCCCGCCTGCCGGGGACAGAGAACTCCGGGGCTGCGGGTGCCGGTGCTCTTGGTCCCTGGCAGGTGTGGGGCCGCGGCTCCCCGCCTGCCAAGGAGAGAGAACTCCGGGGTTGCGGGTGCCAGTGCTCTTGGTCCCCGGCAGGTGTGGGGCCGCGGCTTCTCTCCCACTTCAAGAGGAGCCGCGGCTCCCTGCCTGCTGGGGACAGAGAACTCAAGGGCTGCCAGTGCGCTCTGTCCCTCGCAGGCGCAGGGCGGGAGAGAAGCCGTGGCCCCGCACCTGCGGGGGATAGAGAGCACTGGTGCCCGCAGCCCCGGAGTTCTGTCCCCAGCAGGTGGGGAGCCGCGGCTCCTCTCCCCTGCTGGGCACTAGACACCAGGAGCACTAGACGGGTGCACCTCAATGCACCACTTTGGGGACCACTTAAAACCTGACTGGTTTGAAACCCCGCTATACCGCGACTCTGCATTTAGTGTGATGTAATTTTCTGGATCCCAAAGGTCGCGTTATAGCGGGGTCTCACTGTATTTAAAGACCACTCATTATGGTGAAAAGTAACTAGGATTGTGCTTAGTAGTAACTTCTGGTCATTCACATTATTGTGCCTTGTAATCTGGGCATCGCTGGTTATAACGAGATTTTTCTCAGCATAGCTGCTGAGGCCCCAACATGCATACAGTATGTTAAAAAGAATCCCCCTGCCCCCTTGATTTAATTGTTGGAAATTAGTGTATTTTTCATCAGCATTTGTTAGATCTCCACAAGGGATCACTGTTGTATTGAAAGTTCTAATCTATGGGGTATTCTGATTTTGTACCAAGTGGCCTATATATTTTGTGTGTGTGTGTAGTGGAGATTTGCTTTAATAAATGGCCAGGCAGTGTAAATATTTGGAATGCAGTTCATTTTGAATGAAGAAGCCTTGCTTATATGAGCTCTAGATCCTTTAAACATTTGCTGCTTTTGCATTACAGGTATCAACTCAATAGTGGCTATTGCGTCATATACTGGTTATAATCAGGAAGACTCTGTCATCATGAACCGTTCTGCTGTCGATAGAGGTTTTTTCAGGTATGGTTTTCCTGAACTTTGAAGTGTGGAAAATTGCTCCTGTAAATTTTATGGTTGGTTTTACTCATTTGAAGATTTAAATCTTTCCCAGTCTTTATTCAGATGTCTAAAGGACATAACATGCCTTTTCTAAGCCTCTAGACAAATTTTAACTTAGTCAGATATTTTAAAATACTACCAGCAGCTGATTACTGCCTATTGTTGTTAGTGTGTTAAAATGTACAGTTGCTCTTTTTCAACCTTTTTTTTTTTTTTTTAAACAAAAAGTCACTTATAAAAGTTACAACTGCCACAGCAAGAAGATGCAGAACAAACAGCTCCAGTGAATAACTAGGGCCAAAGTTAAAAACATGACACACTTTCCCAACCAACCTTCTTGCTGCTCTTGCTTTAAAGTTAGCTCTTGCTCACTGCACTGAATCATATTTGTATGTAGATAGGATTTGGATGTCTTCTCTTTTGAACTGTCAGTTATGTGAGCCCCTTGATGCCAGGCATTTGAGCTTCCCAATATAATCCTTTGTTAGCCAGGGAAGTGGTAAATGCTTGCACAGAGGATTTTTGCAGGTGTTCTAGAATAAGAAACATAGCCATTATTGGTGCAAATATTCATTGATGGGACCTTTCACCACTTGGCCGCAGTTACACCTGAATGATATAATGGACACATTGTTGTCTTTTGGCTATCTAGGTCCACATTCTGTTCTACTTTTGGTTGGATAGACCTTAGAGGTATGTTTGCCCTTCACATCTGGTTACTTATGTAGAATAAGAAATGAGAAGCTGGGCTGGATTTTTATGAATCACATTTATAATTATTGCTCAAAGTGAGCATTAGTTATGTTCACTGGCACATTAAAAAAAAAAAAAAAAAAAAGTTTAAATTTCAAGTACAGCTGTGGATGCATACGCCAGCCTTTAAGGCAGCATTTTTAAAAGAAAGAAAAGAGAGAAATTGAAAAACTTGAATAAAACCAAAGCGCACTATTGTATCGGAGGGGTACTTCAGAGTGCAGCTTAATAGATGCTGTGGGGAGAGGGGCGGAGAGGTGTTCTTAATTACTCATCACTGAACACGTGATGTTCTAGTATGTGTGTACAGGGGGGGTGGTGTTTATATTAGCATTTGGGTGATGGGGTGCTATCAAAACATGCAAGCTAAAAGGCGGGAAAAGGGATGAAACATGAGTAATTCCCTTTTTTGTAAGATGTATAGTAGATCCCATAGTCGCCACCATCTGCACTAACCAGCAGTTTATTTGTAGATATCTCAGAGTAAAACTGTGAGAAGTGACTGTCATAATGTCCTTGTGGGGTTCATTGTTTCTCCTGGATTTGCTCTAGAAGTTGTACTGTAGTATCCAAGTAAAAACTTCTTCTTGAGTGGGACCTGTCAGCCTTGTCATTAGTGGTAATCCTAACCCAACTGTGCTGTGAGCCAGGACAGTTTTTCGGTTTTTATTTTGTTCAAAATGTCCTGGGAATTTCAGTTTATTACAAAAAATTAAATTAAAAGTGGGTGAAAATCAGTGCAAAAACTAACCCCAGTTTTCTAGGTAAATACCAGGGTTGTTATGGGGGAACAAAAGGACAGGAAAAAAGCAACGGACAGAAAAATAAGTGTATTATAAGTAAAAGAAGTTAATGCTGTGGCTTATTGCATGAACTGCACGTTAACACTGTACTCATGCATATCCATGTTTGTATGTATACATCTACATTGCCTCACACTTACACTTATTAACAAACACTATCTAAGGTAATAGAGCAGATTTTATTTTTTAACAATCTGTATTTTCGTTCACTTGAATGATCCAAATTTTGCGTGAAAATCAGTTTAAAAAAAATCAGCTTTTGCAAAATCTAGGAATTTTTCTGGACAAATCAATAAAAACAGAAAAGGGCTTCAGTTGTGATGTAGATGGGGTTATAGCGCAAAACTTAAAGAACACTGATATCTAAACAAGTTTTTTTTCTTTCTTTCAGATCTGTGTTCTATCGCTCATATAAAGAACAAGAGTCCAAGAAAGGATTTGACCAAGAAGAAGTTTTTGAAAAACCTACACGTGAAACTTGTCAGGGTAAGAGATGATGGCAGATGGATAAAACAAAGCCTGCAAATAGTAGCCAGACTTTGCCAGACAGAGTCCTTCATGTTAACCTTACTATATTTGACTGTATTGAACTGTAAACATGTAAATGATAAATTTGTGCTCTTAGTACAAAGAAACTTGTATCGTCAGTAAAAATACAAATATTCCTTTTCTGGAAATGTTGGCAACACGTACATTTGTAGTAGAATCTGCATTTGCTAAATATGTTATGAATTCACAACACTGGAGTGTACTGGCACAGAATGCAAATATGGTGTCTGCTATTCTGAGAATGTGATCCTTAATGTTTTTGCAGAAATACTTTGAAGGATTTTTGGCTCTGAATTCATTTGTCTTTAATCTCAGGTATGAGGCATGCCATCTATGACAAATTAGATGATGATGGTTTGATAGCACCTGGTGTACGTGTGTCAGGAGATGATGTCATCATTGGCAAAACAGTAACTCTGCCTGAGAATGAAGATGAACTGGAAAGCACTAATAGACGATACACAAAGAGGGACTGTAGCACTTTCCTACGAACTAGTGAGACTGGTATTGTAGACCAGGTCATGGTAACCCTTAACCAGGAAGGATACAAGTTTTGCAAAATTAGGGTCAGTACCAGTGTCTATGGCTTCTGGATTGTTTATACTTATTCCTTTTTTAAAAACAAAAGACAGTGATCTAATGTTTTCTGTTGCCTCCAGGTGCGCTCTGTGAGAATCCCACAAATTGGAGATAAATTTGCCAGCAGGCATGGTCAGAAGGGTACCTGTGGTATCCAGTACAGACAAGAGGTAGCAACTTTTTTTTCCTCTTGTATATCTCACTGTCCAGTGAAACTTGCGTATTAATGTGGATTGCCTGCAAAATAAGTTACCTTTAATATATTGATTTTAAATTTAACCTCTCTTCAGTTCTTATTATTTAAAATGTCTTTGAGTCACTTAAGTTGAATTGGATTTTTATTTTGTTGGAACTCCATAGCTTCTCAAGAGGCATAATGAGAATCTCTTTCCTGCTTTAGGATATGCCTTTCACCTGTGAAGGCATCACACCTGACATAATCATCAACCCCCATGCCATCCCTTCCCGTATGACAATTGGTCACTTGATTGAATGCCTTCAAGGGAAGGTAAGGAGAACAGTTTGTGTTGTGTAGCTGAAATCTGAGAATTAAACTGCATTTGTTTTATCTTGTGGAGAAGCTGATCTGCTAGTTCCTGGTATTTGTTAACCCACTAAAGAATGATGATCAAGTTCCTATTTGAGGATCTAGTAACAAAACAAAAGGTATATTAATTTCCTTAGGGAGAAGCCGGAGTGCTGTCTTCAGTGGGTCAAACCACAATGTGCTTATTAGCAGAATTTCTTTGCTGTTTTTATTGACAGAATTACTATACAAGCAGTCTCCTAATCTATGGAAAAGAAAGGAGTAATAGAGTTAGGCTAGTGTTAAGTGCTTCTGAAAATCCCACCTGTAACTTGTGCGTCTTCAGTTTTTTGTTCAACAGAAATATATCCATTGCATTAGAAAGTTTAGGTTGGATACAGTCCTGGGCATTGGGTCTGAAATCTTAACAGCGGGAGTAGGTTAGCTTTTTCAAGTTACCTGCATACTGTCTGACTGCTTTCATATAGAATGCACAGCTTGTGTCTATACAAATTTACAGTATTCAGCAAACCCTTTTTCTCTATAGGTATCGGCAAACAAAGGAGAAATTGGTGATGCTACACCTTTTAATGATGCAGTCAATGTGCAGAAGATTTCCAATCTACTATCAGATTATGGCTATCATCTGAGAGGAAATGAGGTATAGTGCTCAAAATGCCAGTCTAGCTAAAGGTTATTGGTTGGTTTTGATAAATTTTGTTAATATGTCTAGTTTAGGCTTGTGCTTCAGAGGTTGTATTTACTTCAGGTTCTCTACAATGGCTTCACTGGACGCAAAATCACATCACAAATCTTCATTGGTCCTACTTACTACCAGAGGCTGAAACATATGGTAGATGATAAAATTCATTCCCGTGCAAGAGGGCCAATTCAGATTCTTAACAGGCAACCAATGGAAGGCAGATCTCGGTAAGAATATTTGCGGATTTTTTTTTTTTTTGAGTGTCCTTGAAGTCTCACAGTTGGTTTGCTAAGGTAGAGAAGAATTAGCTGCCTCAACTGTACAGCAGTATCTTAACTGGCTCATCCAATTAGCCACCCTTTTGGAGCTGATAATGTGCTTAGGGTTGGACAGATAAAACATGATGTAGTCGTTTGTAGTAGAGTTTGTTGTGATTTTGTCTGTTCAAACACTATATTGTCATCTGTTGTAGAAATTTTCTTAGCCATGTGACTCTTAGTGGGAGCAGCAGTTTTTATAATTTGGCTGACTTCTTCCCAATGATCGTATTTTGGGGGAAGGAGAAGAGATGATGACAACTTGCTGGGTACAGAGACACCGATTTTGTAGTTCTGCTGATGTATTTGTACAGAATTAGGTCTCCATATTAGTTGCTGGAACCATCATTTTTGACTTAATAATAAAATATTCTCTTCTCCCTACCCCCCGCCCCCGCAAGTGATGGTGGCCTTCGTTTTGGAGAAATGGAGCGAGACTGTCAGATTGCTCATGGAGCAGCTCAGTTTTTAAGAGAGAGATTGTTTGAGGCTTCAGACCCGTACCAAGTTCATGTTTGCAATCTTTGCGGAATAATGGCAATAGCTAACACGAGGACACACACATATGAGTGCAGGGGGTGCCGTAATAAAACACAGGTATGTATGAATTTCCTCGGCAAGTATTTCTGTTTGCAGTCAAGAACAAACAATGATTAAAGGAGCATGATGGTGATGAGTGAGGATGAAGAGAGCAAGTGGTAAAAGAAACCCACAAATTAACCCAATAGCTAGAAAAAAACAAGACACTTGTAGTTATGTAGTAAGTGTCAGAGTTCACTTATGTTTCCCTATAATAGCCAGAATTCTGGCTGTCATTTGGCAGGAAGTTTCACTTAAGTTCTCTGAAAACCCAGTATTATAAAATACTTAACTAAAAGTTAACATTAAATCTTAACTTTTGGGGGAAAACTGATGCTGTAAAACTCATGAATGGATTTGATGGCTTTGCCACTACTCTTAACTCTTCAGAATATTATGTTTTGGTTGGGAGAGGAATAAATTTAAATGTCTCATAGTTGAGGAGCTGGGGGAGGGAAATCACAGGTTTTGAATTAATACGGAAGTTTATATTAAAGTATAAACTGTAAATAGGATTCTTTTTCTCTACCATAACTCAGTTACTCCTTCAACCTCTAAGAAGCTTAATTGTCTGGTAATAGTTAATATGCACAAATAAAATATCTTGACCAATAGAAGCAAAAGAGAGATCTTTTGTCTACAGTTTTTGACCATTGAAGGACAAATCTACTGTATTAAAATGATAAATCATAAATAGTGTTTCAAGGTGCCTTCCAGTTCTATCTCCATATTTAAAGTCCCCTGCCTTCACAGCAGCACCAAGTACTGTCCCTGACAGATTTTTGCCCCAGATCCCTAAATGGTCCCCTCAAGGATTGAACTCACAACCCTGGCTTTAGCAGGCCAATGTTCAAACCACTGAGTTGTCCTGCTCTGAAAAAAACTGATGCTCTCAGGTGAGGCTTGAACTCACAACCGCAGCATCACTCCATGCAACACAGCTTTAGAAGTACTGTGTGCTAACCCACTGCACCACTGGAGCCCATAAAGCTGAGTGCCTGGATAGGGGCTCAAACCCTGGACCCTCAGATTAAAAGCCTGATGCTCTACCAACTGAGTGTTGTTGATCTGGACCCCATAGAGAAACATATCAACACTATTGAGTAAAGTAATGCCACCCTGATGGATGTGATCAGTCATCACTTCAAGGTGAATTGTAAAGACTTTCCCTAAAAGGCTAACAAAAAAATAACTTCATATGAAGCACTAGACTCCCAAACATATTTACTTAGTGGGTAGGGAGAGTGAAATTAATCTTTAAAAAGATACCATGAACTAAATTTTCTTACCTCCCTTTCAGATTTCCTTGGTGCGAATGCCATATGCCTGTAAACTTCTCTTTCAAGAGCTGATGTCCATGAGTATTGCACCTCGTATGATGAGTGTTTAGCCTTTAAAAGGCTTTGCTTTAGTTCTGATTTTACGTATCTGCTTGTGCGGTTCTAGTGTTCCATTTTAAAAATTTTGAATGCAGAATGTTACATGTCACTTACATCAGGTTATGTTTTTCATCTGAACACTTTGTTTAAATGATCTTGAGCTTACTTTTTGTAAATAGAAATAAAGATTTGTAGTCAAATGTGAATTACATTTATTTGCATGTCTGCCAAAAGCATGTAAGCAAAACATGACAAAAAGGAAGAAAGCGTCAGATAAGGAACTGATTATTAGGCTCTAGCCGAGAAGTCAGTGGCTGCAGCTTTCCAGAATCCTACTTTAAGTACTGAGTCCTCACATCACAGCTCTGTCCCATCATCTGGCGAAAAAAACAAAACGGGATGAGGGTTCATATTACCAGAGGGTAACACTCCAGATACCTGAATATGAATGAAGTGAATTTTCTGTTTGTTCTTCATTATCCACATTTAAGTCAATCAGACCTTTCCTCTTTTTCTGTCTTCTGAGGGAACTGGATAGCTTAGGGCAATGTAACTGGGACCTTTCACTAAGGTCACTGGAACGTGTCCATTGTCAGTAGTTGGGTAACTACACAGACATTTAGACTGTACTTATTACTGATGCATCTAAGATGCCATCTGATGACTTCATGGCTGTCACTGCCTGAGACAGTCAGACAGCAAGTCAGAGCTGGCTTGCTGCTTGGACAAGAGCTTCAGGAGCCCCAGAAGTGACAGCTGGGACTGACCAAAGCAAGAACTCCTAATGAGCAGAGGGCTTGGGCAGTGGCCTCTAGAAAAAAGGGGGAGATTCAGCTTGGTGTAGGGAAGCAGGAGGGGTAGGCAGGGAGGACTGGGACTCCATCACTGTTTGAGGGAGAACCCTCTCCATGAAGCGCTGTGGGAGGACTGGTCACTCAGGCAGAGACATCTAGAGAGTGAGGTCCTGAATGGAGGCATAAGGAACAGAACACAGTGCTGATGGAGACTCTTGGATGGGTGAGGGGAATGGAAAAACATACCATGTATTTTTACTGCTTTACAACCAGGCTTTTGAGGAACTATGGCACCGGTGTAGATGAATAAATTGAGCTCAGACAGTGTACCTTTGGGTGAGCAAAAGGGAACCAGGCTTGACACAACTGTCATGCATAGCAGGGTCGCCCTATCACAATGCCCGTTTAACAGCCCTGAGGTACACTCCTTTTATAGACCGTCTGCACCTTCACTTATTGCTTAGCTAAAGTATGTGTCAAACTTTTTGCTGCAGTGGAAATTAATTTCTGTTGCATCAACACTTTTCTTGCCGTTTCCTAAAGGTGAGAAGGAGCTGCAATAATTTGTGGCACACTTTTATATCTGCTCATATGTATCTTTGTGGCTATGGCATTCTGTCAAGCCTGTACCACGCTGCAGTCTAGTACTAGCATTGCTATTAACAAACAGCAAAAGCCCATCACTTCCCTGACCTGCTTTTGAACAGTTTTCAGTTGTCCTTTAAAAAGCTAAATCATTGGATGCATTTATCCCCTGCATTTATGATAATGGATTTTTAAAAAGAGGTATAATATGGCCAAAACCAAGCCCCTTTATATTTATCACACACATTTATAGGTTAATGTATGTAATCCATTCATTTAGGTTCTAGACTTCTGCTCTTTTAAATGACACATCTGAATAGCTGGAAGATGTGTTTAAAAATCAAATATTGTCCAGCAGTAAAGCAAGAGTATAAAATGATTCCCACTATCAACTGGGTCAAGTTGGACACTAACATAATTAAGTTATGCCTTTTGCTAAAGGTTGCTAGGATGGATGATCAAGGCTATTAGGACTACATATATTGGCAAAATAGTCCTGCCATTTTTGGAAGCGTTTTTAAAGCCTTTTATACAATTTGAAATTCAGGTCTTTTCAGATAACATGGTGGCTGGAGAACCAATGAATTCACCATCAGAGCCTGAAAACTGAGCTATTTGGAACAGATGGGATTTTTAGTCAGATGTTTTAACTTTTACCTAGCTAACCTCCTATACCTAACACATTTTGGAAAAAGCATGTCTTTAATAAAGATGCAACAACCCAATTCTCAGCTATTTGTGAGCTCTTGCACTAGAGACCTCCAAGAGTGCTTCACCAGAAAGACTGGCTTTGACATTAGAAATATCAGCAAGCTACAGCTAACAGTTTTAAATGCAACTTTTCAGGTTGTTCTCTTATGTCCTAAACAACTAGAGGGCATAAACCCCATTTTAAAAAAAATCTTTGCACATATATAACTGTTAAAACTTTTCACATATTACCTACCTTTAGTTATGGGTATTTCATGTAAGGCATTGACAACAGTAATACGGGCAGAGGCTGTAGCCTCTCCTTTGGAGTTTGATGCATGACACTCGTACTCTCCAGCATCTTCTTTACTCAAAGGAGATATCTGTGAAAACAAGCAGCATGTATCCTTGTTTACTACAGAGGATTTGTTCTCAAGTTCCTTTGTGTTACTGTTGGGTTGTATAATAGCAGTAAACAATAGAACTAGTAACAGACTCAATACAGGTAACTGATCGAGTGGGAACTAATAGTTGGAGACTGCACATGTCCAAAATGTTCCCATGGCCAGCAGTATGGAAAATGCTCATGTTGTTCTGGACATGCAATAGTTTGTTTTAAAAAATTGCATCATAAAAACTGAACTTTTAAAAATGAGAATTTATTCCCTGTTAGCAAAGAAGAGCACAAAACTCAATCCTGACTTCTTTCAACTGAGTCGAAGGGCTTCAGTCAGCCTGACTTGGTCAGTAGTGGTTTGCCCTGATTCCCAAATCAGATAGGTGGCAGTATCCAACTATACTACAACAAGCACTCTGGTACCTGTCCTGGAGCTCAGTGAATCAATCCACTCCTAATTTCACTCTGTCTTCCACATCAGGATTTGCATTTGCCAGACTTCAAGCCTTTTTTGTGTTTGCTTAAGTTTGTGTCTGATGTTTTAGAACTTCCTGTTGTCATGGAGAGGGCGGCAGGAAAAAGTGGTAGCCCTAATACTCCTCTCCAGGAAGGTGCTTCATCATATTTCTGTTGGCTCAGTAGCATATTTGCCCTGCTCCGAAGCTTTCTCTGCCCAAGCTTCCACCTCTGTCTTGGCGTACAGTGTAAGCTAATGCCTTTGAGTTCTATTCCCCAGCCACCACCTCATTTGGCAGCTGAAGAGATTGCACAGTGTGGTCTGTTATTTCCAAAGCTTTATCTACTTGCAAAGCAAATCTGTCATCCCTGACCTATTGTGCCATCCTCTCTGCTGGCTTCCCTGCTGCTGCTGCTCTTTCCCCTCTCCAATCCATTTCCATGCATTACAGCTCAGGTCCTAGGATGCTGCTCCAGTTGTCACACACTCACTTGAGTAACTCCCTATCTGAGAACAAAAAGAACAGGAGTACTTGTGGCACTTTAGAGACTAACAAATTTATTTGAGAATAAGCTTTCGTGGGCTACAGCCCACTTCTTCAGATGCATGGAATGGAACATATATTGAGGAGATATATATACACATACAGAGAGCATGAAAAGGTGAGAGTTGCCCTACTAACTCTTAAGAGGCCAATTAAGTAAGGAAAAAAAACCAAACCACTTTTGAAGTGATAATCAAGATAGCCCAGTACAGACAGTTTGATAAGAAGTATGAGAATACTTACAAGGGGAGAGAGTCAATATTTGTAATGGCTCAGCCATTCGCAGTCCCTATTTAAACCTAGTTTGCATATCAATTCCAGCTCAGCAGTTTCTGGTTGGGGTCTGTTTTTGAAGCTTTTCTGTTGCAAAATTGCCACCCGCAGGTCTGTCGTTGAATGACCAGAAAGGTTGAAGTGTTCTCCTACTGGTTTTTGAATGTTATGATTCCTGATGTCAGACTTGTGTCCATTAATTCTTTTGCGTAGAGAATGTCCGGTTTGGCCAATGTACATTATTGGACACAAGTCTGACATCAGGAATCATAACACTCAAAAACCAGTAGGAAAACCAGTAGGGCAACTCTCACCTTTTCATGTTCTCTGTATATGTATATATATCTCCTCAATATATGTTCCATTCCATGCATCCGAAGAAGTGGGCTGTAGGCCACAAAAGCTTATTCTCAAATAAATTTGTTAAGTCTCTAAGGTGCCACAGGTACTCCTGTTCTTTGTGCGGATACAGACTAACATGGCTGCTACTCTGATATCTGAGAACAGTTTTTTAAAAAACCAACTGTTTAACTTCAAGTTTTAAATGTCTGGGATGCAGATTCTTGAGAGTTCACATTCCTTGAGGACACAGGTCCGAAATGCTAAGACCAAGGGTTTTCTGTGAACTCCAGGACAGACCAGTCCTTCCATGTTCATGTAGCAATCCTCAGTCTGAGCTACAGGACATGGAATCAAGTGGAAGTAAAGGTCTCTACCTCTTTCCTCTTAAGTAAATGTATATCTGGCAGGTCAGAGTTCTTTGAGGAGGGCATCTCATCTGGTCAAGCTTGTAACTATAGGGAACAGTCTCTTGAGCTGTACAGACTTGATTGGAAAAAGTGCCTCAGCAAGACAGGTACAAAATATAAATGCTTCAGGGAGGCCAGGCTGATTCTAGCTTGGGTTTGTGGGGCCCATATGAAGTTATGAGAGTAACTCTGTCTCTGTGGAGAGGGAGTCTAGTGTAGCACTCAGTCTTGCACTATGCTCTACAAAAGGTAGGACAGTAGTGCCCTGATCTGTGGAGAGTTCTACTCCCATGTGACCTTCACCAAAGATAACTGGTCTCCAGTGCTAGCAATCTGTTGTGCTGCACCTGTTGATCACAGTATTTTACAGACAGTGCAGAAGGAGAGGTGGTCTGTCATTTCAGTCGGGTCCTATTCCTGAAAGCTTTTGAACATCTTGCTCTTCCTCATTGTTTTCACGCACATTTTGCATGAGCGTCAATAACTACAAAAGATAAAAGCAAAGAACTGGGCCAACTGAATGCATTTAATCTTACTCCTTGTCACACGTCAATGCTTTTTAACTTCAAATGCACATGGACTCTTATTTTCAACACCAAGAAAAATACTGCACCTACTCCATTGTAATTTCCCAGTATTATGCATAGAAACTTGGATAACTTATCAGAATTGTATGTGAATGTGCACAAATAACTTACCAATACCCAGCCAGTCACTTCATGTTTCTCAGGACCGCCACGGGTCTGGATAGCCAAGTTGTCACGGTCTCCAGGCAGGAGCTCCAGCCTTTGGACACCATATTGTCCCCTTATTATCTGAGCAGGAATATTAAGAGTCAAGTTGTCAGTAGTCTGAGGAGATTGCCATTGTAAATACAGGAGCTTCTCACTTAACGTTGTAGTTATGTTCCTGAAAAATGCGACTTTAAGCGAAATGATGTCAGTGAATCCAATTTCCCCGTAAGAATTAATATAAATGAAGGGGTTAGGTTCCAGGGACATTTTTTTCACCAGACAAAAGACTATATTTTCTCTCTCTCTCCCTCTATATATATGTGTATATATATATACACACACACACACACAGAGAGTATAGTTTTAAACAAACAATTTAATACTGGCACACAGTGATGACGATTATGAAGCTTGGTTCAGGTGGAGGAGTCAGCGGGTGGGATATTTCTTAAGAAATGTCTTACTGCTAAATGAACTAGCAATTGACTGAGCCCTTAAGGGTTAACTCTCACAGCACTTTACAAGGCAGCAGGAAAGCAGGGAGGGCAGACAGACATACACCGTGAGTGTGAGAAAAAATGCGCATTTCCCCTTTAAGTAGCTGACGCCAGGCTTAAGTACACTTTCTTGTTAATTAAATCAGCTTGCTGAGACCTGAGACAGCAGCTACTGCCTAGAAGCTCCCTCCCTCTGTCATGTGTCCCCCACTGTTCTATGGAAGATGGGGTAAGTGGGGTGCAGGAGCAGGGGGAGACACCCTGACATTAGCCCCCTCTTTTCCCCCCTCCCCCTGTACAGCAAGCAGGGGTCTCTGGGAGCAGCTCCAAGGCAGAGGGCAGGAGCAGCACATGGCAGTGGGGGGAGGGACAGCTGCTGCACAGGGAACTTAGGGGAGTGGAGAGCTGATTGATAGGGGGCTCCTGGTCCACCCTGGTTCCAACCACCCACCAGCTAGCTGCAACGGGCTGCTCTTCCTGCAAGCAGTGGACAAAACAGGCGGCTGCCCAAGGACGTTAGAAGGGAGCATTGCACAACTTTAAATAAGCATGTTCCCTAACTGATCGGCAACTTAACATCGAAACAACGTTAACTGGGATGACTTTAAGTGAGGGAATTCCTGTACCTACAATACCTAAGCCCCCAAACCCGTAAAGCCTTGTCTACACGCAAAAGCTGTCTGGGTTTAACTAGGCCTGTACAGTTGGTGTGGTTACATTGAATTAAAGAGATTGCTACTACTATGGCTATTCTTATAGGGAAAGAGAATGAGCTATACCAGTATCTGCATCCTGATGGGGAGGTTTGTACTGGTATAACACTACTGATAAAACAAAAAAATCGCACCTCTAACTGACAGTTACAATGGTACAGAATCTATATGCAGGCCTGGCCTATGACAGACTGTGGCCTGCAGACTACATGTGAAAGTTTTACTGGTGTAACTAGCTTGAGTAAGGGTGTGATTTTTTACCAGTAAAAGCCATAGTGTGGATGCATGGCTATACCTGTTAAAGCACCTCTATACCAGTATAACTGCATCCCTACCAGTGAGGGAGTCTATAGTGGTTAATGCTGTACAACTTTCTAGCTTAGGGTATGTCTACACTACAAAATTAGGCTGATTTTATACAGTCATAGATTTTGGGGTTGGAAAGGGACCTCAGGAGGTCATCTAGTCTAACCCCTTGCTCAAAGCAGGACCAATCCCCAAATCTGTAAATGGCCCCCTCAAAGATTGAACTTACAACCCTGAGTTTAGCAGGTCAACACTCAAACCACTGAGCTATCCCCCTGTGTGTATGTCCCCACTAAGTACATTAAGTCGGTGATGTGTGTCCTCACTACCGTGGCTAGCATCAACCTACGGAGCAGTGCACTGTGGATAGCTATCCCCCAGTTCCTGCAGTCTCTGCTGCCCACTGGAGTTCTGGGTTAAGCTCCCAATACCTGATGGGGAAAAAACATTGTTGCGGGTGGTTTGGGGTACATGTCATCAGTCACCTCTCCCTCCGTGAAAGCAATGTCAGACAATCATTTTGCGCTTTTTTTCCTGGGTTACCCGTGCAGAAGCCATAGCACGGCAAGCATGGAGCCCGTTCAGCTCATTGTCACCTCTGCTGTTGTGGGCAAGTCTGCTGTGGGAGCTGCTGTGATCCAAGTAGCCAATGCAATCATTGACATTCTGTTATCAAGGGTAGTGACTCTGGGAAACGTGCGGGTCTTTTCAGATTTTAGATGCATCATATTCCTGTCCTTTGTTGCTGGTGAAGAAGTCTTGCAGCCATACATTCCAGTCCGGTCAGCACTGTAACACCCCACAGCACTTCTGTGGTTGACACGTGTAACAGCTCCAGGACTCTTGCTCTTTTGCCTTGGCCGAGGTACCTTGCCCTACCCGGACCTCCAAGCATTCAACACAGATGCACCTGCATCAGCTGGCATTGCTACACAGCAGCAGCTCCTTCCCTTCACAGCAGACAGTGTAGTAAGACTGCTAACTGTCCTCGTCGGACATGTAACTTGGCTGGGGGTTCTGGGAACATCTTCCCTGCCTGGCTCCTAGCAAACTCCAGGGCATGGTGTATGGTTCCACTGCTTCCGCTGCAACTCTGCTCTCCTGCAACTCTGCTCTCCTGCTCCCCAGCGACGAGCTCAGGGGATCTGTTCTGGTCCTCCTGGGTGCTGCTGGCAGCAGATGGTGCAGTTGGACTGTTAACCATCCTCGTCCACTGCTTCTGCTGCAACTCTGCTCTCCTGCTCGGGGGATCCGTTCATGAAGCCTGGACAGTAGTAAGGAGCAGTTCAGCTATAGGCTGAGCAAGTGAAGAATGGTGGTAGAATGTGCCTTTGGACGTTTAAAAGCTCGCTGGTGCTGTTGGTCAGACCTCAGCACAACCAACATTCCCACTGTTATTGCTGCTTGGTATGTGCTCCATAATATCTGTGAGAGTAAGGGAGAGACGTTTATGGCGGGGTGGAAGGTTGAGGCAAATCGCCTGGTGTCAGAATATGAGCAGCCAGACTCCAGGGCGGTTAGAAGAGCACAGCTAGGCGCACTGCGCATCAGAGAGGCTTTGAAAACCAGTTTCATGACTGGCCAGGCTTCAGTGTGACTGCTGTGTGTGTTTCTCCTTGATACAAACCTGCCCTCTTTGTTGATTTTAATTCCCTCTAAGCCAGCCATCCTCCCCCCTTCAAAATAAAGTAGCTATTGTTTTAAAACCATGCATTCTTTCTTTAATAATTAAAAAAAAAATTAGATAACGGACAAGGTAGCCCGGGTGGGGTGCGGGAAGAGGGAAGGACAAGGCCACATTCTTTATTGTTGCCACACCTCAAATCAAACTGCTTGAATGACAGTCTTCTGTTGCTTGAGCCATCCTCTGGAGTGGAGTGGCTGGGTGCCTAGAGCCTCCTCCTGCGTTCTTGGGCAGCTGGGTGAGAAGCCTATGGAATATATGGGGAGGCGGGGAGGCGGTTATACAGTGGATGCAGTGGGGGTCTGCGCTCTTGGTTTTCCTGCAGCTCCAACACATGCTTCATCATGTCCGTTTGCTCCCCCATTAGCCTCAGCATCATATCCTGCCTCCGCTCTTCGCACTCACTTAATTTTTTCCTGGCCTCTGCCACTGAATGCCTCTATGCATTAAGCTATGCCCTATCAGTGCAGGAGGACTGCATGAGCTCGGAAAACATGTCATTGCAAGTGTGTTTTCTTCGCCTTCTAATCTGCGATAACCTCAGGGATGGAGATGATAGGGGAGCGTAGAAACAGTCTACACTCTACGATTCTGAGGGTACCACATGGTCACCTGTGCTGCTGAATTTGCCACGCTGACCAAACAGGAAATGAAATTCAAAAGTTCCCAGGGCTTTTCCTGTGTACCTGGCTAGTGCATCGGAATTCAAAGTGCTGTCCAGAGCGGTCACAATGGAGCACTCTGGGATAGCTCCCGGAGGCCAATACCGTTGATTTGCGTCTGCACTACCCCAAATTCGACCCAGCAAAGTCGATTTTAGCGCTACTCCCCTTGTCAGGGAGGAGTACAGAAGTTGATTTTAAGAGCCCTTTAGGTCGATGGAACGCGGTTGGTTGTGTGGACGCAGTCATTTTTAAATCAACCTAACATGGCTAAATTGACCTAACCCTGTAGTGTAGACTTATTAGGCAACTGGGACCTCACAGGAGCCTGAAGCCCAAACCAAGGCAGGTTCCACAGGCAACTTTCTGGCACTTAGCATTGCCCCTAACTCTGTTCCCACTGAAGACAGTGGTAAAACAGCCACAGACTACAATGGGAGCAGAGTTAGGCCAGCGCTTAGCACTTTTTGGAAGATCCTGTCCTAAATGCCTGAAATGGTGCAAGTACTTGTATAAAGATGGGAAAAGGTAGTTCCCTGGGCTGTCCATGGTGGCTGCTGTCTGTTTTTCAGTAGCACCTACAGTCCAACAGGCCAGAGTTTCAAAGTGTTCAGCACCTAGCAGCTCCCATTGTCCTCAGTGATAGTTTGGAGTGTGCGGCTGGATTCTCTATCCTCAGTGGAAGCTTCTGGGTGTTGAGCCCTTTGAAAAAACTTGGCCTTTGGGTTCTGGAGCAGTGGGAAACTAGCACTGCACACACTGTTACCAGGGTAGGGCCCATGGCATGTAACTCTCCCAAGGAGAATGGTGCATAAAGAAAACCAAACCTGAGCATCTGCTGCCCTAAAACCAATGTTTTCCAAATGGCCATGGGCAAGACTGGCAAAAAAGGCTTGTTACTGTGAAGCTTCTAGACACTTATGCACAGTGCAATGCCACACTATGACCAGCTTAGCTGAGAGGCTCCTGGATAGAAATGTTGCCTGGAAGCAGAAAACCACACCTCTTTGTTAATGTGTAGTTTGTGTTTTTTCAGCCTTTTTGGTGCTGAGGGAGGAGATAACAAAAGATCTGCCTCGTTAATCAGCAATGAAGCTAATGGTGTGAACAAGCTGCACCTGGCAATGTACCATACAACGTTCTACAGTTCATTTGGTAAATATTAGTCCTTTCCACGATTATTTTGTTTACAGAAAAGAGCAGCTTAATTCTTCCCTTCCTGCACACTCCTCCCATGCAGTGCTGGGGGGATAGCTCAGTGGTTTGAGCATTGGCTTGTTCAACCCAGGGTTGTGAGTTCAATCCTTGAGGGAGCCATTTATGGATCTAGGGCAAAATCAGTACTTGGTCCTGGTAGCAAAGGCAGGGGGCTGGACTCAATGACCTTTCAAGGTCCCTTCCAGTTCTAGGAGATTGTTGGTATATCTCCAATTATTATTATTAATTAAAAGTTCCTGAAAGTGCTGGTGACTAGCTTGTTCAGTTTCCTGCAAGAGGAGGTTGTCATTTCTCAGGGCCAGCTCCAGGTTTTTGTCACCCCAAGCAGCCAAAAACAAACCCAAAATGCCACAATCATGATCAGTGCCTGCTCCACCACAGCACTTTCTTCTTCAGCAGCAATTCAGCAGCAGGTCTTTCCCTCTTAGAGGGACCCGCTGCCGAATTGCCGCCCCAAGCACCGGCTTGCTGAGCTGGTGCCTGGAGCCAGCCCAACCAGACTTTAATTGGAGACACTGGAGCACACAACTAGTTGTGGAGCTTTAAAAGTCCACTGAAGATCTGTCTGACAACATACACCACAGCTGATTTCACTTACAAACAACAAGGTCTCCTATGTCACCAGGAAATGTCTGTAGTTGGCCCTATTATTTAGGTGAGTCACTATTTGAACAATTTCCCTTAAGATGTTTTAAATATACATTCTTTAAATTGATTGTAAAGGGCTATAAACCATCAGAGGTCCCACGAACCTGTGGGTTTGAGAAAACTTGAAAAGTGATGGAGTCTGCACAATGGCACTATTTTTAAATTTTAATCTGCACACACTGTTTGAAATTTAACACCAAATCAAAGTCTTCTCTCTATCCTATCACTTCCAAAGAGGCAGCAAAGTGGGAGGCACACAAGTGAATGTATGGAACCTGCCTTGCTTTGGGCTTCAGGCTTCTATGAGGCCCCAGTGCCAAATCCCAATGCAGTTTCTGGAGCTGAAGATGACTGTGCACCTTCCTTGCTACGAACTAAGAGTAAAAAACAAACCCAGGCCACCAGCGTTATCTAACCACACAGCCCAGGAGCAGCAACACCTCAAGGCTAACAAAACAAAAAGCAACAAAGAGTGTTGTGGCACCTTATAGACTAACAGACATATTGGAGCATAAGTTTTCATGGGTGAATACCCACTTCATCAGACACATGTGATGGAAATTTCCAGAGGGAGGTATAAATATGCAGGCCAGAATCAGTCTGGAGATAACAAGGTCAGTTCAATCAGGGAGGATGACACCCTCTTCTAGCAGTTGAGGTGTGAAAACCAAGGGAGGAGAAACTGCTTTTGTAGTTGGCTAGCCATTCACAGTCTTTGTTTAATCCTGAGCTGATGGAGTCAAATTTGCAGATGAACTGAAGTTCAGCAGTTTCTCTTTGGAGTCTGGTCCTAAAGTTTTTTTGCTGCAGGATGGCTACCTTTAAATCTGCTATTGTGTGGCCAGGGAGGTTAAAGTGTTCTCCTACAGGTTTTTGTATATTGCCATTCCAAGAAAAACACTGCAGGATTACTATGACTCTGACCTGGGCATACAAGGCCAGAGTTTTCAAAGCCACAGGCATGTATAAGCAGAAAACACATCATTGGGAAGCATTCTTTAGCTACTCTTAATACCAGTCTTTAATATGGCAAAGCATAATTGTGTTTCTCTTATCAGCATAAACAAAAGTGCAAAAGAAAATAAATACTGTTTTTGGGGGCAAAGGGAAGAATTAAATACATCCAGATTGGGGAGTGGAAATGGGAAATAAAGATGTTCTCTTTTTTTTTGGGATTGACCAGAGAAACTCACTGTAAACAAGTTCTTCTGCTGGTGGGTTTGCTGTAGCTTTTGTCTTGCAATTGCTGTCTAACAGTCTTAGCTATTCTTTTGAAAGTGCTGCAGTTCACAGGTGGTGCTGGATTTGGTAACACATTCAGTACTTTTCTCATCCTTGCACAAATGGGACTGCCCTTCTTTCTTGCCGCTTTAAAAGCAGTACAGAGCTTGCTGTAAATTGCCTTTCTCCAGTTCTCTCTGCTCCTCCGCCATCTCCCCCAAGAGGTGAAGAATATTGTACTATAGTAAATAGACATGGCATAATCCACACTACCCATGAAAAACAGATCCCGTGCCACTGACCTTGTTCCAAGTGAGCACTGGGGTTGGAATGCCCATGACTTCACAACTCAGGTAAATCTTTGCTCCAGTGACATTCGAGATTTCCTTAGGGGGAGTCACAATGGAAGGCCCTGAAAAGAGAGAAATCCTTTAAAACAGGTGACTCCAACTTGATGTCTGGTTCCCTGCTTCTTGTTTGTACCCAGTTACATTCAGTAGTTGTTCAGTGCCAGGATCTCTAATACTATTATAAGCAGGTTTGGTAGCTCCACCCAATTAAGGTTGCCCAACACTTCCCACTGTAAGACTGTTTTCAGTTGCTTATGACTTTGCCAAATTTGAACTGTTTGAGCTGAAATTTTCCAGACTGCGTGTCTGCCTCAGGCTGAATTAGTCTGGAAAATTTCAGCCAAAATGGTTCAGCTGCTTCTAAGAATCAAAATCGGGGAAAATGTGTTGTTTTACCCACATTAAAAAACTCAGGTGACATTTTCATTGAGAGGCTCTAACACCTCTATGCTTTGGAACAGGGGCTTTAAATTTGGCAGGGGAGTGGCCTTTGTGTCAGGTACGTGCCTTTTGCCCCATGAAAATTTGGCCAAGTTATAAGCCTTGGAAAAAATTACAATTTTCACATGCTCAGTAGAGACTTGCTAGAGTTTAACATCTAAAACCTTCTTAGATTCTGTCCACACTGAGCATACTCCAGCCTGGGGACACAGGGGTCTGAGAGGGACTTTCTCAGCAATTGCAGCTTCCAGCTGCTCTGGGCTGTGCTGAGTTCCAAGAACTGGAACTGAGAGCAGGGAACCTGACTCTCCAGTGCTTTCAGTGGCCACTCTGCTGGTGCCCAGGAAGCAAGGAGGAGGAAGCTGCCTGATCTGAATGATGAAGGGACAAGAGCTGGACTGGATGCGTGTGATCCAAACAGCCTCCAAATGCAAGAGGGTAAGGGGCTCCCTGATTGGGAGTTTCAGCTGGTCTGACCAGTTCAGTGTACCCCAACTCATTAATGACATAACCGGTGTCTAAAAGGTATCATGTAAGATACCAACAGAAATCTAATAACATGCTGATCATTAATATTATTGCAAAGTGCGGGTATTGAGGTCAAATTCAAAATTACAAACGTACTGGGAATTATGTTTTTAAAATTACCCCATCCTAGACAAAGGAATGTGGTTCAGCTATCTTGAAGGTACTTCCAAGGTATCACGGGAATCCATTTACACAAGAGGAAACAAAATCATCAAGCTAACAAGGGGAGGAGATAACCACTCAGCATCACGGCACGGGGAGGAGACTGCAGGAACAAATCAATCTGGATTTTAGCAGACACCAGGGAATCACATTTCTCACAGCTTGAAAGAACTTTACTATAGAGCAGGAGCAGGCAATCTATTGCACGTTCACCAAAGGTGGCGCATGAGCTGATTTTCAGTGGCACTCACACTGCCCAGGTCCTGGCCACTGGTCCGGGGAGCTCTGCATTTTAATTTAATTTTACATGAAGCTTCTTAAACATTTTAAAAACCTTATTTACTTTACATACAACAATAGGTTAGTTATATATTATAGACTTATAGAAAGAGACCTTCTAAAACATTTTAAGACACCTAGGGTTACAGGGCAGGTGAGGGGAGTGGGGGAAGGAGATTGTGACAGAGCCTTTGGTGGTGGAGTTGGGGCTTGAGGGGAAGGGGAGAGGAAAACTAGGCCTTGGAGTTAGTGGGCAGGGAGGGGGACTGGACTGGCTGGGGAAGGAGTCTGGGGCTGGGATCCAGTGAGAGACTGGGAGCCAGGAAGGGGGGCAGAGGGGTTCAATGGATTCAAAATGTCCTAGGTAGCTCTTCCCCCCACTCCATGCTCTTAGCAGGCTGTGCGTGTTCTCAGCTCTGCTGCACACTTCCTGTGTGACCTGAGGCAAGTCACTACCTTGCTCTGTATCTCACTTTGGACATCTCTAATATGGCAATGATATTTCCCTACATCACAGGTGTCTAGTGAGGATGCAGTCACTAACCCATGCTAGGCCATCAGGCTATTACAAGACGAGTATCTCAACCGAAGTGTAAAAAAGAAATGGTCTGGTAAATTATCCCGCCAGCAAACGTCCAGCTGCTACCTTTTCCCACAGTTCTGGCTCTTTGTTTTGGCATAAGCTAGCAAATGTGTGTGCGCACACGAGTGAGTGAGAAAGAGAAAGGTGTGGGGGGAAGGAACTCAGGCCAGTGCGTGTGAGAGCAGGGCATGGGGGGAGGACGGGGGGCTAGATTTCCAAATGAACTCAGCTCCCATGTAGGCAGTAAACAAAGTGGCCAGCCTGTTCTCAATGGGAGCTGCTGGGTGCCTGGGCCCTTTTGAAGATCTGGTCATTTACGTGCCTAGATGGGAGCCGTTAAGTACTGAGTTGTTTAGAAAATCTGGCCCTAAATGCTGACCCTCAGGCTTGGCAGTGTATTAGACACAAGCAGTATTCCAGGAAGGGGAAGAATGGGCTTTGTTTAATCTCTTTTTTTGTAGGACTGCACTGCAAACATGCTATTAATTTCTTGAACTAGAAAGCGAAAGCCAAATGAACGTGTCATGTTTATTTCCACCCAATTAAAGCTTTAAAGGCTGCATCTCAGAAGGTTATTTGTATCTCTTCCTCAGAAGACAGAGGCACAGTAACTGTAATCTACACAAATCAACTCAAGTTGTTTTTTGTAGGGACATTGGTATTGCCAGGCCCAGATCCATCTAGTCTCATATTCTATCTCTGATAGTGACCAGAGGCTTCTGTGGAAGAAGTCCTAGTGGACAGATATGGGCTAGCCTCTTTCCAGGGGACATTTCCTCCTGGGCTTCATTAGCTGAAGGCTGCTTGATGTCCTGAAACAGGAGGGTTTATAGCTTTTGTTTGTGTTTTTAATATATACTATTCTAACCCTGGATTTCCTTTGTGATAGACCCAGGTCAGTTGGGTACAGCAGAGTAGTTTTATTGGCAGCCAGGAAGAGTAGTAGAAGGCAGATATCCTGATCACTGGATAAGCAGTTTTCTGTTTCCTGACTGACCAGAGCAGAAGCTACTCCAGGCTAGGGTGGACACCTGACTCCAATTAGGCTGCAAAGAGTCAAGTGAGGCTGTTAAGCTAATGTGAACACCTGACTCTAATTAAGGCCCCTCTGATACTATAAAAGGGCTCGCTCCAGTTAGTCCAAAGACAGCCAGGGAGCCAGAGGAGAGGAAGTGCGGCGGAAGGGCTGGGTAACGAAGACACCCTCAGACCACAGGAAAGGGAGCCCTAAGGTAAATGTGCAGAAGGTATTAAGAGAGAGAAGCAGGGGAGCTGTGAGGAAGTGGCTGTGACAGTGAAAGGTCGGCTGCCGACAACTGCTGCCATTAGGGTCCCTGGGCCAGAACCTGGAGTAGAGGGCGGGTTCCCACTGACCCGTCACTACAGAAACACCTCCTAGGAGGGGAAGACAGGTCCCTGTCAGGACAGGAGGCTCAACTGTTCTTGAATAAGCCACAGGGACAACAGAGACTGTGGGAGTTCTCTCACCAACTTCCTTGCTGGCCTGTGATGAAAGGGCTCAGTAGACTGTATCCTGGCCCTAGAGAGAGAAGGGCTACATGGAGGGTCGCAGTGAGCCTTTGTGGCTAGCATAAACCACCTGGAAGCGCAGGACCCACGGGGACAAGGTCGGAGCTCTGCCACACCCTCTACATCTTAGCTTCTCTGGCATTCTGCTATTCTCCTGTCACGATGAATGTGGAGAAGATTTTTGGATGTGTTCTTACCAAGTGCATTGTCATTTTCTTCCAACAAAGTATTTTGCTACAGCCCAGTGTCTCCCACCATTCTGCTATTGGCTGCTCTCCCTCTCTGCAGCTTTTGGAGGTGGTTCAAAGCCGTAGCATGGATCCTGCTAGCAGCAATATTTTTTTCTCACCTGGGAAGTTTGAGACCATGTGCAAAATGGTTATGCTCACAATACAGATCCAACCTGAGCAGGCTCCTGAAGACAAGCTCCTCCTCTCCTGAGCCTATGATTCTCCAGTACTCCTCCTTTGAGGATGTGATTAGACAGGAGCAGAATAAACTTGATGCGTAAGCACTTTAACAGCCATGACCTTAAATTTTACAAGCTTCAAAGAGCCAAAAAAATCTGTCATAGTAGCATCTTTAGCAAGAGATGTGGTTATTACAGCTGAAAAAGAATTCTTTCCTGAGGACCACACAGATAGGAAAGTGCAGACCACCCTTGGAGGAGTCTTCAAGGCACTCATGGCTACTCTCAGAGCATTTCTCACAGCTACATGTTTTGTGAGGGCTTCACTGTCTTGATTAGAAGACCTCAGGCCCTGAAGGACAGTGATTACCCTGACTTCTGCTCTAGTCTCAAGAAATTTCCCTGGCAACAGCATTTCTGATTAATGCTTCAATGGACACTATGATGTTTTCAGTCAGGGCCATGACATCCAGCTCAGTGGCCAGTTGTCATGTATGGTTTCCGTCCCTGGAAGGTAGACACTCCAAGCAAGTCGTGTGTGTGACACTGCACCCCTTCTTCGCAATGATACAGGAACTCTTCACTTAACATTGTCGTTATGTTCCTGAAAAATGTGAATTTAAGTGAAACAATGTTAAGTGAATCCAATTTCCCCATAAGAATTAATGTAAATGAGGGGGTTAGGTTCCAGGGACACTTTTTTCACCAGACAAAAGACCACACACACAGTATAAGTTTTAAACAAACAATTTAATACTGTACATAGAGATGATGATTGTGAAGCTTGGTTCAGGTGGAGGAGTCAGCGGGTGGGATATTTCCCAGGACATGCCTCACTGCTAAATGAACTAGCAATTGACTGAGCCCTGAAGGGTTAACTCTCACAACACTCTACAAGGCAGCAGGAAAGGAGGGAGGGCAGACAGAGACATACACCGTGTGTGTGAGAGAAAAAATGTGCATTTCCCCTTTAAGTAGCTGACCTCGGGCTTAAGTACTCTGCCTTGTTAATTAATCAGCTTGCTGAGACCTGAAACAGCAGCTACTGCCTAGAAGTTCCCTCCCTCTGTCATGTGTCCCCCCTGTTCTATGGAAGATGGGGTAAGCGGGGTGCAGGAGCAGGGGGAAACACTTTTCCCCCTCCCCCCAAACAGCAAGCAGGAGTCTCTGGGAGCAGCTCCAAGGCAGGAGCAGCACATGGCAGTAGGGGGAGGGACAGCTACTGCACAGGGAATTTAGAGGAGTGGGGAGCTGATAGAGGGAGCTGATAGGGGGCTCCTGGTCCACCCTGGTTCCAACCACCCACCAGCTAGCTGCAATGGGCTGCTCTTCCTGCAAGCAGTGGACAAAAGAGGCGGCTTCCCAAGGACGTTAGAAGGGAGCATTGCACAACTTTAAACAAGCATGTTCCCTAACTGATCAGCAACTTAACATCGAAACAACGTTAATCGAGACGACTTTAAGTGAGGAATTCTTGTATTATGCTATGATTATGGCATAATTATGATGTATTTTATGAAAGATAAGTCATAAGATATCATTGGAAAAATTATGATTTGCTGAATATGATTATCCTATTTGTATGCATGTATCATTTTTGTATCTGAAGTTATAAATATTGACTATGTATCTGTATTTCAATGTAGTTACACCTAGGTAACACCACTAGACAAGATGTTTTCAGTCTAGATGGTTGAGAAGGGCCTGTTCAGGGCAATGAGCCATTAGAAAGAACAATATGCCTTGGGAGAAGCTTATCTTCCACCTGGCAGCCTTCCTGTGAATGCTCCAAACAACCTGTGAGTGATGGCTGCTATGACTCTACAAGGACATGTGATGAGACCATGTCTCTAGACTCCATCTTGGGATGTCAGTGTTCTTCCACAGACTGGTCTTGGAACCAAGCTTTGAAACAAAGGGTTCCTGCCACATGCAAAAGCTATATAAGGCAGGGGAGTGACATCATCTGGGGTTCTTCCCTCCCCACACGACTCCTGGAAACACCTGAGGAACAAAGACTAAACTGGGGGGAGTGCTGGACCCAGGCTAAAGGGATTTTTAGCCTGTAAATGGAACACCCGGGGATTCCAAGCTGTAAGCAAGTGTAGCTTGCCCCTTCAGAATCTGCAGCCTGCTTGTATCATCTCTTAGAGTGAGAATCTGCTATTCATATCCAATCTATATAGTATATTAAGCTTAGTTTGCATTTTTTGTTTATTTGCTAGGTTATCTGCTTTGATCTGTTTACTATCACTTCTCACTTAAAATCTATCTTTTGTAGTTATAAACTTGTTTTTGCTTTTTCTAAACCAGTGTTTGGGAATCATAACTCAGGGGCAAAACGCTGTTGCATATTCCTTTCCACATTGAGAGAGGGGGGTGAATTTTATTGGCTTATGCTGTACAGTTCCCTGTGCAGTGCAAGATGGTATAATTTTGGGTTTATACTCCAGAGGGTGTGTGTGCTTGAGGAGCTGGTAGTTGCCCTAGCTGTAGCCTTCCCATGCAGGGGCTGGTTAGAAAGCCTGCATGGAACTGCAGCTGGATGTGTCCCTATCTGTATATATGCTGGTGAAAGTGCAGGTTGGAGAGGGCTTTGCAGCTTGTCAAAGTAGTAAAGTGTAAGAGGGAGCCCAGGCGGTGGGCTGGGGGGCTCAGTGGTACCCCAGTTCCAGATGGCACCCTGGGAGAAACCTGTTACAGTGTATTCCTCCAAGTTCACAGGATCTCTCCTCTTTGAAAAAAAATTTAGATAAGATTGTGGCAGAAAATGCTGTTAAATCTAAGCAGTCCCTCCCTTCTCTACTGAGTGCTTTCAAGAGCAAGTGCAAAATCTGCCTTCAGGCAGAGATGCTCCTTCCATCCCTCTTCCTCACAGATGTACCAGAGGAATGATAGCAGATATGCCAAAGGAAAGTCTGGAGCTAGACCTCAAGTGAAAAGCCCAGAGGGGTCCCACAACCCATCCTGACAACGAGTGGATACACCTCTGCCCAGAACTAAATCTAGGATACAGTATTTCCTGTTTCTCAGAAGAATGGTTCATATCAACCACCGACAAATGGGTAAGAGATAGTAAGGCAGGGATATTCTCTTGAGCTCCAGGCTCCAGCCCACCCCTTCTTCATCTATTTCCCCTACTGTACCAATACCACCAACTGTGAACTTCTCTGGAATGAAATCTATCTCCTGGACGTAGGAGTGACAGAAGGAGTTTGCTCAGAAGAAAAGTTCTCAGGGCTCTGCTCTACCCTCTTCATCGTTTGGAAGCACACAGGAGGAGTCAGAGCCATGCGACATCTCAGAAGGCTCAGCAGCTGGATGAAGAAAACAAAATTTCCAGATGAAGACCCTTCGGCAGTGTCATCTCTGCATCAGGGGGATCTCCTAAACTCAGTGGACCTGTGGGATGCATATCTCCACAACCCCATTCACAGGCTTCTGAGATTTGTTTATGGCACAGAGCACTACTGGTACCAAATCTCCTATTTGGTATCTCATCAGCCCCAAGGGTCTTTACAAAGATGCCAGTGCTGGTCATGGTCAGGGTTAGGGTCACAGGGGACTCGCATATACCTCTTTCTGGATGACATTCTAATCACAGCTTCGATCCAGCCTGCGGTGCACTATGCCACATTGCAAATTCTGGACCTCCTGCAAGCCCACAGCTTTGTGATAAACATCAAAAGTTCCTTGATCCCATTGATAACACACTTGGAAGTGGACATAGGCACTTCACTGGTGAAGACCTACCTCTCACTCAACAGGTTCTGGAGGATCCAGTATCTCATCTTCATCCTGCATACATGGACCAAGCCAGCATAGCTCACTGCCTTCAGCTATTGGGCCTTCTGGTGTCATGCACAGGGATCACCCCATGGGCAAGATCCCACATCAGATGTCTTCAAGTCTCCTTCTGAAAGGATGTACCACTCCCCAGATCAGGTGATGATCCTGATTCAACATTACATCTCCATCAAAACCTGTTTTTTGGTCAGCATCATGCCTGCTAGGTGAATTCCAGAGTTGGCAGTCCTATCTATGCAGGAACCCTATTGCATGTTCCATGATAACAAGGTAGCACTGAGAACTCTGCAGTCATTTCTCCCCAAGGTGAACTCTCTTTTCCACACCTCATAGGAAAATGTCCTTCTTTCTTTCTGCCCAAAGCTATCCCAGAAGTGTGGCACACTTTAGATGTTAGAGCACTAAAACTCTACCTCAAGTGCACAGAATCCACACAGTCATGTACCCTGTTTGTCTCCTTTAATCCAAAATGCCAAGGGCTCAGAGTCTCAAGGCCATCTGTCGCTAGGTGGGTCAGATTATGCATTGTTGAGGTTTACAAAGTGCCAGGAGCTGCTGTTCTAGAAGGAATCTGTGAGATCTAGGGCCACCTCATGGGCCGAGCGAGCATGGGCCTTCATCACAGAGAAATGCAGAGCAGTCACATGGTGGTTGGTTATCACCTTTATCAAACATTACAAAGACGACTTTCTGTCCTCCACAGACACCTCTTTATTCAAGAAAGTGCTCCAGTAACGGCCTTGCCTTTTGGACAATCCTTAAGGAGTGGGTCTACTTAACTATCTCTTCTTTTGTTTACCTTTCCTTGTCCCTCACTACTCTTGATCACTGCTCTCTACTTCCCAGGTGTAGCAGAATTGTGGGAGACACTGGGACACAGAATGGAAAATTTCTTAGCTGATGTTTTCCTTTCTGCTAGCAGCGTCTCTCACAATTCTACCCATCCTTGATGGTTTTCTGTCAAGGGTCAGCATTTTATTTGGCCTATGTATCTATGTACACCAGGCCAATGCTCAACATGGTAATGAGTTTGATAATAGATGTTATGATTATAAATAAATTTCTCAACTAGTGTTTCACACAGCTTTGGAATAACTCATCTGGCAGCAAGCAGGAGAAGAGGGCGTGGCCAGCACAAGCTGCATTACAGTTTTAAACTGCCTCCAGAAGCTGCAGAGAGCATGCATAGCAAAACTGTGGGAGATGCTTCTAGCAGAAAGAAAATTATTGGGCGTGAAATTTTCTGTTTTTAAACATAAAGAGGAAGATCCTCAATTGGCAAAGCCCCCCTAAAACAACAAGGAGTCTGGTGGCACCTTAAAGACTAACAGATTTATTTGGGCATAAGCTTTCGTGGGTAAAAATCCTCACTTCAGATGCACTTCTTCAAAGCCTCAATGAGATCAATGGAGTGGTGACCATTTACAACAGCTAAGGAAGTGGCCCCTTGTCTCAGAAGCAAGAGATGGCAAAGCCATGTTAGTTCACTAGTTTGTCCCATCCATCCTGGTGCAGGGCCACTCCCTACTATAATGTGTTCCTAGTGCTCTGTCCAGGTTAGTACTGAATGACTCCAGGGATGAGGCTTCATCATCTCCCATACGAGACTGTTTCTCCAACCAATAGAGCTCACTGGTATTCAACCTATTCCTTTTTTTAGTTTTACCCCATGTTGCTTGTAACTACCGCTGTGGTGCTCTGCTCTTGTTCGATGATGATAACAACAGTCAGCTGCATGCACGTTCCCTCTATGTGCTGCCCCGGCTCTGCACAGATAGCTGACCCAGCAAACCTCGAGAGAACCCCCAAAGACCACAGATTCTAATAAGGTACGAAGGAACCCGAGCCAAGTTTACTGTCAAACAAAGCACAGTAATAGTTTCCTATAGGCTCTACAGGACATACGAATATGTGTCCCCTGGCAATGGACACAGCTCAGTTAGTGGCTGGACTTTCCACTGCCCCCTAGGCTGGCCAAAGATACGCACTCCGGGACCTACTTTTATACCGTTACAGGACAAATTACTCATTCCTCCTGACGTATTGGCTCATTAGGGTGCTGTCTCCCCTTTGATTGTTGTTCCAGACATACAGATCTGTCCTATCTTTAAGATGCACCTGCCTGTTCCTTGTTATGTCTGTGGAGTGGCTTTGTATCAGGCTGTCCAGGTGCCATCGTGGCACAAGTTCCTCTTATTAGTCCTTATGTGTGAACGCACTTGCTTCTAACAGCCCTCTTCTTGCCAGTTTCTGTGAGTGAGGTCTGCCTCTGGCTTACAGCCCAGCTTTTGCTTAGCAGTGCCTGGAAGTACTTTGGTTCAGACTTCAGGCCTCAGACTAGGCCTCTGACACAAGAGTTTATATTTCATCTTACTACGCCCCACTGCTGCTGATTAGGTTTTCATTCACCTTCTTGCATGGTTCTCACAGGTCATCTTACAGGGACTGCAGCACCACTGATGGGCAGAAACATGAATTGCAGGATGTCACTACATGACTGTGACAAGGGATGGTCATGATTCATATATTCTAAGGCCAGAAAGGACTACTGTGATCATTTAGTCTGACCTCCTGCATCACACAGGCTATGGGCCTTCCCTGAATTAATTCCTGTTTGAACTGCTTCAGCACTGAATAGTCTGTATCCTGGTAGTGTCCCTTTTTATCTTCTCTCCTCCAGTGTGTGTCGCTCTCTCTATCCCTCCTTTCCCCCATTCATATGCTGTCCTCTCACCTCCTTAAAATGGGCCTTGACAAATATGTCCTTCAGCAACAGGGGAAATTAATTGCTAAAACAGTGCATAGTCAGGGCTGGGTACTCTGTTCTCTTGCAGATATTAAACTCACTGTCAAACCCAGCCCTCATTTTTATCACCAGAATATAACATTCTATTAACTAACTGATAATTGAGTGTTTAATTAGGGTTCCTCTACACTTTAAATCTTTCTTCCTCTTGACAATTTAATTTTGCAAGTCAGTTAGTGGCTTTAGTTTCCTTGAGACACCATAGTTCTCTTCAGGGCCATGCAGTACAATATCAGACATCCCAGATGCATACTATGTAGGATGACCAGACAGCAAATGTGAAAAATCGGGACAGAGGGTGGGGGGTGATAGGAGCCTATATAAGAAAAAGACCCAAAAATTGGGACTGTCCCTATAAAATCAGGACATCTGGTCACTCTAATACTGTGAGATCACAAAATATACCTGAACAAGGGCCTGGTATGTAGAAAAAGATCAAACCTGGATTATAGATCTTGGAACAAGGTATTTGATCATCCCCTGCCTGCACCATTTGGAGCCACTTATACAAGTGCAGAGACACCCCAATTTGGCAAAGCACTTAATCACGTGCTTAAACCTCATTACTTAAAAGTAAAGCACATGCTTAAATGCTAGGTTGAATCAGAGCCAGAGAGCGCATAATTTACTAGTGAGTGTGGGTTACAGGTCCCTGTCTGTGCCAATCCAGAGAGAATATGCCTCTGTTATACCCCCAGCTAAAGAGCATTGGCTCCTTAGCTCAAACTGTGCTAGCTCCTGCTTTTAGCTCTAGAGGTTCCTGGTGTGTCAGTTAAGATGGCGGCTGTCACAAGTGCAAAGTGGGTGTGAAATGCCACCCATCTGAGTTTGGAGTATTTGGCACAGGGATAGTTGCTGATACAAGGTATAGATTAGGTAGGATTGACAAGAGAAATTACAGCAAGGGTGTGTGAAGGAATTTACACTGTTGGTGCCTGCTCCATATGTGAACTAAGTATGTAACAAGCCACTGGGCTGCACCATTGGAACTACTGAATGTAAAACATCAAGGCCATGTTTCTGCTTCCAGTAGAACTGGTATAAATCTGAAGTAGCTCCAGTGGCTTCTGGGATGTTGCTTTGGATTTATACATTGTAACTGACAACAGAATTTGGCAGAGAGAGAGAGAGAAAAGCTTCCTTAGATGTTTCTGGGGCAAACTCAGTGGGGTTGTAAGGGTGGGGAGGAGTCACACAGCACATGTCAACTGGTCATTTAGTGGGTGTGTGAAATGAGGGTAATATCATCAGTTTGGCATTGTGTTAGGACCAAATTCAGACCTCCCATAGGGGCTGCACCTCTGGTTGACCTCAACAGTAGCTGTACCTGTTTATACCAGAAGCTGAATTTGGTCCACGCAGAATGCCAAGTCTGAATGTGACCACATATATCATAGTGCACCCACGCAGGGGGCTGAGTTAAGGCTGCATAAATGCTTGACTTTGCAATCTAAATTGTTTTTTTAAGGGAGGGCTTTGTTTTATTAATACAATACATAGCTCCCCCAGCACAGTAGTTCTGGAACATTTCATAGGTGCAATCCTCTTCTGGGGGAACCTTACTCCCCCAGCACACCATCAGCTGCATGTCTGCAGAGCACAGCCCAAGCACTGACCAGAACATATTTGAGCCCTATGCAATACTGACTCCACTGAAAGTTGCAAAGGAAAAAGCCATTTTAGACCCATAGAAGTTAAAGATGGAACAGGTCTTTTCAAATCATCTGCTGCTTGCCAGCGTATGGCCACTTCCTGCAGCCTGTTTCTATTGTTATATGTGTCTTTCAAACAATGGGGCGCCCAGAACACCCCTGGACAGAATATCCCACAGCCTAACGGATCTCACTGGGACAGGAAACTTACTCCTGTGCAGTCTGTTAGCTTTCCCAGACTCCAGCCCTGTGTGCTAGTCATACCCCTTTGTGTCTCAATTCTGCACCCTTCTCGGCATTTACTGTCATTACCCTTCAAATAGAGAAGTGGTTCTTAGAGTGAAGCCTGGGGGATTTTCAGTAAAGGCTTCACTATAACTAGAGCCAGCCTGGCTAGCAAACCTCTTCTCATCTGACCCAGGAGAGGTGGCTGGGCATCTCCCACCCCAGGCAATGAGGGATGACCATAAATTACATAATACTTTTTTTTGGTGATTTTCAAAACCCACTCGCCCCCTCGTAAAGCTTTGTAACACTGAAACAAAGACTGTCATGCAAAATTAAGGATCTTTCTACCACGTTAGGTAATTTATGGACAGCCCCCTGTGCAGTCATAGGGAGAGGGTCCACGCAGGAGACATAATTCTTCACTCTTAATGCGCGCGCTGGGTAATTCTTCTGACACCTTCCTCAGCAGAGCAGAGGCCGTTTCTCCTTGGCTATAGGGTGGGTTGGGGGTTCAGATCTTTGGGTCTGAGCAGGGATGGGTCCACTGGCAGCTCTCCTGCATTGCCAAGCCACCAAATGCCACTGTGTGTCCTACTTTCCACACCCTCATCACACAGAACCACAGCATTTCTGCTCAGTGGGAGTGTTTTGTGACTATAGTGTGTGTGTGTGGGGGGAGCAGAATGTTGATATTTGACCTTTAGAGGACCCGATTCATCACTGTTACTCCAGCTTTCACTAGGGCAGTCAACGGAGTACACCAGTATAAAGTGGGAGTATTGCCATGAGGATCAAGGTTCAGTGTCTCCAGCCTGTCTGCAGACTCAGCATTGCAGTGGTTCCCTTTCAGAATGGGCCTGGGTCTCATTGTCTTTGCACTCTTTCTAAATGCTACTAACATTCATGATTTTATCACAAGACTTGCAATACTTCCTTAGAGCTCCAACACCTGGAGTCTTGTGAATACATGAAAGTTGCAGTTCCCATTTAAAATAAATTTAAAAAAGTAGATAGTTTCTAGTCTTCATGTTAATGGAGAAAAGCTTGAAAATGTGACCCCTAAGGACTCAAAAACTGGAAGGCAAAATCAGCGAAAGTTTTGTTATCTGGCATGTTGCGGGAAGAGGGAATGCTAGTAAGTCAAAATTTCAGTTAACTAAGTGGGGAGGGAGTTTGGGTTTGGGAGGAGCAGCAGGGACATGTCGCCATTTTTGGGTAGCCACATGGAGCCAGGTAGGAAGACTGCCAGCCCCATGCCAACCACACTTTTAATGAAGAGTAGAAATGCTGGTTTCTAGAGCTTTCCGGTTGGTAAAGTGCCGAATAACACAGCTTTTACTGAAATAAGGACCTGACATTTGTTATTTTAAAAACTTCTTGATTTTTAAGCCAATCTCCTTATTTTCCAGAGCTCTGACTCATGATTTGAGAGTGCCTGGGACTGGTCATACTGGTTGTTACATCAGTGTAATTCCACTGCAGTCAAGGGAACGGATCCTCACATACACAGATGTCAGCGACTGGAGAATCAGGCCCAATATCTCTCCAACCAGAAGGACAGGGGCTCCTGTCCCTTCCCAAGGGAGAGCAGAAAGCCATGGGGCCAGCAGAGAAGAGCCGGCCCAGCCTATAACAGAGCATCAGCTTCTTCTTAGGCTTGGATCTGGAGAGAGCAAAGGGGAATACCTGCTTCCTGGCTTGCAATAGCTGCTGGTAGTCTGAGTTACCATCTTCCTTCCTGCACTCACTGCCTGGAGAGGGCCAGAACAGGCTTTCAAAAGAATCAGCTGACAGAAGGAGGGAGATCTCCCCACTCTCACTTAAACCTCTGCGATGAAAACCCTGATAACAACACCTGGGCTGTGCTCAATTGCACTGGGAACGCGGGAGGAAAGACTCACATACTGCAATGCAGCTCCTGGCCAGCATTTCATCTACTTATTTTGTTTTACAAAACAGTGCTGTGATTGCAGTTCAGAGTTTAAACATCTAATGCAGGAATGTGCTCAGGAATCCACTGCCTTTTGCTGGAAAGCCTAGTTTTGAAATTGAATTTGGAGAGGTTATGACCTTTTGTCCTGATTTACTTGGTCTGGGCCCGAAGCTGGGAAGGGAGTGAGTGTCCCCAAGAGACGCACAAATGTCATGAGAAGAAGCAGCTCTTCAAAACAAAAGGAATTGATGTCTCTTGGGACTTCTGCTTGTCAGACCCTAGCATCCAAGACTCAGTCAGATGCCCCAAAATCATGACTGGCTTAAAAATCATCAGATTTAAAATAATAATAATAATGAACAAAAAGAAGTCAGGATGCTCTCTGATTTTTTTATCCATTAGGGAAAGCTGCTTGGCCCCAAAATCTGTGAGATCATCACAATTCAGCTTTAAACATGCCCTGAAACGCAGAAGGCCCTCTTGTCCATCGATCGGAGGGGTCTCAGCTTATCCTCTCCAATCCCCTGGCTTAGCAGCTGCCTCACTCACATTCCCTCTCCATGCTCCCCTACAGTCTGCTCTCCCTGCCTGGATCCACTTGCCCCACATCTTCCCCCCCACAACATCCTACTCTTCATCATTTTCCCTCTCTGACCCCCTCTATCCCCTCACACTGCCCCCTCCAACTCCTAATGCCCTCCCCTGCTACTCTGTATCCCATTTATTTCCTCCTGCTCCCCACAGTCACACCTGCACCCCCTCCATTCCTCATGCAGCTCCACTCCCCTGAACTCCCTCTGTCTCCTCATGTCCTCCGCAATCACCCCCTCCCTCTGCTCCAGGGAGGGTGGGGTTGGGGAATGCAGCACAGACTATGCTTAGGGTCCTACCAAATTCACAGTCCATTTTGGCCAATTTGACAGTAATAGGGTTTAAAAAAAAATAAATGTCATTATTTCAGCTATTTAAACCTGAAATGTCACAGTGTTGTAACTGTAGGGAGGCTGACCCAAAAATGAGTTGTGTGCGGGGGTCATAAGGTTATGAGGGGGTTTCAGTACTGCTACCCTTACTTCTGCACTGCTGCTGGCAGCGGTGCTGCCTTTGGAGCTGGGCAGCTGGAGAGCGGTGGCTGTTGGTCAGGAGCCCAGCTCTGAAGGCAGAGCCGCTGTCAGCAGCAGCAGCAGCAGCAGAGAAGTAAGAATGGCATGTTATGGGTATGGGTATGGTATTGCCACCCTTACTTCTGCGCTGCTGCCCACAGAGCTGGGCTCTCAGATAGCAGCCACCATGGTCTGGCTGCCCAGCTCTGAAGGGAGTAGTGCACAAGTAAGGGTGGCATGATATGGTGTTGCTACCCTTACTTCTGCACTGCTGCTGCCAGGGCACTGCCTTCAGAGCTGAGCGCCCAGCCAACAGCCACTGCTCTCTGGCCACCCAACTTTGAAGGCAGCACAGAAGTAAGGGTGGCAATACCGTAACCCCCTAAAATAACCTTGCAACCCCCCTCCAACTCCCTTTTGGGTCAGGGCCCCCAATTTGAGAAACGCTGGTCTCCTCTGTGAAATCTGTATAGTATAGGGCAGGCCTGCACAACTCGTAAAGCGGCGAGGGCCACTTTACTCCAAAGAAAACAGTTGAGGCCTGAAACCTCCCGGCCCCCAGAAACACCCCGCCCCAGGGCCGCCTAGCCCTGCGAAAACAAACCCTCCTTCCCCAGCGCTGCCCCACCAAAACAGCTGTGGGCCAAAAAGGAAGGTTGGGGGTGAGAAGGTGATAATTTATGTTAAATCAACCAGGGGCTCCAAGCTGAAGAGGTGGCTGGGAGCCCTCAGGGTCAAATTAAAGGGCCTGGGGCTCCGGTGGCTGGGGGAACCCGGCAGGGCCGGCTCTAGGTTTTTTGGTGCCCCAAGCAAAAAAAAATTTGGCTGCCCCCCGTCCCAGCCCTGGGCTCTCCCCTTTACTCCCTGCGGCCCCAGTCCTGGGCTCTCCCCCCCCCTCCCACCTGGGCTTGCCCCCTTGTCCTCCCCACCAGTTGCCTTCCCCACTCCGCTGCTGCCCCCAGCCCTGGGTTTCCCTCCCAACCAAATTGCCGTGCCCCCCCACCTCATGCCACCCAGAGCGCCCAGCCCTGTACTGTAAAACTCGCTCCCAGGGCGGGTCATTCAGCAGGATTTTGGAAGTGTGCAACAGAAACAGACAGGAGGTTCCCATATGGTTACAGAGCTGCATGTAAAGTGGAACAATTTTCAGTTGTGTATTGGAGATATCGGATCATATTATAAGACCGTCCTAATATAAATGAAGGAAATGTTTGAGGTGCCTTTATTATTCCTTTGGTTCCTTCTTTCTAATGGGGATTTGGCAGTGCAGTATCACTGTCTTCCTTTTAAATAAACAAAAAAGCAATGGCTGTTGAAAATAGCAATTCCAGTCCTAAAACCACTGGGAAGCATTTTTTGCTCAAATTTGTCCTACTTTTGCTACAGCAAGTTACAGTGGATTCAGTATATTTGATTTGGGAGAAAGAAGTAACAGCTGGCCCAAACCGAGCTTGAGCACTCCTGAATTTGAGGTGTTCAAAATCTGGAAGGCAAGGGCTAGGAGGGGGGGGGGGCGAGGGGCTTTGTGGGCTCTGCGTGGGAGCAGAACGGCAGCACATGTCTGAGCTGCACGGAGCCAACACACTGGTATGGTGGCAGTAAGGGGCTGGGGGTTGGAGAAGGTTAAGGGGTTCCAGGGGGCAGTCAAGGACAGGGAGAAAGGGGGTTAGGGATGGGTCAGAGCTTCGGTGGGGCAGTCAGGGGGACAGGCAGCAGTTGGATAGGCATGGGAGTCCCAGGGGTTTATCAGGGGACAGGTAGGGGTTGGGGTCCTGGGGGGAAGTTGAGGGGATCTCGGGGGGGGGCAGTTGGGGACACGGAGAAGGGAGGCTTAGATAGGGGCTGGAGTCCCAAGGGGCAGTTAGGGGCAGGGGTCTCAAGAGGCGGCAATCGGGGGACAAGGAGCAGCGGCATTTAGATAGGGGGCGCGGTCCTGGGGGGCAGTTAGGGGCAGGGGTCCCGGGAGAGGGGTATCAGGGGACAAGGACCAGTGGTGCTTAGATAGGGAGTGGGGGTCCTTGGGGGCAGTTGGGCAGGGGTCCAGGGGAGGGGGCAATCAGCAGCCGTGGGTCGGGATTCAAAGGGCTCTGGGCTGCTGGCAGCTGCGGGGAGCCCTGAACCCTTTAAATCCCAGCCGGCCCCGCTGCCGGAGCCGCAGTCGGGAATCAAAGGGCTCTGGGGTGCCCGCAGCGTGGGGAGCCCTGAGCCTGGGCTGGGAATCTCTGCTGGCAGCCCAGAGCCCTTTGATTCCCGGCCGCGGCTGAGATTTAAAGGGCTCAGGGCTCCCCATGGCTGCTGGCAGCCCAGAGCTCTCTGACTCCCCGCCACGGCTGGGATTTAAAGGGCTCCAGGTTCCCCACCGCTGCAGGCAGCCCAGAGCCCTCTGACTCCCGGCCGTGGCTGAGATTTAAAGGGCTCTGGGTTCCCCGCTGCTGCGGGCAGCCCAGAGCCCTTTGATTCCCTTCTGCGGCCGGGATTCAAAGGGCTCTGGGCTGCCCACAGAGCACCGCATGCGAGGCATTTAGAATCCCCCTGCGGGCTGCACAGTGAGGCTCCGCGGGCCGCACGTTGTGCAGGCCTGGTATAGGGTAAAAGTACACAAAAGACCAGATTTCGCAGTCCATGATGCGTTTTTCATAGCTGTGAATTTGGTAGATCCCTAACTATGCTTCTTCCCTCACCCCTTCCATCTGATTTCCACTTGCATTTGCCCCCCCGAGAAAGTGCAATAGTAAGTTAGGCTCTGATCCTACAAAGGCTTAAGTATATCTTTACTCTTGTGAGTAGCCCCACTGACTTCAACATGACTACTCGTGAGTAAAGTAACTTGCCTTCTTAAGTCTTTGCAGGGCTGGAATCTTGGCTGGGGTCAAGAGCAATCCTACCCTAGTATAGGGTGAATGTACTGACCAGGGCCCCTTTGCAGCACAGCCATCTAGGATCTTGCAGTAGTATCTGAATTCTCTCCCACAAGCTACACAGCAACATTTCAGAGACCGGGCAAAGAACCAGGGCCCAATAATTCTGACCTAGCCAATAGAATCCAGAAATCTGCCTTGAATGCCTATAAAAAAGTGAAGTGTGTCATAGCCAGGGGTGAAAGTAAGCTGGTATGGGCCGGTACAGCATACCAGTAAAAAAAAATGGAGCAGTATAATGGCAAGAAAGTGGAGCATTCAGCACCAGCTTACTTAATCTCTTTTGGCTGCATAACAAACAGCTTAAACTCAGAGCTAATAAAAGAATGGAAAGAGAAAACTCACTGTCACATTTGTTTGTTGTTTCTCTCCCTCTCCTCCTCCAGCCAGACTGCGGACATAGCTAGGCTCCACGCTTTCCCCCGGCCTGGCACTCAGCAGCAGGGCCGGCTCTAGCAAGTGCGGGGCTCAATTCGAACAGTTTCAACAGGGTCCCAGCAGGGATGACTGAAAAAACCCCCCCACACATAAAAAAACATGGGGGGCTTGTATTCACCGGGTGGAGCTCCTAGACTTTGGAGGCGGGTCCTTCACTCACTCCGGGTCCTCGACGGAACTGAAGGACCTGCCGCCGAAGTACTGCTGAAGACCTGGAGCGTTGCTGGGTGAGTAAAAACTTAAAAGGAGCATCTAGCCAGGAATAGGATTCTCGGCCACTTGCACCCCCGGCGGCCCTGCTACTGGGCGTGGGGCCCTCTTAGGCGCGGGGCCCGATTCGGGGGAATTGGTGGAATTGGACTAAAGCCAGCCCTCCTCAGCAACAGCTGCAGTGGCTCCCCTCTAGCATGCAGGGGGACTGGCTGAGGGAGAAGCCTGCCCAGGATGCCTGCATAAGAACAGTTTAAACTCAGCTGTTCCCTCATGGTTCAGCATGCGGGAATAGGAGCAGTTTCTGGCATCCTTGTTAATTTCACTCACAGTTGTTGGGGGTGGGGTGTGACCAAGAGAGAGGCAGTTCTTTTCTGCCCCCTGGATGAGGGGATCTCCAACAGTATAACACACAAAAAATACAATCAAAATCGGGAACCATTTCCAAGTTCAAATCTATCCCATTTCCTCCCCAGCAGAGGATCATGGCTGTGATGTCCAAATTGCTTGCAGATCCTCCTTGAAATGTTACTGTAAAAAAAACAAAACAAAACAAACAAAAAAACCCATGGAGAACATGGTGGGAAGATGTGTCATGATGATGGGGGGTTTATTTTGGGCAAAGCAATTTTGCTAAAGCAACTAAAGATTTACAGGGAAAGCAAATAGTCTGATAGACAAAACCACAAAGGGATTGGAGGGGAAAACCGGATATTCAGAGAAATTATTGTGCCTCCTTTGAAAGAAATAGTAGTTTTCATTCCACCCTCTTTATATATTGAATTAAACACCTGAAATGTCCTTAGGACATAGGGGTGCAATCTCAGATCTCTTTTTGTTTTGTCGGTGTCCTGCAGAGTGCGGAGTCTGAAATTGACAAAACTTTCTCTGAGTATCTTGTATATATCAAGAAGGCTATTCTAGTTGTCCTTCATTCACCCTGCCTTTCCCTACTACTAGCCACCCATTGGTGTGCCCTCTGCACCCTTTTATGTGCCTGGAAGAGAGATTAAATAATCCTTGATATCTGACTTGCTGGGAAGTAGGGAGGATCTAAGGAAAGTGGGGCATGGCGCAGCACAGCTCCTTGCCCACCTGGCTGGTGGCTGGCTGTGGTTTTTGCCTTGGTTATTTACTCCTTGGCAGACCCAGCCCAGCGGCACCTGCTGGCTCTCTGCAGACAGCAGCCCGCAGGGGCCGGTTACTGGGGTCACTGCTGGTCGGCGGCAGGCTGCAGCTGCATTGTTTGTGACACATTCATACACATACATACTGTATATATTATTGTCCTTGTGCAAGCAAGTGGCCACGCATTGCAGCGGCCAGGTGCATTCTCCAGGCGCGCAGCCCATGGAGAGGGCGCTGGTGCCATTTTGAGGGGTGGGGGGACAGAGGAGACAGTGTTTCTGTGGCGAGCATGTCAGGAACTTCTGCTTAACGTGTGCTGCTTCATGGCATCCGAGGGGCTGTTGGTCTGACTCCTACACTGATCGGGGGGCAAGGGGCTTGGAAATGGTTCCTGATTTTGATTGTATTTTTTCTGTATTATATTACTGGAAATCCCCTCATCCAGCGGTCAGAAAAGAACTGCCCCTGCCTTGGTCACACACACACCAACAACTGTGAGTGAAATTAACAAGGATGCCAGAAATGGCCTCTAATCCTGGGGGCTGATCAGCAGAGGGAACAGCCGAGTTTAAACTGTTCTTCTGCAGGCAGCAGGTGTCCTGGGCAGGCTTCTCCCTGAGACAGTCCCCCTGCTCCATGCTGCCAGCTAGAGGGGAGCCGCTACAGCCCCTGCTGAGTGTGTGGTGGTGGTGATGGTGGGGGAGTGTGGAGCCTAGCCACGTCCACAGCCTGGCTGGAGGAGGAGAGAGGACAAGGAGAAAAGTGTGACACTGAGTTTTCACTTTTTCAGGCTTATTCCAATATTAAAAGTTTTCTAACAGACAGTATTGGTAGTAGTAGCAGCTTTATTTTCTATATCTAAGTCATGCAATGGGAGGGATCCATGAAATATGTAGGAGAGATGGGTTGCTTGCGATTGGACCGTACCAGTAAGAAATGTAAATTACTTTCACAGCAGTCATGGCTACTGAAACATGGTCATGTGCGTGAGCGAGGAGTGCCAGTTCAGTACACAGAGAAGCACTGTGGAGAGCACTCTCATTAGGTGCCTTACATTTTTCATTAAACCTTAGTAAATGCTCTAGACTTTAATCAAGTAGGGCAGTGACATTTCTACTTCTGATTACAAACACAATTCACAACAACTTCCTTTGGATTGGACAACTGCAGGCTGCACTTCACAATCTTCTGTTCTCATGTGACTTACATTGGTGTGATGATTCAATCATGTTAAATTATGTGTTCACTGTGGTTTCTGATCCCCCAAATGTAGGGCACAGTGATCAAGATAGTAACCCTTTTTGCTTTAATGAGAAAGGTGCACATCTTTTGTGCCTACAGAATATATCCTCTTAGCTGAAAGAGGGTTCTCACTAAAACTAGCACTGGATTTGTCACACTACTAATTATTTTTAAAAACAAATAGGTATTACTGGCCTTGTTGGTAGTGATGGAGAGTGGCTAGTTATAGCTCTAGTGATGTCATTCACTCTGGAAGAGAAACCAGGGGGCCTGTAGCTCAGCTTTCTCAGGCTTTTATGGAGCTATTTGTCTACATTGTGTAAAAATAGAAGTAGCAAATGAAAAAAAAAATAACCTTAATAGGCTCTCTCGTCTCCCTGCCAAAGCAAACAATTTTCTAGTATGCTGTAGAGTCTAGCTTTAAATATCTCAGGAAAAGGTCCTTCCACCACACCCTTTGGGAGACTGTTTCACAGGCTAATATTTATTTAGATCACAGCAGTATCTTGAGACCTCTGCCAACATTTAGGCCCCATTGCAGTAATCACTGTACAAGCACACAGGAAGAGACTATCCCTGCCACAAAGAATTTACAGTCCATCCAGACAAAGGGTGGGAGCGGAAGCAGAGAGAGAGAGAACGGGTGGGAGAGAAAGCAGAGAGTTCCAGTTGCAGAACTGGAAACAGAACCAAGGTCTCCTAAGTCCCCAGTCTATTCAACCATGCTTCTGCTCTGTACTGTTAGGATTCAATATATAGGTAGGATTTTTCCCTAAGAGTCTGCCTAAATTATCCTATGTCTCCTAGTTCTATCCTTTAAACACCAATACATTGGCTATGGGGACAAACGCTTCAAAACGTGAAATTACTATGTCCCCATTTTAGCTGTGGCTTGGCCAATATACTCTTAATGTCTTAGTGTGAAGCCAGAAACTACAGGCCGGTAAGCCTCACTTCAGTACCGGGCAAATTGTTTGAAACCAGGGTTGGCCCACAACATTTTGGCACCTGAGGCGGGAAGCTCAAATGACGCCCTCATGCCCCATTGCTTGGGCCAAAACTTTGAAAGGCCTCAATTCTGCTTTCTTCCTGTTCTACATCTCTCATGATACTGCTCTGCTACCTACCCCAGTAAAGGAGAACTAACCATTTAAAATGCCTTGTTCAAAACTGTTAAGTAACACTTAACTTTCAAATGCCTGAACAGCATAGTAAACACTGCCATTTTTTATCTGTTTGAATAATCAAAGTGTTGCTTTCCATGCCTTCTTGGCTGCAAAGATTTGAACTGCTTCCTCAAGGTCCACAGTCTGGGTCAGCTCATGCTCTATTGAGATGGTTGCAAGATTGGCCAGCCTCTCCTGTGTCATTGTGGAGCATGTTTTTATTAACATCAGCTTGGAGAAGCCGCGTTCTCCACTGGCAACTGTTACAGGAAGTGTTAGAAGTATGTGCAGAGCAACAAAAGCATTTGGAAA
>NC_133773.1:10877475-10910671 GCF_003597395.2 Chelonoidis abingdonii | reverse complement strand
GTCTGACCCACCATGGCCGTTCTTATGTTCTTAATTTTTCTTCAGCAACTACCCCCACTACCTGCTACCCTGTCCCCCTCTCCAGCTCACTCCTAGGGCTTTTGTTCTCATCTTCCAATGCCTTCCCATTTATCTCTATTTTTCTGGTAATAAGGTGCCCATACTAGACTGTTCCAGAGCAAGCCACATGATAGCAAAGAATAGATTGCATCTAGAATAGCATTTTAAGAATGTTATCTGCAACACTGGCTCAAGGTCTGACTAAATCCAGAGTTTGAAACTACTGTCAGTATTAACATCACTTAAAGCCAAATGAAAGCAAAGACAAAAATATCAGGAGAGCAGCATCCTACAGAAAGTGCAGCTGGCAGACGTAAAATCCACATGCAAATTTCCTGTATCCTGTAGGTACAAACAACCTGCCCTCATTCACCTGCTGCTGAAGTCAATGGGGCTGCAGGCATGTAGCTGGGTGCAGAATTCATCCTCTGGACTAAATCCATCCTTGATATAAATCAAATGATGCCAGTGGAGTTATATCAAAGATGAATTTGGGTCAACAGGCCTGATTATCTACTGCCTTGTACCCTTTGTGGAGTTGTTTCACATTTGTCTGTGAGAGAGTGGTGGGTCTCAAACCCAGGTCTGTGGGTCCCCAGGCAGTCCTCAGACAGCTGCCATCACTTGGCAGCTCCATATACCAGCAGGAAGTGTGGGCTGGTGGACCCTAGCTCACCAGAAGCACTGCCCATGAAGCACCTGATTAGAAGAGACATCCAGCCTCTCTGGCTGGCTCAGATCTGCTATTCAAGCCAGAAGGAGGCACAAGAAGTTGTCTGAGGTGAATTCCTAGCTGGCTGCTACACTGGCCTTGCTTTCTTGCCTGATTCCTGAGCCCTGTCTTATGTGGAAGTAGCCTGGGGGCAGCCGACCCCAGTGTGGCTACAGCACTGCCAGAGCCCATGTCGGTGTGTTGCGGTCCAGATCCCCACTGACTAAGCAGTGGGTCTTTGGCCACTGCTAGGGCCCCGGGCTGGGACGCAGTGGGGTTGGAGGGCCTGCGTTCCCCCAGCCACCCAACTCCTGGGTGGCAGACTCCCTCTCTCCCTGGCCTGAGGAGGCTGGGGCATATTTGTACGTACTGCTCAGCCCTGCCTGAGGGTCTGAGCCCGGATTCAGCATCTGTTGCCCCGCCCGGATCTAGGGTCTGGGCTTATTGCTACTGTTTATAGTGTCAGTGCTCAGCACCAGCCCAAGGGTCTGAGCACCTGACCTAGTGTTGCCTTGCCATGACCCAGGGCTGGGCTTACCGTGTTGCTTCCTGTTAAAACAAGGGCTGCCGAGGGAGACCCCACGGCCAGACTAATTCCCCAACATCAACTGTGGGTAGTGAGCTGGTGTGGCTCCCCGCCGCTCCAGAGAGGGTCAAGCCCCAGCAAACTCTTCTACATGACCCTACCCACAATTACCAGGTCCACACTAACAGTCATAAGAAAAAAGAAATCATCTGATTGGACACTCCACAATGGACGAAACCACACACTTGATTATTACATTGATTGCTTCAGGAAAAGAAATAGACTGTGAGATCCTTAACAAACATCATATCCACCACAATCACTCCACTGCCTAGAGGACAGCTACATAGCCACTGAAATCCAACCTCCACATAGTGATGAAAGGGAGCAGACAAAGGGGGCGCCATCATAGTCCTCAACTTTGACTACATCAATGAGGCCGGCCAACAACTCTCAGACACCACCTACTGTAAAAAAGTCAAAGCAGACCCCACACCACAATACACCCAGGAATAACAGGATATCATCAAATCCTTCCCAGATCAACTCTAAGAGAAACTCTACAATCTCATCTCCCATGAACCCACCTCATGGACCTTCTACCTGCATCTCAAGATACACAAACAAGGGATCCTAGCAGGGGAGGGATAGCTCAGTGGTTTGAGCATTGGCCTGCTAAACCCAGGGTTATGAGTTCAATCCTTGAAAGGGCCACTTAGGGATCTGGGGCAAAATCAGTATTTGGTCCTGCTAGTGAAGGCAGGGGGCTGGACTCAGTGACCTTTCAAGTTCCATTCTAGGAGATAGGATATCTCCATTAATTTCATTTCTTTTCTTTCTAGAATGTCACTTTCTTATACACCAACATCCCTCACAATGACAGCATAGCTGCCTGCCTCAAATATTTACAAGACTATGGGCGAACATCAGATATCCACCTCAAACACATCACCAACTTACCCATTTCATCCTCACCCATAACAATTTTACATTCAACAACAACAAATGCTTTGTCCAAACCATGGGAACAGCCAAGGGTACCATGAAGGCTTCCCTGTATGCCGACCTCTTCATGAACCACCTTGAGGAAGAATTTCTGGACAAATGCACCATGAAACCAATGACATACCTGAGATACACCAAGGATATTTTCATCCTTTGGACAGCTGACCTAAACTCCCTCACAGATTTTCACCACAACTTCAGCCACCACCACCCATCCATCAAACTCTTGCTGGAACACTCACACTAACATCAATTTCCTGGACAGCATGACCAGCTTCAACAATGGAACTTTTAGACAACTATGTACAAGAAACTCACAGACTGCCACACTTATCTTCACAGGTCCAGTAACCACTCCAAACAAACCAAGAAATCTGTTCTCTACAGCCATACACTCAGATATCACAGAATATGCTCTGAGGAGAAATTTGTCTGAATTTCTTGCCTGGTATCATTACTGGTAACACCTCAGGTGTCTAGAACCAGAGGCGCTGACTTTCTGAGTTCCCAGGAGGTGCTCGACCCCCACCATTCATCTGACGAAGTGGGTATTCACCCACGAAAGCTCATGCTCCAAAACGTCTGTTAGTCTATAAGGTGCCACAGGATTCTCTGTTGCTTTTTCTGAGGAGAAAGTCCTTCATCAAACAAAGACATTCCACCAGAAAAGTAGATCGCACATACAAATACCCCCAAGAGAACTTGCTTCAATACAGGAAGTTCTCCCCCACCCCCACCAATCACACACCTCTAGTTGTTACCGACCACTTCACACTGGAACCCACACTGAGTATCTTTAAACAATTACAACTCATACTTGATGGGAACCATGTCCTGAAAGAAATCTTTCCCAAACCTCCTCTTCTGGTATTCAAATAATCCCTCATAACATCACCAAGCTCATCTTCAGAAGCAAGCTCCCTGCAGACCAAGCCCTGCTCTACACTACGAGTTTAAGTCGAATTTAGCAGCGTTATATTGATTTAACCCTGCACCCGTCCACATGACGAAGCCTTTTTTTCGACTTAAAGGGCTCTTAAAATCGATTTCTGTACTCCTCCCCAGACAAGGGGATTAGTGCTGAAATTGACCTTCCCAGGTAAAATTTGGGGTACTGTGGTTGCAATTCGACAGTATCCCAGCTCCATTGTGACCGATCTGGACAGCGCTCTCAACTCAGATGCACTGGCCAGCTAGACAGGAAAAGGCCCACAAACTTTTGAATCTCATTTCCTGTTTCGCCAGCGTGGCAATCTTCAGGTGAGTGCAGATCTCATCAGCAAAGGTGACCATGATGGAGTCCCAGAATCGCAAAAGAGCTCCAGCATGGACTGAACGGGAGGTACGGGATCTGATCGCTATATGGGGAGACGAATTCATGCTATCAGAACAAAAGCTGGGAATTCTCTATTTTCATGCTGGGTTTTGATTTTATTATGCACCCAAACACTCACAAAAATCTGTCTCTAAAAATAACTTTTCCATTTTATTTTGCAAGCTGCCAAGAAGCTGTTTTCACTTAGAAATGACTTTATATGGAGAAGCAGTCTTTTGTAAACAGCATCTGCCAGTTTTGTTTTCAACACTCTCAACTTGCTCTTTCCAGAGTAAGGCTCAAAAAGGGAAACGGTCAACTTGAAATCTAGGCAGTTTAAAAAAAGACTCAAAATAGTCAAACTGTAACTAAGGCTCAGTACCAGGTTTACTATGGTGCCAATGGTGCCATGCTCACACTCAGAAGGGACCCCAGCAGCTGGACTGTGGTCCTGCCTCCCCCACTCCACCTGTGCTATGCCCCGAGGCCCCGCCCCTGCTCAGCCCATCCCCCAAGGCTTCACATGCCATTCGCACGGAGGGAGGGGATGCAGAGGAGTGAACAGCAGGTGGGAGGGAGGGGCAGAGAGGCATGAATAGGGGGCAAAGGGGGGAGAGGGCAGAGGACCGAGCAGCAGGCAGGGCCTTGGGGCGGAGCATGTATGGAGTGGAGTGGGGGACAGGGCCACAGTCTGGGTGCTGGGGCCCACAACAGATTAATCTAGCCCTGCTCAGGGTGCGTCCACACTGCCAAGAAAGGTGTGTTCTTAACTTGGATTCTATAGTAGTGAACACACAGCAATCTGGGGTTTAACTTGGGTTAGCAGAGTGAGTTAAAACCTACAGGGCCGTCTGGAGTTGAACTTGTGCTGCTAACCTAAATTCAAAACCAAATCGCCCAGTCTTCACTGTTATTTTAATATGGCCTGAGCTAAGAACACACTTTTTTTTTTTTTTTTTTTTTTGCAGTATAGACATACCCTGAGTTACAGTTTGGTTCCTGCCTGGCTCATCCCTTACTCAGCTGGACTGGATGGTTACAATCCAGCCTAACACAGGGAAAAGAGCGGCCCTGGCTGTACTGATTGAACTTAAATGCACAGGGTAACTACGTTGATCACAGGGTCTGTCTCTAATCTTGGTGGTTTCTAGACATAGGCGTCAACTCTGTGGGTACTCTAGCCCTGGAGCACCCACAGAAAAAAAATAGTGGGTGCTCGCTATCAGCTCCTCCCTCTCCCCCTCCAGTGTCTTCCACCCACCAGTGATTAGCTGTTCAGCGGCATGCAGGAGGCACTAGGGAAAGGGGTAGGAGCAGGAGTTGGAAGAGGCAGGGGGAGGGGGCAGGAAGAGGTGGAGTGGGGGTGAGATCTGGGCTGGGGGTCGAGCACCTCCTGGGAACTCAGAAAGTCAGCGCCTCTGGTTCTAGACACCTGAGGTGTTACCAGCAATGATACCAGGCAAGAAATTCAGACAAAAGAGTGACACATCCCTTTTAAAGTTTTGAGAGCTGAACAATCATCTCCACATGTTGTTCCATCTTCTTTTTTTTGCATGTTGAGACTGCCCAGGTTCCAGGACACAGTGACAGGCCTCCCAAGAGAGGGGAGGGGTTGCCTGGATGGGAACAGGCAGGATCCTCCCCAGCAGGGGTTTCACACCTGTGGAGGGAAGTCGAGGGAAAGGGTAGGGTGCCCAGGATCCTGCGCTGAATATAAAAAGACTTTTCCGTGATGTACAGTAAACCCCTCTTGCCTTCTCCATCCCATGTCTCTTTATCCTTCCATCTCCTCTTGTCAACCCTCAGTCATTCATCAGTCCCTAGTCAGGAAAGCACTTATGCGGGTGCTTAAAGTTAACCAGGTGCTCAAGTGCCTTGCTGAACAGAGATGGAGTTAAGCATACGCTTAATGCTGTGCTGAATTAGGGCCATGAGAGATCAGTTTGCAGGAATGCTCATTTGCATCTCTACCACTTGGACGGGTCTGTATTTGTGAGTTTCCTCCAGGAGAGGGGTATACTCTGCCCGTGTCATATGTGGAGGATTCCCACCAGAGTCAATGGATGGTTTGCAGAAAGGCTGAGAGAAGAGCATCTGAAAGTTGCTGTACTCCTCTCTCCAAAGGGCTGGAACTCTAGCCTAGCTCTCACTAGAGAACACGTCTGATGCTATGTGCTGTATAGTTGGGCTGTACGAGGCAAAAGAAGGTTAGGCAAAGTAGTAACATTTTCCAAAGAGCAGTGTACTGGGGAAGATGCAATACCATCCCTGCATCGGGCACAGCAGATGGAGATAACAGAACATTAGCATAGCTCCTGTACAGGTTGGGAGGCATTTTCAGAAGAGTGGGAGAAAAGTCAGGTCAGTGCAAGTGCTTCTGAAAAATCCCAGCCCATTTATATCTCCAACAATCAACTCACAACCTGTATGGCAGCTTGTGGCAATCACTTGCCACAGTCAGATTCGTGTGGGAGATCCTACAGGTAAGGATAATATGGACAGGGGGTTGGACTAGATGACCTCCTGAGGTCTCTTCCAACCCTGATATTCTATGATTCTATGATAAGCAATATTGCATAACTTAAATCACCAAAAGTATGCTAGGCCCTGTGGGCTAGACTTCCAAAGTGACTTGGGTTTAGTGACACTCAGCATCACCATGCCTAACCCTTAGGTACCTAGAAAATCACTTGGATTCACAAAGCCTGAGTGCAGTGCCTCAGCTCCCTGTACAATGAATTGGGAGAGACAGGAGCCTCAGAAGGGGATCCACAAAAGGCAGTACACTGCCTGGGGTTTGGGAGCAGCTCCTGGCCTGTGTCCTCGCCCAGGGCAGGAGGGTCTGGAACTCCCCACAACTGCTCACGCGGCTCTTACCATGGCCGGGCTGCAGACCCCCAGCTGGAGGTGGGTCCAGGCAGCTGTGAGGAACTGCACCATGGACCCTCCACCTGCCCTGAGCAGGGGGCCCATGGGGTGGGGACACGGGATGTTCTTGACTCCCCACCCCGGCCAGGTGGAGGGTCTGTGGCACAGTGCCCCACGGCTGCCCAGGCTCCTCAGCCAGGTTGCAGCTGCCGGATGGACCTGGGGGTGGGGGGGACATGGCCCCTACCAAAAAGTGAATGGACCAGGCCCGTCCACTTTTGAAAAGTGGAAGGGCCACGGCCCCCTGGCCTCTCCTATTCCGGCACCCCTGCCCCCCTCTGCCTGAGGCAGAGAAGGGATCTGAACAGGGCTCTACCACCTTGCAGGAGAGTGCTCTAGCGACTGACCTGCAGGACACTGATGTAGGTTCTTTGACAGAGTTCAGAGAGTGAGTACCTATTGAAGCCCTGGGGTCACAGGGTCAAAAGCAAGGATCCAGAATGGGGCACCGAGCAGTGAGCCCCGGACAGTGCCCACTGCTCCTCTAAGGTGTCTAGGGAGCCAGCAGACAAGGCCCAAAGGAAATCTGCTCAGATGCACGATGGATGAGAGGAATGGAAATAGGCCCCACAGTCGCAGAACACCTCCTCATCCAGCATCCTCCTCCTGGTGTTATAGATGGCCTCTTTGGTCAGCACCAGGAGGAGGTCGACAAGGAGGTCTCACGACTTCATGGGGCCATGGATACAGTGTGTGTAGATCAGAAGTGTGGAGAAAAGTGCAGCCAGAACTGAAGGAGAAGGTTCTGGAGGAACCGGAAAAGGGGCTGCAACCTGGCGCACTCAATGTAAAAGTGTGCCACGGTTTCCCTCACACTGCAAAAAGGACAAGTGTTGGGGACAGGGGTGAATCAAATCAAGTACACGCCTGTGCAGGGAGTGAGTACTTACCGAAGTCTGGGAGGCTGTGCCTACCTGCATCTTAAGGCCCCTCCCCCAGCCTAAGGGGAGGAGTACTGGACTCAGGATTCAAATAATGACGGGGACAACTAATGAAGTAGGGAGTGCGTAGGTGAGTCTGCACTCTGATGACTTAGAGGCTAATTAGTGCCACAGGGGAAGCTAATCAGTTTGATAGGCTGGGTGGGTAAAATCTTAATTGGCCCAGGATTGATAAAAGAGGCAGCAGAGAGGAAGCCTGAAGTCCCCCTCCCTGAGGTCAGGAAGAAGGAAGGGGAGGAGAAGTGTGGTAGGAAGAAGTCTAGGGGTGCGAACAGTAAGCTGTTGGAGATGCACTCCTTAACTGCTCACTACTGGGCCCTGGATTGGAATCTGGAGTAGAGGGGAGGCCTGGGTTCCCTTGCCAGCCACTGAGGGTGGCACTATGTGGTAGTGAATGGGAAGACTGCCTAGGCCTGATGACGAAAGACTATGGTACCCTGGAAGGGGGAAACACTGAGTGACCTGGCCAGAGGGCTGAATCATAAAGAGCAGCAGCAGCTCATGGAGCAAGAGAGGGGCTGCAGATTGCGAGAGAGAGGTGGAGTGAAAGAGTGCAACCATGGGAAGGGACAGCAGGGCAGCCCAGAGGGGTGGAAAGGGGGCAATTTGCCCCAGGCCCTGCATGGGCCACCACGAGAGTTTTTCAGGGTCCCTGGAGCGAGGTCCTTCACTTGCTCCGGGGGCCCTGGAAAACTCTAGCGGGCCCCAGGCCCCCGGAGCTTCTTCTGCTCTGGGTCTTCCGTGGTAATTCGGCAGCGGGGGGTCCTTCCACTCCGAGACCCGCTGCCGAAGTGCCCCAAAGACCTGTGGCGGGAGGTCCTTCTGCCCCGGGACCCGCCAAAGTGGCAATTCGGTGGTGGGGGGCTCCCGCCGCAGGTCTTCGGGGCACTTCGGTGGCGGATCACAGAGTGGAAGGACCCCCCACCACCGAATTACCGCTGAAGCGGGGCCCCCCCGTCGCCAAAGACCCCAGGCCCCCTGAATCCTCTGGGCAGCCCTGAGGGACAGCAACCTAGCTAGCTATTCCCCAAAGCAGTGGTTGTCAAACTTTTTTTTCCACAGAACACTTGAAAATTGCTGAGGGTCTCGGCAGACCACTTAATGATCTTTCCAAATGTTGTTTGTACCATTAGCTAACTATTGTGAAGTGCTTTGGATAAAAGTGCGATATAAACCCCCCCCCATGATAATTTTTTTTGTTCTACAAATAAAAGCACACAATTCATATTTTAATATCAGTAGTCTTACCTTTCTAATGCAATGGATGTGCCCTCTCTCTCCTCCCACAGCAGCCTCCTTCATTCTCTCCTGTATGGCTGCCCAGGTGCGCACCTTAGAGAGAACTATCTGTGGACTGCCTGAATGGAGCTCATGGACCACTGGTAGTCCACAGACCGCAGTTTAAGAACCTCTGCCCCAGGGTGATTGCAGGAGGTGCCATGCCATCCTAGCGATGAGTGGAGCACCCCATCCAGTCTCTCCTGTTGAAGCCATTGCACACTTGTTAAATAATTAAAAAAATGTCACTGGCACATACGATCCTGGGTCTCACACTGTAGAGGGACATTTTTAACAACCAGCCAGGTGCTCAAACCACTGCGAATTAATGGGATGGAATATCCATTATTTTACTCATTGCCAAGAGTAGCACCTATAAGGCCTTTGTACCAGTATCATTAAGGCATAGCCGGAGGGCAGAGACTGCAATCATGAGGAGGGAGCTTGATGCAATGTCCTCTCTGATACGCTGGGGTAAGCATCTATGAAAAACAGACAGCCTATATATAATTGACTTCTGGCGGGTGAGCGTGCTGGGACCCACAAGACTGCAAACTCTGCAAAAACACATCTCTATAACTTAAACAGTGCTTGCTTAATGTTTTTTCTTTGATTGACATGTTGTTGATGCAATTGTATCAGTTGTTAACATAAAGAGGTAGACAGGTCTGAGGAATTTGGATTTGACCTTCTGCACATCTCTTGGAATCCCCAGCAACAGGAAGATAGCTGGCCACTTAAACCTTGTTATTTGACCAATCGACACTCGTCCAGACTATGGGTAAGTATTGTTTAGGGGGCGCTCTATAACATATTGTGTTCGTATGTGCTTGAGAATAAATAAAGCAGAGACTCTGAGTAAAGGCATTCTGTTGAGAGTACTGGAGATTAATAAAGCGAAGGCTTTACATAAAAGCACTTGATTTTGTGTGATTTATGCCAACCATATAGCAGACAAAGGTGCAGCATCTCCCCTGGTTTATTTCCTGTGTGGCAAATCCAGGACAAATGACTACAAAGGCAGGGGTAGTAATTAGTCCCAGGGGGGTTAAAAGGCCTTTCCCTATCCACTGAGGAGAGACAGCCATGGGGAAATAAGGTTCAGCTGGAACAGGGGTTACCAGGGAACTAATTAGGTTCAGCTGGCCCCAACCGCTGGAGGAGACCTTTTTAAACCCTCTCTGGCATGGAAGCCAGGGGCGGGGCGGGTTAGTTAGCTAGTGAGAGAGAGAGAAGCAGCCATCAAGTTAGGTGCAGCAAGGCTCTGAACCCTTTCAGAAATGAAGTCTGCACTCTGTCCTCAGAAGGGGAGAAAACCGGCACAAGGGGACTGACTGAGGGAAGGATCAACCAGACCCTGTGCTACCTGGAAGGATTTGCTTTGCCCAAGCTGGTGTCTCCAAGGCTAAAAAGGACTGAGCCTGCTGAGGAGAAGCAGGTACTTTGCCACACCTGATATTGCCTTGCAGACAGTAAAATTAGCAAGAGCTTTGGGATTAGGGAACCCCGGGTAACAACACCTCCCAGGTGAGTGTTCTAATCACAGGGATACAAAATCATTCTCATGCTTGCTCTCTCCCACAATGACTCTTTTTAATTATTTAATCCGAAGTGGAACAGCTTCAACAGGAGAGAGTGAAGGAATTTCCCACCTGTAGATCACATAGCCCAGTGGTTAGGGCACTCTCCTGAGAGGTAGCAGATTCCTGTTCAAATTTCTTCCCCCCTACAGGCAGAGGGGGGACTTGAACCAGGGGATGTCTCCCACATCTCAGCTAAGTATCTCAACCATGCGGCTAATAGTCCTGAGGGAGGGCCTCTGCCCCTGCCATCCATATTGTATGAGCTCCTGTGTGGGGCCCAACCTGGTAAGCAGCCTCTGTGCACACCTGCAGCAGACCCCACAGGTGACTGAGGCAGAGGAACACTTGTTCATCTTCCCTCACTTTGTGCATCACACTTAGGGTGACCAGATGTCCCAATTTTATAGGGACAGTCACAATTTTTGGATCTTTTTCTTATATAGGCTCCTATCACTCCCCCACCCCTGTCCTGATTTTTCACATTTGATGTCTGGTCACCCTGATCACACTGGAGCATAGGCATGTGGATGCCTAGAGTGGAACAACACTGTACATGCCCAGAAGCAGAAACATAGGCACCTAGGGTACTTTTACTGCAAAAACTTTGGTGCTGAGTCAGTTTAGGTGCCTAAAATGGCAAGTAGGTGTCTAAATCCCATTGTGAATCTAGCGCTTTACGTACATACAGGAAAACAATGCTGCTGCTCTGAGGAATTTACAATCTAAAGAGACAATGTACAGACTAAGGATGGGATATTTAGACATGAAAAGGAAGTAATTAACCAGAAAGGAATATATTTTCTTATTCTATTCAGGTTCTTGTTCCATGCCTATCACAACAGTATCTGAGTGCCTTCTTAGCTGCATGGGGTTTTTATTCCACTAGATTTTGGATGACATTCTGGAGTTAGGGTGACCAGCCAGCAAATGTGAAAAATCGGGACAGGGGGTGGGGGGGTAATAGGAGCCTATATAAGAAAAAGACCCAAAAATCAGGACTGTCCCTATAAAATCAGGACATCTGGTCACCCTATTCTAGAGAGGGATGGGGGAGGAAGTGTTGTGTGCACTCCATTCTGTTAACACCTCTCTGCACAGAGGTCTACGGTTTATAGGTTGTTGAGAAAGGGATTTTTTTATGGACTTCAAAGAGAAAAAAGACTAGATCAGGGAGGCACAGGGGGGAGATGGAAAATGGCTTGATGAGAAACGCACACCACAGTGACAGAAGGACATATAGAAGACAGGTAGTTCTCTGACTTGGGCAGAGCTGAGAGGACAAAGTGGTAAAGGGGCTTAAGGAGATGGGGCCCAGAGCTACCCACAAATACATCTTGTTCTGCAATGCAGTTAGTAGAAATCTGAAATCAAAATGCTGCTTCAAACGATGAAAACATGCAGTGATGTTTTCACACTCAAAGCACTTCTATTGCTCCATACCACAAATCAGTGCAAAATCTTTCCTTATTCTTTTGTGTTGTCAGCTTTTAAATTTCCAGAGGAGGGTAACAAGTCTGGCATCCTGTGCTGGAACTGATTAGAACAACTTGGGCTTGCTCACAGATCTTGATATAACTATTTAAAACTGTGACCCATGGATCCATGTAGGAGAGCAATCAAATTATATTCAGGAGCAGATGGACTTTCAAAAAGCAAAAAAACAAACAAAACAACCCACCAACTAATAAAATATGCTTGCAACAAATAAACAAGAAGAAACATGAATGGCTCCAACTTCTGTGTTTCTGAACTGTCAGAGTAACACTGCAACCCTTATTACAAGCCAGATTCCCAAAATGAGGAGCTGCAGGCCCAAAAACTTTAACTCCAATTTTGAAATCCAGCAGTGTAATCTATGCACATACATTACCATCTTGTGGTGAATATCACAAAAAACATCGGCACCACTTTAGGGCTCACGAGACAGGACAGTGGGATTTAGGTGGTTCATAGCCATGGTGCAGGTACTCTACATAGGGGTAACATTTTCCCTCTCTGAGGATCTTAACAACCCAATCTATGAGAACCTTCTATTCTCACATTATATTCCTGTTCCGTCCAAAATTCCCATTGATTTGGGTGCACAAGAATTGCAGCCTAATTCCATATTTCACACACATTACAGAGCTCCAGATAGATTTATCCTTTCTGTACACACATGAATCTTTGTGCTTTATTATCACGTCTAGGGAAAAAGTACCACAGCTGACAGGCCTAGCCAAGCCATCACAGTATATTGTACAGCAGTGGCCACCAACTAGTAGATCGCGATCGAAGCCTCTGCCAATTGATCGCAGTCTCTGGCTGCTAAAAGTCCGGTGGCATAGCGGGTCTAAGGCAGGCTCCCTGCCTGCCCTGGCCCCGGCCCCATGCCATTCCTGGAAGTGGCCAGCACATCTCTGTAACCCCAAGGGAGTGGGGGAATAGAGGATCTCTGCAAACTGCTCCTGCCTGCAGCACCTCCCCTGCAGCTCCTATTGGCCAGGAATGGGGAACTGCAGCCAAAGGGAGCTGTGGGGGCGGTGCCTGCAGGGAGGGGTCTATTGCTGGTTCTGCCACTGACCTACCTTGTGACTTAGGGTAAGTCACTTACTCTCTCTCTCGTCCAGCTCCTCAAAGGTATTTAGGCTCCTAGCTTCCACTGATTTTAATGAAAGTTAGCAACCTTTGAGGCCTAAGGGTTCAAAACAGAACTAGATAAGTTCATGGAGGATAGGTCCATCAATGGCTGTTAGCCAGGATGGGCAGGGATGGTGTCCCCAGCCTCTATTTGCCAGAAACTGGGAATAGGTGACAGGGGATGGATCACTTGATGATTCCCTGTTCTGTTCATTACCTCTGGGGCACCTGGCATTGGCCACTGTCAGAAGACAGGATACTGGACTAGATGGACCTTTGGTCTGATCCAGTATGGCCATTCTTATATTCCCCTCCTACCCTCCATCTGGTCTTATCGATTTAGACTCTCTAGGACAGTAAGTGTTTGTACAGAGCCTAGCTTAATGGGACCCCATTTTTGTCTGGCCTTTAGGCACGAATAATCCCCATGTAGCTTACACTGCACTTTTGAACTGATGGGCTGATACCACAAGGCTTTGATGTGCAGGACTCAAGGTGAAGTCAGTGGGAGGTCTCCTAGCAGAGGGCTTGTAGTAATAGGCCTCATTTTGTGTGCTCTTCTCCAGAGTCTGTTGCATACTACAGAGCACACAGAATATGAAGTCTGCAGTGCAGGCTGGATACCTCAGCAGAGTAATCTGCAGTATTAGTAGTCAGTGCTATTTTTGCTCTATAGATCAGTGTAATTTTGTTGTTTTTAATAGAACAAGAAATGCCTGCTGTTTTTAGGCTATAGCCTAATTCCATGAAGCTGTCCCACTGTGCTAGCTACACTCAGGTCAATGCTGCAAGCTTGGATCTTAGATAGAGTTTCTGCCTCATTCTAAGCTCAGGGGGGTGGGACCTGCCACCCTCCCACAGAAATGCAGTGGGTAACTCAGGTCCATCAGGGCCATGCCTCAGCAATGATTCAAACCCCACTGGCAGCCCATAACCATGATGTCCCTTCTTCGTGGGGTGAGGGTTTCTGCAGAGTAGGGGGAGAATTATGAAAAGGTCAGCATTTATGTACCCCCTACTCTCCTGTGGGGCTTGGAGGGGGAAGGGGGTAAGATGCTGTGGACAGTGGCCTCTGCCTGACTGCAAACCCTGGCCTGCATGCTATGGAGGAGCTTCTGCAGGGTATGAAGGGACATAGAGACCCAAGATGGTTATGTATGTAAAGACCTGCAAATACCTTTCTCAGGAAGCTGAAGATTTGCAGATGAAGGTCAAGGATTGTACTTACTTTTGCTGCCACACAGTCCACATACCTGTTGTACACTGAATGAACCACCAGACAGAACAACACTTTGTTAGCAGCCAGATACATTTTACTAAGCAGCATTTCCCTGTCTCTGACAGCTCTTTTGTGAAAGAGGCCTAAACCTGTAAAGAATTTGGGAAGCCTGCAATTTCAGGGCTGAAAATGTGAAGGCGAGGCATGAGATCTGAGTGCATTTATTCATGGTAAAGTGAGCATGGTTTCAGAAGTCCATCCTGATTAGAATCATTATTCAGTAATCTATGATTAGGCAGGAATTCAGACAACCTTTTGCCCAACAAAGGATTAGAGAAATTCTTGAACACAGCACAGTCTTCCCAGGGGTGGCAATAACAAGCACTGGGGGAATTAGCTGAAGTAAACTAGAGTTGTTTTTCATTCCATAATAACAATTTTTTTATTCCAGATTCTGAGGAAAAATGTTACAAATAACACATGGCATTTTGTTAGTTGAGGTCCATAAGCACTCTACGTACACTAAAGAATGGCCATTTCTCTAGGCTATCAGAGTCATGCTGACTAGTGAACTAGAAACATACGAAACTCTGAACGGCCAAGTAACATATTAAACAGTTCCTCTAATAAGATTTGAGCAAAGCAACCATAAAAACCATAAGCGTGCCAAGTGTCAATGAACCTAAACACTACAAAAATAAATGAATGCCTTTTAAGGTGAAAAAAGAATTTTTTTTTATAAACAGTGGAAAAACACAAAGCAGCAGACGAGCAAATGTGTATCTGCATGATTTCGGCATTTGAAACAACGTTTGGATCAAAGTCATAATCCACTGAAGGTCTGAAAACTAGGGAATAATTTACTGATAGACATTTCAAGGATATTTGATAGAACACGACAGCCCATGTTGCATGATATTAAACCAGAGCATTGAGCTGTTACTAAAGTAATACAGCAACATGTGCTTGAAAATGTTATGAAGAAAAAAATAATTACTTCATATATCCAGAAGACAATGAATGTAAATGCAAATAAATGAAATCAGAATAATGCCCCTTTGTAGAAAAATTGATTTAAGCTCCTATGTATCCAGCCAGCACTGGAGTTCAGATTCTGCATGTGGGTACATATACAAAAAAAAATTAAGTCATAATTGCAGCTGGGCATGGAAGAATAAATAAGCAAAATTACCAAAGACACACACACTGTGGGGGGGGGAGGGGAGGAGGGGGAGTCTTCTTAGAACAGGTGGGGAGCGGTATGATTTGACAGGTAGATCAAACTTTTAAATTTAGGCATACATAAGCAGTGTATGTGCCTAATTTCTGCATGTGAATACTGGAAGTATGCACACAAGTCAGTTATGTTTGTATATCTATGGCCAGCTAGATATCTGGCTAGCTGCCTGTGCTAATTTGTGTGCCCATGAGGGTCAAGATATTCAAAAACTAGAGCCTAAAATTGGGCTCCTAAGTCTATATTTAGGTATTTTCTGAAATTTTTCTATATTTTTCTATATTTTCTGAAAACTGAGCACCCAGTAGCTTCCCTGGGGGACTCCCACCTCCCATGATTACTCACCTTTCAACAAACCACTGCTCTTTTTTAAAGCATTATGATAACCCACTCATCATCTGCATATTGGCATTTATGATATGTTTCTCTCTCACTATGGTATCAGAGCACGTAGGCTCAATTCCCCTTTGGATTTAATGCAGAAGGATTTCTGTCATAGAATCATAGAATATCAGGGTTGGAAGGGACCTCAGGAAGTCATCTAGTCCAACCCCCTGCTCAATGCAGGACCAATTCCCAACTAACTAAATCATCCCAGCCAGGGCTTTGTCAAGCCTGACCTTAAAAACCTCTAAGGAAGGAGATTCCACCACCTCCATTCCAGTGCTTCACTACTCTCTGAGTGAAAAAGTTTTTCCTAATATCCAACCTAAACCTCTCCCGCTGCAACTTGACACTATTACTCCTTGTTCTGTCATCAGATACCACTGAGAACAGTCTAGATCCATCCTCTTTGGAACCACCTTTCAGGTAGTTGAAAGCAGCTATCAAATCTCCCCTCATTCTTCTCTTCTGCAGACTAAATGTTTTGATACATGCCACACATCAAAAAGGAGCGTGTGTCCCTCCCTGCTATTAATGAGACTCTGCAGAGCAAGGGTGGCTGAAACTGCTCCTCCCAAAATTAGTTTACTGAGTTGTTGGCATCCTTTCATCTACAAGAGATGGTGGGAATTGCAGCCTATAACGTAGATGAGTTTGCAATGTCTCATGTGACTGAATAGTCCTATCGGAAATTTGCATGATCTTTAGCAGTTATTGCTAATGTACATATCTTGGTTGGGAGCTCCTTGCTTCCTACAGGCTCTTTTCTCTTCAAGGTGTAGGAGCCAGCTCCTGTCATGGACTTTGATACCCTGATGGAGACGATGGTGCCACTTGCCATGATCACTTGCCAAGATTTTCCATTGGTTAGGATCAATTCCAAGTTCCTTCATATCTCGCTTGCATGTGTCTTTACAGTGAAGCTTGGGACATCCTATTGTTCCTGTTCCCTCTGATAGCTCCTCGTAGAGCATGTTGTTGGGTATGCATCTGTCTTCCAACCTATTTAGATGGCCCAGCCAGTGCAGTCATCTTTGCTTGAGCAGGGCTGTCACACTTGGTAAATTTCCCTTTGAAGAATCTCTGTGTTGGTGACTTTATCTTTTGGTGTTGAAAAAAGAGAAGTGCAGAGAGCAAAACTGACCATTGTACCTCTGTGGACCTAACCAAAGCATTCAACAATCAGCAGAGCAGGTCTATGTGCAATACTAGAAAAGACAGGATGCCCACCAACCCTGTTAAGTCTTATACATTCATTCCACAACAACATGAGAGCAACTGTCCAGTATGACGGGTCCACTTTGGACAGCTTTGAGATGAAAAGCGGAGTGAAGCAAGCCCCTACACTCTCTGGAATCTTTTTCTTGGTACTCTTGAACTGTGCGTTTAAGGACATGAAAGATGGAGTGTATCTCCACACAAGATTGGATGGGAAACTCTTCAATCTGTAACGACTTAAGTCAAAAACCAAAGTCAAAAAGGTGCTAATCAGGGAACTTCTATTCGCTGCTGCTGCTGTCGCCCTCATAGCCCATGATGAAGATCTACTACAAGAACTCATGGACAGACTTCATTTCAAGTGTCTGTCAGGCATTTGCTCTCACCATCAGTATTAAGAAAATGGTTGTATTAGGACAAGGGGTTCCACAAGATCCTTCAATCACCTTAAATACAAACCGGCTAGAAGTAGTCCAAAAGTTCAGCTATTTAGGTTCTGCAGTGACCGCCAACCTCTCACTGGATGAAGACTAGATGTTTGCATTGGAAAGGCTGCCACCACCTTTAGCAGACTAGCTAAAAGAGCATGGAACAACTCAAAGCTTACCATCAAGACCAAAATGCTAGTGTACCAAGCTTGTGTCCTCAGCACTCTCATGTATGATGGGGAACCATGGACAACTTTGCTTATCAGGAGAAAAGGTTAGAGTTTTCACCTACGCTGTTTACGCTGCATGCTCAACACCAAATAGTTCACTGAAGGACGGTATTTATTAATATGTGTACGGCAATAGTGTCTAGGAGCCCTAGTCATGGGCCAGGACCCCATTGTGACAGGTGCTATACATACACCGAACAAAATGACAGTCCCAGCCCCAAAGAGCTGACAATCTCCACCTTTGTTCCAACAGCAAAGCCCTCACTAATAACCACAGGAGATCTGTACACAGAGGTAGAATATTGTCTCATGTCCCTTCCTAATTTTTGAAAAGTAAAGATCTGAGACTGTGAGGCAGTAGGCTTTGGGGCATTCAGGCTCCCTGACCCTAATACATTCAGGATCAAGGCCTAATCCTTTATTTTTAGCTAGGAGGTGAAAAAGAACAGTTTTAATATGGGGAAAAAGTACTGTATTTTTAATCTTCTGGAACTGAGAAAAATGACTAAAATTTTTTTTTTAATTAAAAGAGCATGCATCCAGAATGAGAACCTCTTGCAAGATTCAGTCCAATAAGAACAAAGCCATCTAGAGTTTTAAAGATTAATTTATGCTGGAATTTAGCACAGACATGCCAAGAAAGCACTAGCAGGTGCTGTGGTGATAAACAAGCCTACATTCCTTAGGAAACTTCCCTAGGAATCTCAACTTGTGCTTTGCACAGGAGTGGGTAAAAAAAAAAAAAATCCTTGGCATAGCATTGTCTATGGCTAAATTCAGATGGAATGCTCCAGCAATTATATATTAATGTAGCTCTTATTTATCTTTAAACTGACCTACGGGAACTTGAAAAGTTTCTCTTTGTTTTCATTCCGGAGCTAGCACTAAGAAATGTGGAAGTGAAGCACTTTATACTAGCAAAAAAAAAAGGCTGACTGGAGTGAAGGGGCTAGGAATTTAAGGGAGTATCAATCCCATGGTATAATCTGAACATTAGCCCAGTGAGCCAAGATCCTCCACTAACCAGTGCATCCATTTATTATTTATTAAGGGCTAGCTGTGAGCTCAGTATTGAACACACAAACATAAAAGAGACCAGCTTGCCCCCAGGACAATGAACTGGGCCAAAGAGTTCATACATCTATGTGTTATGTGGGCTACATCCACAACATACATTCATGTATGGCCCTAAGGATGTCACGTGGGCCACAGCTGTATGCCGATTGGGCCACAAGCAAACAGTGAGTTGAGAACCACTGGTCTAGTCAATGTACTGTGTAGGAGTACCTTACTGCACTGCTTGCTTTTGTTAAGAGTTTCTTTCCCTGTCCTGGCTTCACACTACATTTTTCTTTCCTTTAATAGATCATGGTGCATCCTTCCCAGAGTTGCCACCAGTGTCTGTTTTCTCCATGCTCTCTTTCTCCCTTCACCTCTTTGTATCTCCCATTCTTTCCCCACTCTGCGTTCTCTACCTCTTTCCCTATATGGTCTCCTTTCTTCTCCCCATTCTCCCTGCAGCATCTCTCTTGCACTGTTCTCTCTTAATTAACTTACTCCATCACTCTCTCCCCCTTGTTCACCTCCATCAACCCCCAAACTAAACCTACTAGCTAAAGACCACTATGAAAAGTAGAGGGGCAACAGCAGGGGAGAACCCAGCCACACTCTTCTTGAACTGCTGAGAGAGAGGATGGTGCTGGGATTCTTGGTAGGGTACTGTCCCTGGAATCTGTTCGGGAAATCGGTCTTTAGCATCCATCTCTAGCTAGTACTTGAGATGACTGGTAAACCCCAAGCCTCCCTCCCCATTTCCCTGGGGCTGCTGGGAAAATATGAAGGAAAAATATGGAGAAGTGAGGCAGGACACTTTGAAGAAGCGACATGAGGATTAGGAAATAACGAAAACCTAAATGCCTAGGGGAAGAGTTGTGCAGGGCCTTAGAGGGGAGGACAGCTGTGTTACATGAATGAACGGTCCTTTATTCCTGTGAGGACTTCCAAAAATCCCCACTAGTCTCTTCCTCTCATGACACCCTGTACTGCAGAAACCTACCTCCTCCTTGCTGTCTATACCACTTCTGTCCTGATATGGGTAACAGTGAGTAGCCTTGCTCAGAGAAAACAGAATCCCGGTGATGAGGAGTATGGAGAAGCAGTTGTGTGCGGACGCATGGTGTGTCACATGGGCACTGCAACACCAAGATTTCCTGTGCAGGCATGCAAAGAGCCAAAAGCATAGAACCTTCTTTACTCCAGGGGTAGGGCATACGTCCTCTGCAGCTCCCTTAGCCTGTATCTAAATGGAATAGCAGAGCACAACTTCCAGGCCTTGAGAAAGCACAGCAGAGTGCTTCCTTTAGCTCAGATTGTACGCTGCTTTTATTTAACCCTCGTCCTACTCAATTTCAATCCTCATGACAAGATCTCTGTTCTCTTACCCCAGGAAAGGCATGTTTTCTACAGAGGAAAGACATTTGCTTTTCTATGTATGGATAATCTACATGTAGGAGCCCTGATTCTCATCTGACATAAATCAGGGATGATTCCATTCAGGCTGCACAGCTGTAAAACCAGTGCCAGCCAGATCAGAATCAAGCCCTGTGTGAGATGGAAACAGCTGTTTAGCTGTATTATTGAACTGTGTCCCCTTCACAGGCCCTGCATATTTCCCCTTCATAAAGGAAAACAAATGAAACCTCTGTTTAAATATTTACAAGAAGTGACTTAAATCAGCTCTGAAGTCAATTTTCTTTATTAGTCACATCCTTCTTAGTTATGCAGTTTTTGGACTAAATCCTGCAAGGTGCTGTGCATCTGCTGTGAGGGGCTGAGCCCTGGGAGCTCCCAGAGACAAGAAATAACCTCAGTGGGAGCAGAGGGAACTCAGCAGCACAGGTGCTCAGGCACTATTGTCCATTTCAGAATAAATATGTGGAGAGATTTTAAAAAGCTCCCTGCTATTTAATACTTTCTAGAAGCACGGGTGCACCTTCTATCTGCTAGCCAGGGTGGAATTCAGGACTTAGTAAAGGGCTCAGATAGGGCCCAAGGACATTGTGCTAGCACTGTACACTGGGGTGGTTACCTGGGATTTTCATTACTCCAAAACAGGGGTTCTCAAACTGGGGGTCACAAGGTTATTACATGGGGGGTCGCGAGCTGCCAGCCTCCACCCCAAACCCCGTTTCACCTCCAGCACATATATAATAGTGTTAAATATATAAAAAAGTGTATTTAATTTATAAGGGGGGGGGTCGCACTCAGAGGCTTGCTATGTAAAAGGGGTCACCAGTACAAAAGATTGAGAACCACTGCTCCATAATCATTGGAATTGGGATAACTGAATTTATCAGCATAATGCTCTAGTTTTGCTTTACATCATGAGCAAGTCCTCTGAAATTGTAGCACTCACATTCTGAATACAAACTATTATTGTGCTTTGAGCCAAAAAGGGCACATTACTTGATAAAAATGTGTTAAAGGATGACAAGAGCAGAGATCCCAAAGGATTACATATTTCTAGCTGGGTGTTTGGCGAGCATAAATTGGCAAAAAGTCTGTTGTAACCAAATGAACCCTTGAGAGGTTATCCTTTATGTTTCTCCACAGCATTCATAGTTTATTAGAAAACTGCATATGTTCATTAATGGCAAAACAGAAGATTTCTTCTGATGACTGAAAAGAGTTGGTATGTGTTACTCTAGATTTATTTTAAAAAGTCACTGCTTAGTTTTACTAGCTCTTCTGTCTTTGGGAGAAAGTTTTAAATATAATTAAAGACATATAACGAAAAAAATGCCTTGCCTTCCCTTCCCTCCTCAAGTCCAAAACCCTCACACTTTTCCTATCACAATCTCATTAATTAGTTGTTCGCTTGGCTCTGATCACCACAGGGCCAGAATATCAGAAGTGCTCGGCCCCCACAACTGGGGTCAGATTATCATAAGAGCTCAGCTCCCATTTCTACTCAAAGGGAGCTGCTGAGCCCCTCTGGAAAACTGGCCAATAATGTCAGGGTCAATGTATGTGGCACAGACTGAGGCAACTCCTATATACAGAGAGCTAATGTCTTGCAACTCCTCACACAGCACCAAGGGTTTGTGTGGTCCCACTGACCTTAAGAGGACTCCTTGTGTGATTGATGTAATCAGGCTTTGGTCTTCCCTGAGCAATGATTTACATGTGGCTAGGGATGGCCAGTCCCCCTTTCAGTGAAATAACCCAGCGGTTCTCAAACTGTGAGTCGGGATCCTATAGGGGTCATGACCCCATTTTAATGGGGTCATCAGGACTGGCTTAGACTTGCTGGGGCCTGGGGCCAAAGCCTGAGCCCCACCACTTGGGGCCAAAGCGGAAGCCTGAGGGCTTTAGCCCTGGGGCTCAGATTACAGGCCCCCAGTCTGGGAATAAAGCCCTTGGGCTTTGACTTTAGTCCTCCGCCACACACCTGGGGCAGGGCTCAGGCTTCAGTCCTCTGTCCTGGGGTCGTACAGTAATTGTTGTCAGAAGGACGTCACAGCGCAATGAAGTTTGAGAACCTCTGAAATAACCAATAGAAGAGCTGTCATGGTATCAGATGGGCATGGGAAGCAGGGCCAACCTTTTCGATAACAAGTATATTTGCACAGTGCCATCCAGCTCTGGGTGAAAACAGCTCCATAACAGAAACTATGAAAAAGAGTAAAAGCTTTAGTGTTTTCTGACTGTTGATTAGCTGGGAGCTGGACTCTGCTCTCTGTCTCACTGCGTGTTACACCAGCCTAACTCAGTGTTACCTGACCTCAAGTGCATTGATAAGAAGGAATTACTGCTGCCTGCCTACTTCATGTAATTTCAAAGCATGGGGCAGAGGTGAGCATTTATTTTGCCCCAAAATGTGCTCATAGCTGGGGAGGACTAATACCATGCAGTGGTATGATAATATATTCTTACAGTATATTTAGCATCAGGATTCATGAGAGCAGGAATTAGGAAATGATCCCGCACCGATTAAAATAAATGAGAAAACTCCCATGGAACTGGGTCCTTCACTGGATCGTGTTTGCACTTCCGCCCCATCACAGTTTCAGTCTACGGCCGCTAGCTACCATGCACAGATTAGAATAGTAGGGGAACAGCAGAAGCATGGAGCAGAGGAGGCACACAACACAGGGACACGAACCCTCAGAGTATCAATTGCAAGATGTCTCTGGCTCTGCTATTCTATTCAGCCAAGCAGCAAGTGACTTTGAAGCATGGCACACAAAGCGTTATTCTGATGACGCAAGAGCAGTGTTGAACCCTGGATGGCTAGGCTAGTGGGTGATTTTAGATTATCTTTGTGAATGACGACTCACTGGGCTGTCAGTAGCATTAATATCTAGTGGGGTTCTGTCACACAGTTGTATGTGGACTTCAGTGCTGCCATGTCTTTGAGGGAGCTGCGCTGCCATGAGGAGAGGAGAAGCCCAGTGCAATATGAAGGGCCAGGCTCCATGGGATTGGGAGCAGAGCACTTCCTGGCTCCAAAGCTCTAAAAGGTTATGTTCCTCTAAACTTCTCCCAAAAGAGGAAACCTGGGAAGGTGAGCCTTTGTTTACTGAGTTTTGTCCCACACTCGCCTATTTTATCCCAGGAGAGCATGACACTGGCTAGACTGATGCAGATTCTGTTCTCTGTCCCTGCAGCTGCTTAGCATGGTGCCAGTGAGGGTTATTTCCATTCGTGTTCCTCACAAACATTTCCAGTTTCATTTGACTTACAAGCAGGAAACATCAGTCTCTCTGGAACTAAATTTTCTACACCATTTAGCTACTTTAGCACAAAGAATACAACTCATCAGACAACTACTGGATGTTGTTGCACTACAAACTTCAGATTACAGGATTTTAGAAAACAAAGCAACACAGAGACATAGTCCCAAGGACAAGGTCATGGAAAATTATACAGACTCAAGTGTTGGCTCTTTCATTTTGTTGTCCAAAAGTAAGAAATGTCGAAGTACTCCCCAGCTGCTGAAGGGGATCTCACTGTAAGCAAAAGCTTCAGTCACAGCTGCAATACACACAACACTGATGAATATGGAAAGCTCAACTGGGCACGTATTTTGTCAACTTTGTCAACCAGCATTTTAATGAACTTTTATTCCCTTAGAAATAAATCCATAGTGACAATATGTGCATCTTAAAAAGTATTTTGCATGTTAAAACTTATGTAACCCTCTCTATAAGAAAATCTTTGTTTCCAAGTTATTTTACCAGGTCTGCAAATAATCTCTTGTGAAATCCAGAATAAGTATTCAAGTGGCATTGCCCATGCACTTCAAACACTGAATATTCTGATAGATGCTATTGTGTAAACTGATCTTTATCATAAAAAAAAATATCCAACCATGCAGCAAAAATGGAAGTGCATTTGTGAAATTTTCTTCTGCTGTGGTTATAAAGGGTACTCCGCATCTCCACAGAACAGGAATATTCAAAGGCAAAGATGCAAGAAATTCAAAGAGTATTTGCTTGGGCATGTTTAGGGAAGTAATTTAATCTTATCATGCTTGTGCTGTTTTGAGTAAATAAAGGCTGACCCTGCATCAACCAGTAAGGCAGGCAGAGGGGAACACAGACCCTTTAAATGCCCACTGGGAAGCACAAAATGCAAACCCCGTTAAATAAGAGCAGGGTCCCAAATCCTGCCACCCTTAGCACACATGGCTAGTTCCTGCTCCCCCAGTGCAAGAGGAAAAATGGGATGTGGTGTGGGAACAGAGTAGATGAGGGTGAGCTTCCTCATCCTGGAGGCTAAGTATGGTGCACAGTGGGCATTTTATTTGAACACTATTGGCCCTGTCCACTGGAAGGGGTAACAGGAGATGGACACCTGAGTGAGTACTGCTGGCACATCTTTCTCTCTCACACATCTTCCTCCCCCCGGCCTAGTTTTTACCCAACGCAGGTGGACATTTGCTCAGACTGTATCATTTGTTCTATATGAGTGTTCAGCAGCCACAGCAGGAGAACCCTGTGTTGCTACTCTTCCATTCTCTTCACCGCTATCTCTACCTCAAATTAAAACACTTCCTTCTCACTTTATGGCTCTACAGAGCTTCTCCCAGCCTCCATCTCCACTTTTGCTTTCCCCTGCCCTTGTGCCTACACTTCCTCCTCTAATGCCCCTATTTTAGTTTTTAAATGCTACATATATTTAAACAAAATAGGAAAAAATAAATCCCAAATTCCATTTAAAAATAAAATCAATCAACATCCACTGTAGTAAACAAGTTTTTCTGGACTGCTACTTTCTGAGATTTCCAAGACGATTTCACTTGCTTACAGCTTTATGAAATATGTGGCATGACTACAACATTTCAGTGAATGACAAATAAGCAGAAGCAGTGAGACACAATAGTGTTTAGTCTGCCATAATGAAGATGCCTGAACTTTTGCACCACTCCTTCTTGTAGAAAATATACACAGCAACAAGTGCTTAGAAGTGTTCAGAAGTTGTCATATAAATAATTTACCATAAAGGGAGTTTGCTTGGCCTAGTTACATAGCTGCACAGGGTCTCCCACCCAGCTTTATAGGAAGGGTGGAGGTGAGCCCCACCTTTGGCTACTGGGAAACTGGAAAGCCAAAGATTTTGCCCTTTGGTGACTCCTCCCGCCCCAATCACCATTACATCTTGCCTTCTCTCTGACATTTGAAAAAGAATCAACATCAAATATATACATATTTTAAATCAGGAAGAATATATGTCTCCTTTCTTTAGAGAAATGTGAAGAACGATGGGCACTCTCTTCTACAGGCTTGTCAGGACAGGACACACCTCTCTGTTGCTTCTCCATATCAGGCAGCCATGAGCTTGAGCCCATCACAAACACTCCTTGCAGAGATGCACATCTCACCTCCATGGGGATACTAGCAATCCATCCAGCAGAAAGGTCAGCCTACTGAGGAAGCACCAAGGAATGGCTATCGCAGCACCACAGTTGAAAGGACAATAAATTCTACTCTCAACATCCATGATGACTAATAACAGCCATTCAGTCTGTCCCCAAGACTGCAATGTAAATGGAAACCATGTAAAGGTTCCTGCAGAGGCACAGGTAAGGTACTTGTATAGGCTCAGTGATCCATCCTCAGATATAGTTTTTAAGCTAAAAGATCATGCATAACTAGCCATTTAATAAAAGCAGCCCCGGATGTGCACCAATTTGGGCCACTTCCTTAAAGGCATGGCAGGGTGATGACTCACTGGCACAGCGCCTCCTGCTGGTCATCCAGGGAATTAGCTCTTCCAGCCCAGAGCGCCCTCTGCAGGCCAGTGTCTCGCCTGCCACTGCCCCCTGATGTCTCTCCCGGACCTCGGTGCCTCTCTATATCAGGGTTCTGCCCCCAGCAGTAACCCCCAATCTGGGTCTCCCCACCCAGAGAAATCCCCAACCCTCTATCCCCACCTTGCCTCAGTGGTTACTGCCAGTCACCATCTAGCCCCTGCTCACTGGGGCGGACTGCAGTCTGTAAACCATTCATCATCGGCAAAGAGGGGTTGGACCAGCTGCCTCTGCCTTTCTCTGGGCTGCCCCTCTGCAACCTCAGTACCTTTTGTAGGCCTTTAACAAGGCCTGCAGCTGGCGTTTTACCAGGCTGGAGCTCCCCAGCTCCCTCTGCCCTTCTCAGCTCCCAGGCAGCCAGGTACTTTTCTCTCTACAGCAAGAGAGAAAGTGTCCCCTTTTGGCCCACTGCCCTCTTATAAGGGCCAGCTAGGCCGATTGCTCTGGCTACAGCTGTGGCTGCTTTCCCTCTTCCAGGGTTGGTTTAAGCCCTTCAGGGCAGGAGCGGGGTAACTACCCTGCTACACAGGGTCTTCTTTGTCCTTTTATCTTCCGCAGCTGACTGGCCAGCTCCACTGTCTATGCCATCTATTGGCCTTTACCCCCTAGCAACATCAGAGGCCAATAGCTGGCATGAACAGCTCCCCTTCTGCCTGTAGGCTCTGGTCCTTCTTCAGTTCCTCACTGGGTGACTGATCCGTGGTCAACCATGTCAGGAGGCTACAGAGACTTTAGGTGACATTCACCCCAGTGCAGAAGCCCCACATAAGGCCTAGGCATCAATTAAACCCTCTTTCAAGGTATTAAGTGGGACATGATTGGTGCACAAGTCTATGCTGACCCCTGGCACCAGGGTGAATTTCCCCCTTTCCCCAGCACGTTCAGAGGAGTCCCTCAGCATCTTTCTCAAGTGCCCAATTGCCATACTGAATCTGGGCACTATCTGGGGGAGAAGCAATGCTGTGAAAAGCCTTATGAGGAACGTTCAAAGGATGCTGCCCAGAGGTGAATCTCCCCTTTCCTCCCTCCCCAAACACAGTAAACAGCTCATGTTGCTCCAGAGCACTGGAGGTCCATCAAGCTCCCACATGACCTCATAGAACATGGTGATCAGCCCCAACAGATGACAGCCTGCATACTCCAAATTTAATGGAAACAAAAGATGGCTCAGCGGGTAAGGCACTGATTTGAGAGACCCAGGTTCAATTCCCTGCTCTATCAATCACTTCATTGGTATTTAGATTTTGGCCTTAATCTCTCCATGTCTCGGTTTCCCCATCTGTAAAATGGGGATAATAATACAACAGGGGTATTCACAGAATCTAGGACTGGAAGGGGCCTCGAGAGGTCATCAAGTCCAGTCCCCTGCCCTCATGGCAGGACCAAATACTGTCTAGATCATCCCTGATAGACATGTATCTAACCTACTCTTAAATATCTCCAGAGATGGAGATTCCACAACCTCCCTAGGCAATTTATTCCAGTGTTTAACCACCCTGACGGTTAGGAACTTTTTCCTAATGTCCAACCTAAACCTCTCCTGCAGTGAAGCCCATTGCTTCTGTTCTATCCTAGAGAACTAAGGGAACAAGTTTCTCCCTCTGCCTACGACACCCTTATTAGATTGAACTAAAACTGCTATCATGCCTCCAGTCCTCTCTTTTCAAAACTAAACAAACCCAATCTTTCAGCCCTCCTTCAATAGCAATGTTCTCAAGACCTTTAATTATCTTGTGCCTCCTGGATCCCCTCCAATGTCTCTCAATCTTTCTATGAAATGCGGTGCCCAGAACTGACAAAGACTTCGCTCGGCCTAACACAGTCAGAAGAAGCCGAAGAATGACTTCTTGGTCTGCCTCACACACCCGTTAAGCATCTCAGAATCACTTTGCTTTTTGGCAACAATCACACTGTTGACTCATATTTATTGTGGTCCATTATATACCTAGATTCCTTCTGCCATACTCCTTCCTAGACAGTTAAGCTAGAACAGCTTTCCCCTAGTAGTTTTTAAGCCTTCTGAAATAAAAAGTTTCTGCAATGCAGTCAACGAACTCTAGGATTCGTGCCCCTGCTGTGTTATTTTCCAACATATATCTGAAAGTGAAGTCCCTATCACCACCAAATCTTGGGCTTGGATGATTTGTTAGTTGTTTAAAAAACCTCATCCACCTGGTAGGACCTGTAGTAGACTCCTACATACATCACCCTTGTTTTTTTATCCTTGGCCTAACCCAGAACTCCAACACTTCCGTCTCCTATGTCCATCTCCACCTCAGTCCAAATGTGTACATTATTAATATATAAGGCAACACCTCCTCCCTTTTTCCCCTGTGAAGATCAGTACATTAACATTCATAAGACACTCAGATATGGCAGTGGTGGCCATATAAGTTGCTTAGCTAGAATGTTTTCTCAAAATCCATGGCTGACTATCCAACCCTCCGCAAATCCATCACATTTAAAGTTCTGGATGCCTTAGAATTTGTTGTTTAAGATCCCAAGTGAGTGCAGGAGAATATAAACAGTTTACAACTGAGCACAATCACCTGCTGCAACTGTCTGATAAAACTGTAATCTCAACATCATCTTCCATACAAGTCCATTCACTTAAACCAAGTTATCAACAGCAAGTTTTTCCAGAACGGCCAGAGCCTGTGACTCCTTTGTACCCACCAAGCAGTCACATAGGCACCATGTCAACTTCCCCGCATAGGAGCCCCTTGGCATTACATGGAGAATAGCTCTGTCCTTCCCCACACAGAAACCTCTGACAAAGTCAAGAGCAGGAGAGGGCACAGCCGAGGTGCGCCCAGTAATTCTGTTCATTGTAGCAGGGGTGCAAGTTAGGGTAGTCCTGAGGTAGTCCCAATGGAGGTGGCACAAACTGCTGCCCTTGTGCTGGTACTAGGTCTGGGCAGGGATGAATTCAGCTCTTCAAGGAAAGGGATCTACAGTAGTCTTTTTGTATAGTTTGTAAAGTACCATTTACAGTGCTATAGAGGTAATATTGAGTACACAGCATAAACACATGGTGCTCATGCTTTACTCTTCTCTTTTAGTTTCAGAAGCTCCAGAAGCACACTGAGTTTCACAAGATGTTCTTGGCTTGAAATATGGGACACAAGAGGAGGAAATGGGGGATGATAACCCTAACGTACTTCGGTTATGAAAACATCCTTCCAGCAAAATGGGATTAGAGTTTCAGTTCTGCCCTTGAGATGTGTCTTGAACAGTATGCCACTCCATTCCTCCCTGTCAAAATCAGTCCATTGGTTGTGGAACCTGAGGACAGCTTAGAAGCTAGGATTCCTATCAATGGCACTGCTGCAGAGATTTTCTCGGGTAGCATTTTCTCAAAACAAAAGCTTCAGCACTGCACATAATTACAGCACTGCTGATTTGGAACACTGTAAAGGGAAAGAGTAATTAAGAATAATGGCACATACTTCCAGTGGCTAGTGGGAAAGCCATTTTATTAATTATGCAGGGCTTTAGTTTCTGCGGCTGTTCCTGAGGCCTCTCAAAGCAAACAATAATTTCAGTTAAATGAACCCACTTGTTTAAGCTTTGATTCAAACAAGTTGGGACAGAATTTTTGTGGTTTTGACAGCCATCTGCATCTAAATAGCTTGGGTATTTGGAAAGCCCCTGTGCAGGAAAGCCCCAGCTTTTGTGAAACCTTGTGTAGGAATGTCAGGGTCAGGGAAGCAGATGGTTGTAGATGGTTGGGAGAATTCTCTCAAGGCATGAAAAGCCAGGTTGGATGGTTCCTTGTCAGCCAGAGCCCAGCAGAGAGCAGCTGATGAAAAGTTCTGGTGGCTTCATTTCTGAGACTGTGCATGTTTCTGTGATATGGCAAACCTTCCCCATGTTTCTTGCTCCCTATTCAGGAGATTCCATGTGTCTCATAGTGTCCTAAAAACTCACTTAAGGTGGTCTGAGGTCCATTTTGCTTTTTAATTAGTGTCCCAATGAACCAGATTTTCAGTTTTTGAGAGACTAGCTTTACACATCTTGGGCATGATTTTAAAAAATGTGCACCAGTGGGTGCTCAGCCTTTCTAAAAGTAAAGTTAACCACTCCAAAATTTAAGCACCCAAAATTACAGGTCATTTTTTTTAAAATGTTGGCCCTAACATGTAAAATGCTTTACCCTCTTGTTAACAAGTTACATGGCTAAAGCTTTCAGCATTCCTTTGAGAATACTGTATACCTCAAATTGCTGACATTGGACCAGATCCAAAGTCTGCCGACATGCACCAACTTCACTGGGCTTTGGATAATACCCATAAGTCATGCTAATATAGGAAATATCAACTGATGTTTTCAATGCTACAATTGGCTCTTAAGTTATGTGGAATAAGACTGTTTCAAACTACATTTGCAACTATCCTTTTGGCTCTTGCTATACGTAACTATGATTCCAGAATGACTTTCCCTTTTTAAATTGTGTATATTGAAGTGCTCAACACACAATTTGTTTTCATAAAATTACCAAGAGAAATTAGACAACATCCATGGAGTACCTAATTCATACTACAACATGATTTTTTCAATTTTCTCTGCTGATCTTTGGATTTTGATTGGGATCCTTAAATCCTTTATGGATGATCAACAACAGGTTTCTTAAGCAAAACAACTAAAAATATTCTTCTGAAACATGTTATCAGAACATTAGTATATGTTCGGCAGTTGATACTATATTACCCAGTTAAATACATATCATATTTAAAAGCAATAAATTCCCTTGAAAAAGAGTTTATTGCTTTAGCTTCCTCCCTCAAGCTTGTATCAAACTATGAATGATCTGATATTAACTTTCCACTTAAAATCATTGTAATAATTTAGAAAAATGCTACTTGTAGTGATCATTTAGTTGACTTATTTTGATTTGCATTCTTCTTGGGATTTCTGGAGATCCTGTTGTAAAATAGGTAATAATCCATCTAGTTTACATTGACAGTTAGTTGGGGAGAAGGAACAGAGAAGAGATGAGCTAACTGCAACTTTGTCCCTCCCATTTGCACCCCATACCAGGTGCTACAGGACAGTTTTAGTACAAAAGATTAGGAAGCAGACAATCAAATTACTGTATTAGATTCCATAATATACATTAACAAAAAGAATGAATGGCTTAGTCTTATCTGAATTTATGGACTGAGAACAGTCCACAGATGGAATCATGTAGGCTACTGGAAAAAAAAACAAAAACTAACAAAAAAAACTATGAAAACAAAACAAAACCCTGCTAAGAAACTGTAGAAAAGCTACTATACCTCACCAAACTGAGCTTGCTTTGGGGAGCAGCATCCCATTGTTTGTACAGATGGTTCGTTCATTTTTAAAAATAATTACTGTACATGTCAGTAACTGGGGGGGGAGGGTAATGATGAAACTGTATGCCCAGGAAGGCATGTAGGTGAAATGAAATCTCTTGGACTCTGGTGCTACACAGGACATTTTAATCCCCATCTTTGTCTAACTAGGACTTTCATGAATAATTCTCCTCTTCACTACTCTTCCCCTAGCCCACTACCTACATCCATTCAAGATCTCCAATACAGAGATTCCATTGTACACCATCATAGGACAAATTTGCTGATGTCTAGGGGAGGGCACAGGGCATTAATCCAACTCCAACTAGTTCTTGTCTGTCTACTTGCAAAAACAGGGTCCCTTGAGCAGTGCTGCTATTGGTAGTAACAGCTGAAGCAATGGTGAAGGCAGGTGTCTAGGGGGTTTGAGCAGGTTTAGACAACACCTGAGCCCTGTCTATGCTACTACTGGTGGAGCTACAGTGGGGGTGAATTAAGTATTCTATTTTTGCCACAGCATACATCCATGTTAGATTAGATCTTGTCCAAGAAGATTTTGAGATCTCTCTCACCATTGCTCTAACTAGTGCGCACACAGCCAGAGATCCTGCACTAAATTAATGCCTGAGGATTATGCACTGAAAACCATCCCAAGAACACAGCTCCTTGGAAATGTCCTGGGAGTGCCTCGTATTGATGCATCCATAACACTTGCCTTGCAGTGCAAGCCAGCCTCACCACTGCACCAGAAGCCCTAAGATGGGATCCCAGATGAGCTTTTCTGCTCAGCAAACTTGCTAAAGATGTTCAGAATGTGTCTCCTCATGCATCCCTCTGCCCCACAATCCCTAGTAGCCCCTAATGCCCTGGCTAACATCCTCTGACCGGAACCACTGAGAAACTCAGCCCTTTGTAGCCCCAAACATCAGTCTTCCATGATCCTACTCAACTCAGCTCCTAGTGACCCTGCACAGCACCCCCAGCTCCTGATGTGATCCCGCATAGCGCCCCTTGGTCCTGCCGTGACCCCGCACAGCACCCCCTGCCAACAAAGCTCCTTGTGACACAGCATAGTGCCCCCTGCCCCCGCACAGCACCCCCTGCCCCTGCTGTGTCCCTGCACAACACCCCCTGTCCCCAGGCAACTCAGCTCCTAGTGACCCCACACAGCCTTCCTGCCCCCGCCGTGTCCCTGCACAGTGCCCCCTGCCCCCACCGTGTCCCCGCACAACACCCCCTGCCCTGTCCCTGCACAGCTCCCCCTGCCCCCAGGCAACTCAGCTCCTAGTGACCCACACAGCCCTCCTGCCCCCACCGTGTCCCTGCACAGCGCCCCTTGCCCCCACTGTGTCCCTGCACAGCGCCCCCTGCCCCCAAGCAACTCAGCTCCTAGTGACCCACACAGCCCTCCTGCCCCCACCGTGTCCCTGCACAGCGCCCCCTGCCCCTGCCCTGTCCCCGCACAGGACCCCCTGCCCCCACTGTGTCCCTGCACAGCACCCCCTGCCCACAGGCAACTCAGCTCCTAGTGACCCACACAGCCCTCCTGCCCCTGCCCTGTCCCCACACAGCGCCCCCTGCCCGTGCTGTGTCCCTGCACAGCACCCCCTGTCCGCAGGCAACTCAGCTCCTAGTGACCCCACCAGGGGCAGTTCTAGGCATTTTGCTGCCCCAAGCACGGCAGGCAGGCTGCCTTCGGCAACTTGCGGGCGGAGGATCCACTGGTCCTGGCTTCGGCGGACCTCCCTCGCAGCGCCGGCAGAGCGCCCCGCGTGGCTTACCGCCCCTCATGGCTTACCGCCCCAAGCACGTGCTTGGCGTGATGGGGCCTGGATAGGCCCCTGGACCCCACACAGCGCCCCCTGCCCTGCCCCCGCTGTG